>NC_058105.1:26898636-27201666 GCF_020171115.1 Neogale vison
CACATTTTAAAAGCCATAAACACTTTTTTTCTCTTGTATGCCATCTTACAAGAGTGTCTAAATTACGTGTACACATTCTCTCTGTTTTTCTCTGGAACCGGAGGGCTATTCTACAAAAATATCCACAAATTTGAACCTAGGGAGGACTCCATTGACACTCTGCAACTACCCACGCCCCAGGAAACAAAACTCTTCCCTTCTGTCCTGCCTAATCCCTTGTCTGGTCAGCGCTGGGAGTGAAGGTATGGAAAAGGAAGGGGATTACTTTGAAGTAGTCAGCGATCTAGAAACTGAAGTGTGATAGGTAGCATTAAATTGCAGAGACTTCCAGATTAATTATGGTATGCAATTTTCAACAGCTTAGTTTTTTTTTTCCCTGCAGCCACTGGGGAAGAAAAAAGATTAGAGAGACTATCAAAATCTGTTGGCCTATCTAGTCTGTTGGCTAATTTATTAGCTATGGGAGCTGCCTAAGGTTTATGATTTAGCATGTTGGTTGGGGGTAGAATAAATCTCAAATGTACCTGTTCCAAAATTGTGTTAATCCTTTCGACTTCACAGTCAATCAGGTATCGTTTTTCCTGCCTCCTGTCCATTTCTTCAATGATGCGCCGGAATTCTTGGACGTCTTTTATGTTTCCCACAGATCTGGCTGTCACTTGCCAGTTGTTTTGCACTGCTGCTTCCATAATCGCTTGGAGAATAGAAAATCCTGAAAGAAGGAAGAAAAACGATGATGTTTTTCTTTTTAAACTCTTCCTGTATTAAAGGTTCTATGTGTATTTATTACAGTCCGTTGGGTCCCTTCATATCTTACACACTGTGGAAAGCAGGCTTACTTATGACTCCAGACTTGACCATCCAGACAGTCAGCATCTCTATCTTTATTTTTAAAAAGATTTTATTTATTTATTTATGAGATAGAATGAGCAGGGGAGAGGGAGAAGCAGACTCCCCACTGAGAAGGGATCTCAATGCAGGGGCTTGATCCCAGGACCCTGAGATCATGACCTGAGTCAAAGGCAGATGATTACCCGAATGAGCCACCCGGGCACCCTCTATATTGATTTAAGGAAGATTCTACAACTCGTGGCCACCAAGCTGGGCCAGATTCAAGCAATCATAGCTGAATTATAGTACCTAACTATTTTGATTGACATGCATTATCAAAACATCTATGGAATGAATGCTAAAGCTTTTTCCTTGTTTTTGGCCTCAACATTTCCTGTTGCAGCTCCTGTCTTTGATCTTCCACTAAACATTTTTTCGGAACGAGACAGTGTATGTAGAGATAGAACCTTATAACATGGTTGGTTCTTACATGATTATGACTATCCAACAAGATAAATTATGTCTCCCAAGTAAAAGAACTAAGAAAACCTGACAAACACAATTTCTAACAAAGGTATCATACTGGTCCTTTGATCCCAGAATTATGAAAAAGTTCAGTCATGTTAAGTCTTCCTCAGTTCTTCCCCTATTTATTTATTTATTTATTTATTTATTTATTTGGACAGAGATCACAAGTAGATGGAGAGGCAGGCAGAGAGAGAGAGAGAGAGAGAGAAACAGGCTCCCTGCTGAGCAGAGATCCCCATGCAGGACTCGATCCCAAGACCCTGAGATCATGACCTGAGCCGAAGGCAGCGGCTTAACCCACTGAGCCACCCAGGCGCCCTCTTCCCCTTTTTAAATTAAATTTACTAGGGATTATTGGTTCCTTTTTAGTTAATTTACATCTGACAACTAATTAAATGGGAAAGATGGAAAAGGTGTGATGTTTGAATTCTGGGTAACGCTTTTGGAGGTGGGGTTTGAGAAGTTGGGAAGAGCAGTATGTCTTAAAGTATGAGCCACGGAATAGCACAGGGTTTTCTATGTACTGGTCTTTTCAAGTACTTATGTCTCTAATATTATATCAGGTCTATATTTTTGCTTCTGGTAGGAATTCATAATCTGAGTATAATTTCATCAAGTATAGATATCACTTTTGGGGGATCCAGTCAAAAGCAGCTCCCTTCTTCCCATAAATTTAATTGTTTTCCATTTATATTTAGGCAATAACTAATGGAAATGGGTAACGGGAGTGATCTGCAAAGCCAGAATGATCTGTGGCATGACCCTTTGGCCAGTGGAGCAGTGGAGGACAGATGAAGATCACGTGCCCTTTGAACACATTCCAGGACCCGTCCTGTAATGTAAGCAAGCTATGGTCGGGAATCTTCATCACAGCACCATAGAAAATGGTATTGACATTTGGAGAGCATGCTTTAGGGAGATGGCAGCAGTGACTCAGCCGGTCATTATGACTCCTTTGTGTGCTGGGTGTATGCAGGAAGAAGATCACAAATGAGACCCAAGCACTTGGTAATTTCCAAATGAGCAATTTCAGCATAGGAGCTCAAAATTACAGATCAGAGTAAATTACCATTGCTTTAAATGTTAATTCTTACTCTTTTTAAACCAACCACGCATATTTATTTTTCAGATTTACATTTTTGTGTGGGTTTTCTGTGTGCTCTCTGCTTCAGTGGGACTTGAGGGCACATGGTGGGCCAAAGCATGGGATTAAAAATAAACAGGAAGAAGGAGATTAAAAAATTTGAAAATCTTTCTTAAGCAGTGTACAATAAAATCTCATTATTTTGAATCCTACTAATTAAGAATTTATGAAATTCAGGAAGGACGAGGTTGAATTTTACTTCTGTACTATTATGAAGAAAGTATGGCTGAATAATAATGGAAAGGAAACAACATCAGGAAGTCTCTGATATGTTCAAACTTTTTAAAAGATCCTTTAGCAAAAGACAAGGTTTTTTGAGTATTGAGTCAAAATCTACTTTTTTTAAAAAAAAAAAAAAGATTTTATCTATTTGAGAGAGACAGGGATAGCAAGCGAGCACATGAACGGGGAGGAGAGGGAGAATCAGTCTTCCTGTTCTGGGAACAGGAAGCTGGGAGCCGGCTGTGGGGCTTAATCCCAGGACCCCAGGATCATGATCTGAGCCGAAGGAAGATGCTTAACTGACTGAGCCACCCAGGTACCCCATCAAAATCTATACTCCTACCATTTCTGTTTGCTAGTCCTATTTCACTACTTAGAGTGACACAGAGAACTTTAATCCCTTTGCCATATGGCAGTCCACATTTTAAAAAAATTTTTTATAACTTTTAAAAAATCTAATTAATTAGTTAATTAATTTTTAAAATAAGCATATAATGTATTTTTATCCCCAGGGGTACAGGTCTGTGAATTGCCAGGTTTACACACTTCACAGCACTCACCATAGCACATACCCTCTCCAATGTCCATAACCCCACCTCCCTCTCCCGACCCCTATCCCCCCAGCAACCCTCAGTTTTTTTTGTGAGATTAAGAGTCACTTATGGTTTGTCTCCCTCCCAATGCCATCTTGTTTCATTCATTCTTCTCCTACCCCCTTAAGCCCCCATGTTGCATCTCCACTTCCTCATATCAGGGAGATCATATGATAGTTGTCTTTCTCTGATTGACTTATTTCGCTACGCATGATACCCTCTAGTTCCATCCATGTTGTCACAAATGGCAAGATTTCATTTCTTTTGATGGCTGCATACATTTTTTAATGACAGATAACGTATCTTCCCTTATTTTTCTTTTCTTCAGACAAGAGATGTCCCAATACTACAACAGTTATTTTTACAACATGATGATAAGTTCCCTCACTGTTCAGTCTCTCTCTTATGGTTATTTGTCAATATTTTATTGACCTGGATAAATCAGATGTGATCTGACCAGTGTGGATGACAACGGGATTATTGCCTGCTTTGATTTGGGCTGTTATTTTGGCAGCCTAGGATTGTTAATATTTTTATTTATTTATTTAAAAGATGTTTAAGGATTTTATTTATTTGAGAGAAAGTACCAACGAGAGAGCACAGGCAGGGGGAGTGGTACAGGGAGAAAAGGCAGAGGGAGAAAAGCAGACTGCCCACTGAGCAGGGAGCCTGATGCAAAGGTTTCATTCCAGAACCCTGGGATCATGACCTGAGCTGAAGGTAGATGCTCAACAGACTGAGACAGCCAGGTGCCCCAGGATTGCTAATATATTTTTTTAAATTTAATTTAATTTTTTCAGTGTTCCAAGATTCATTGTTTATGTACCACACCCAGTGCTCCATGCAATATGTGCCCTCCTTAATATCCACCACCAGGCCCTCCCAAACCCCAATACCCTTCCCCTCCAAAACCCTCAGTTTGTTTCTTAGAGTCCACAGTCTCTTATGGTTCATCTCCCCCTCCGATTTCCCCCCCTCACTTCTCTCCTTCACCCAATGTCCTCTGTGTTATTCCTTATGCTCCACAAGTAAGTGAAACCATATGATAATTGACACTCTCTGCTTGACTTATTTCACTCAGCATAATCTCCTCCAGTCCCATCCATGTTGATACAAGAGTTGGGTATTCATCCTTTCTGATGGAGACATAATACTCCATTGTATATATGGACCATATCTTCTTTAAACATTCATCTGTTGAAGGGCATCTTGGCTTTTTCCACAGTTTGGTGACTGTGGCCATTGCTGCTATGAACAATGGGGTACAGATGGCCCTTCTTTTAACTACATCTGTATCTTTGGGGTAAATACCCAGTAGTGCAATTGCAGGGTCATAGGGTAGCTCTATTTTTAATTTCTTAAGGAACCTCCACACTATTTTCCAAAGTGGCTGCACCAACTTGCATTCCCACCAACAGTGTAAGAGGGTTCCCCTTTCTCCATATCCTCTCCGACACTTGTTGTTTACTGTCTTATTAATTTTGGCCATTCTAACTGGGGTAAGGTGGTATCTCAATGTGGTTTTGATTTGAATCTCTCTGAAGGGTGGTTCAACATTCGCAAATCAATCAATGTGATAGAACAAATCAGTAAGAGAAGAGAGAAGAACCACATGGGCCTCTCAATTGATGCAGAAAAAACATTGACAAGATGCAGCATCTGTTCCTGATTAAAACACTTCGAAGTATAGGGATACAGGGAACAGTCCTCAACTTCATAAAATCTATCTATGAAAAACCCACAGCAAATATCATTTTCAATGGGGAAAAGCTGGCAACCTTCCCTCTGAGATCAGGAACACGACAAGGATGCCCACTCTGGACACTGTTGTTCAACATAGTACTAGAAGTCTTAGCAACCAGACAACAAAAAGAAATAAAAGGTATTCAAATTGGCAAAGAAGAAGTCAAACTCTCTCTCTTTGCAGATGACATGATACTTTTTATGGAAAACCCAAAAGACTCCACCTCCAATCTACTAGAACTCATACAGCAATTCAGTAATGTGGCAGGATACAAAGTCAATGCACAAAAATTAGTTGCTTTCTTATACACTAACAATGAAAATATAGAAAGGGAAATTAGAGAATCGAGTCCATTTATGATAGCACCGAGAACCATAAGATACCAGGGAATAAACCTAACCAAAGAGGTAAAGGATCTGTGCTTGAGGAACTACAGAACACTCATGAAAGACATTGAAGAAGACACAAAAAGATGGAAAAGCATTCCATGCTCATGGATTGGAAGAATAAACATTGTTAAAATGTCCATACTGCCTAGAGCAATCTATACTTTCAATGCCATCCCGATCAAAATACCAGTGGCGTTTTTCAAAGAGCTGGAACAAAGAAATCTAAAAATTTTTAAAAGATTTTATGTATTTATTTGACATACAGAGATCACAAGTAGGCAGAGAGGCAGGCAGAGAGAGAGAGGAAGTAGGCTCCTCAAGGAACAGAGAGCCCAATGCGGGGCTCGATCCCAGGACCCTGGGGTCATGATCTGAGCCGAAGGCAGAAATCTAAAATTTGAATGGAACCAGAAGAGACCCCGAATTGCTAAGGAAATGTTGAAAAAGAAAAACAGAACTGGGGGTATCACGTTGCCTGATTTTAAGCTTTACTACAAAGCTGTGATCACCAAGACAGCATGATACTGGCACAAAACAGACACACAGACCAGTGGAACAGAGTAGAGAGCCCAGATATGGACCCTCAACTTTATGGTCAAATAATCTTCAACAAAGCAGGAAAAAATATCCAGTGGAAAAAAGACAGTCTCTTCAATAAATGGTGCTGGGAAAATTAGACAGCTGTGTGTAGAAAAATGAAACTCGACCATTCTCTTACACCATACACAAAGATAAACTTAAAATGGTTAAAAGACCTCAATGTGAGGAAGGAATCCATCAGAATCCTAGAGGACACCATAGGAAGTAACCTCTTCGACACTGGCCACAGCAACTTCTTTCAAGATATGTCTCCAAAGGCAAAGGAAACAAAAGTGAAAATGAACTTTTGGGACTTTATCAAGATCAAAATCTTCTGCACAGCAAACAGTCAGCAAAACAAAGAGGCAAGCCACGGGATGGGAGAAGATACTTGCAAATGACAGTACAGACAAAGGGCTGATATCCAAGACCTATAAAGAACTCCTCAAACTCAACACACACAAAACAGATAATCACATCAAAAATGGGCAGAAGACATGAACAGACATTTCTTCAAAGAAAACATCAAATGGATTGCTAATATTTTTAAATCGCCACGTTATACTATTAATTGACACCGAGCTCGGATTCAATTAAAACATGTCGGTTCTCACCATAAAAGCTTTGCCATGTAACAGCTCATTTTCCATGTATCAAAATTTGTTCCATTCCAACCTGCTTTTGTCTTCCTTTCTTTAATTCCTCACCTCATACCAGTTTGTATTTCTCTTCTGTTTTTACATTCACTCAAATCTGGAAGATGGTTTTGCACATGTATCCAGTACTCTCATTGTTACCTGCTCAAGGTAACTAACTATACCTGTGTCTCTTTTTCTGCTACCTATACATCTTTGTGGATGACTCTCTTCCCTTATGAAACTTCCCTAACTGAACTCTCACTCATTTCTCCAGAGACGAGTAGGCTTAAAAGTAAAGGAAATCAGTTCTAAGCAACAAAGAAGTTGATTGGAAGGACAGTATGACAGGCGTTTAAAAATTCCAAATAAAACTGTATAAATAAATTCTAGTACAGGTGCTTGGAATGCTATGCTGCTGTTAAAAAGATGGCCTAATGTCTAGATAACAGAAGAAAGGACTTCTGAGTATACTTTTATGGAGAAGAAAGCTGAGAATAGCACTTATACTATAATTCTATTTTTGTAAAGAAAAGCCTCATCTATTTGTATATGTATAGGAAGAATTCAAAGGAGTTGGCAGTAGTTATCTCTGAGGTTTGGGATTACCAAGAAGTCCTATTTCACCACTCCTTATTTATGGAATGTTTGACTATCCTAAAAGAAGGAGTTATTATTTTCTGTAAGCACAACAACAATAAAAATGAAAAACTATGGGTGCCTGGGTGGCTCAGTGGGTTAAGCCTCTGCCTTCAGCTCGGGTCATGATCTCAGGGTCATGGGATCGAGTCCTTCATTGGGCTCTCTGCTCGGCAGGGAGCCTGCTTCCTCCTCTCTCTCTGCCTGCCTCTCTGCCTACTTGTGGTTTCTGTCTGTCAAATAAATAAATAATCTTAAAAAAAGATGAAAAAATATGACTCATGCGGTCTTCTCTGAAGGTAAGCTCCTGGAAGACACAGGTGACAGATGAGCACAGCTCTGTATGCTGCCTACTGCCACCAATAAGTGGTCTCTTAAGAAACAGTGATTTCATAGATCTTTGTGTACTTTTGTTCTTTGAATCATGTGAGTGCCCTACCTATTCAAAACTTAAATTGAGAAAACCCCTGACTTTTTAATGAGCTGGCGTCTGGGCCCTTCTGGGCAATGAGCCTTGCTTATATTTTCTGAGCAAGTCAGCACTATGGCTTCATGCTGCAGTGTTTTTCACCATGCAGAGTTTCCCTGTGTCCACTGGGGCACATGGCCACGTACTTGACAGCCCTGGGGGCAATGATCACCTCAATTTAAAGATTTTTATTTATTTATTTGACAGACAGAGATCACAAGTAGACAGAGAGGAAGGCAGAGAGAGAGAGGAAGGGAAGCAGGCTCCCTGCTGAGCAGAGAGCCCCATGCTGGGCTTGATCCCAGGACTCTGGGATCATGACCTGAGCCGAAGGCAGAGGCTTTAACCCGCTGAGCCACCCAGGCACCCCAACCTCAATTTAGTATATATCCGTGAGTAACCTCCCCAAAAGCTCTTATTTGTTTTTGTACCTAATTTATTATATAGTTTGACTGTTCCCTGTTGCAGCTGCCCGAAGAGAGTAAATATGAGTTTGAGGGTGGAAAAAAAAAAAAAAGAGAAAAGTTCGTTGCTGGAGACAGAGTCAAAGCAGGCGTTGGTGCTTGTAGGAGGTGAGGTGTTTAACAAAGCCCTGGCTTTTTAAAAATAAGCCTGCTGTTTTAGCAGCTTTAGAATTGTCCTCCACTCTGTGTGAGCTTTGGCATGCCCAACTGAAAGCTACTTTTGTTTGAGCAGCATATTCTCTCATCTTGATTCCAGACCACTGTTGCTGTCCATCTTCTTTTTCTTCTTCATTTTATTTTTTAAAAAATATTTTCTTTATTTATTTGAGACACAGAGTGAGAACAAGAGATGGGGAGAAAGAGAGGAAGAAGGGGATGGAAAAAGAGAAAGAAAGAGAAAGAGAAAGAGAGAGAAGCAAATTCTCCACTGAGCAGGAAGTCTGACGTGGAGCTTGATCCCGGGACCCGGAGATCATGAACTGATCCAAAGGCAGATGCTTAACTGACAGAGTCACCCAGGCACTCCTTCTTCCTCATTTTAAAGACTGGATGTTACCACAGGTAACTGGGCGAATGCTGGATTGTCTTCTGTGTTCAACCAAGATAATGCAGGAAGCAGGACAGTAGAGGGGCGGCAAGGTGATTATGGATAAAGAACCAGCCCAAACTATGACCAGTTCAATCCTACTGGACTGGTCACTGGGCCATCCTTGCGAAACAAGGAAGCCATTGTGGGGAAGGTGAGTGTAGGGATGCTGTGCTATGCCACCAGATCCCCCTTCAGCACCAAAGGGCTTATTCCTTCAGCTTCTGGAAAGGTTTTTGGCTGAAGAAAGCTGCCTAGCTTCAAGTAAGGCTCCCTTCCCAGAGCAGCCGCATCCAGCGACTGCTTATTACAGGGTATAAAGGCACAATCCCTTTAGCCCAGATGCAATAACTCTAAAGGGCCATCCCAACTTCAGAGCCCCCTGAAGGGTAGGCGGAGGCCTCGTTAGGACAGCTCCACAGCCCAGCTCCTCCTTCTGCTCAAACCTACTTCTTTGTTTTACTTTCTCCCACAAGTGGCGGTAGTGAAGATACTCCCCGAGAAACTTTAGCATGCTGATCTCCATCTCAGAAGCTGCTCCCAGGGAATTCAATCTGTGACTACTGGGTTGACCTCATGGCAGGGATGGCAGCAGATACAAAAATATCTCAAATCTACAATTGTCAAAATCATTTTCACAGGGGGAAAGAAGGTCAGGATTTTGCTCACTATACAAACGAAATGAAAAACTGCTCCATGCTGAACAAATTTAGTATTTGATCTAAAAACAGAAGAATGATAAACTTGCCTGTTCTCTGTCCCTTTCTCTCAGCATTCTGTCCTTTTCCAGGTGTCAGTGTAAGAATGGCTCATGGTTTAATGTGTTACCCCTCCAGTTAACACAGTTAGATTTTAGCAGTGGCTTTCATACAAGCCAGTTTGGAAGGAAAGGGAAAGGAATGTTGAGCATTGTTTTGAGGTCTGTCCATCTCATGGGGTCATGTGAGACGGCTCTGAAAGTTGGTGATGTGCTTTATGATCTTTAGGCTATAGCATTTAACAAATGAACAGCTGGTAGCTGGTGGGTGTCTCAGAGGCCAGCGGAGTGTGGGGTCCGTGTCCATCTTGCCTGTTATTCAACTGAATTCAGCAGAAGGAAGCATTGCTCTATTTTTCTGCATCTTTACTTACCTCTGTGGCTCTCGACTCTGGCTGCACATTATAATCACCTTGGAAGCTTAAAAAAATGGATATCCAAACCTCACCCTGGACCCAGGCTTTGCTTTATTTTATTTTATATTCCCCAGATGATTTTCATGTACTATTGACCTCCTAATGACTACCCAGTACAGTGGGGTATGTGGAAACAGGTTTCTCTCTCTCTCTTTTTTTTTAAGATTGTATGTATGTATGTATGTATGTATGTATTAGAGAAAGAGAGAGCAAGGGAGCAAGTAGGGGAGGCAGAGGGACAAGCAGACTCCACACTGAGCGAGGAGCCCAATGTAGGGCTTGATCTTACGACCACGAGATCGTGACCTGGCTGAAATCAAGAGTAGGACACTTGACTGAGCCATCCAAGCACCCTAGAGCCAGGTTTCTTTCTTATGTATCCTTCATGACTGGTGGAAATGTTCTGGGTGAGAAAAGCATGATCCAAGAAGGGATATATGTCCTCCAGAAATAAGCAAACGAAAGTATGAAAGCAAGGGGGGAAGGCCATAATGCCAGGGTTATGAATCGCTTCTTCCTGTGGTAGATGAGTAATCTGCGAACATTGAGTATGTGGTAAGCAGACCCTAATGTGTTCAAAGCACTTTACAAGTGTCTTTCGTCTTCTGAGGTAGTATCTGTGTTTTTCTTTCTATATATAAAATTAATATGTGCTTATTTTGGACATTCGAAAAGACACAAAAAGTAACAAAAATAAAATACAAGTACAGGTGACTGTTCCTCAAGGATAACCACTGTTAATATTTGATATATTCTTTCCATTTTATTTTTTTTTTATTTTTTTTTTCCAATTTATTTATTTTCAGAAAAACAGTATTCATTATTTTTTCACCACACCCAGTGCTCCATGCAAGCTGTGCCCTCTATAATACCCATCCATTTTATTTTATATAAATATATCACATGCTCTTTTTTCAGTAAAATGGATTTTACTATTCGTGTCTTGTCTTTAAAAAGCTAACATTGTATCTTGAACATCATTTTATGTTATTCAAAGTTTTCAGACATGATTTTAATGGCTGTATAATATTCCATTTCTTAGACATATTTAATTTATTTAACCATTCTCCAGTATGAAAATTTCGATTGTTTCTAATCTCTCCTTATTACAAATAATGCTGTGATAACAACATTCATATAGCATCTCTAATTATTTCCACAGGATAAATGTCTAGAAGTAGTAACATCAGGTCAAACATTTATGGACATTTTTAAGGCTTTTCATACATATTGCCAAATTGCCCTCCAGAAAGGTTGAACCACTTTATGTTTCCATCACCAGAATACAAGAGTACTTGTCTCTCTGCCCTTTTGCTAGCATTGAATAAGACATGTGCCCATTTGATAGGGAGACATGAAGATATTTTTTTCTTATTAACATTTCTTTGATTGTTAGTAAAGTTAATGATTTAAAAAAATTTTGTGTCCATGTTTATTATTTTGATAATTTCCCGTTTATTTCCTTTGTTCAGATTTCTACTGTGATATAAATGGTGTTTTTTTTTTCTTTTTAAAATTATTTTCCTTTTTACTAGTTTTTTAAATAGGCTCTGTTTGGGAGCGGGGGGGTGGGAGGTTGGGGTACCAGGTGGTGGGTATTATAGAGGGCACGGCTTGCATGGAGCACTGGGTGTGGTGAAAAAATAATGAATAATGTTTTTCTGAAAATAAATAAATTGAAAAAAAAATCTTTAAAAAAAAAAGATACTAATTAAAAAAAAAATAGGCTCTGTTTGCAATGTGTGGCTTGAACTCATGACCCTGAGTTCAAGAGTTACATGCTCTACTGACTGAGTCAGCCAGGCTTTCTTGTTGATTCATAAGGGTCCTAATATATTAACAATATTAAGTGTCTGTACTATATGTCACATATATTTTAATTCAGTTTATTTGACATTTAATGTTGTCTGTAACATGTTTTAATGAACAGAAGTGTAATATTTTATGAAATTAATATTCTTATTCATCAAAAAACTATGTGAGATGGAAAGAGACAAATGAAATTTCTCTTCTGCTCTTATTTTAGTGTTCACCTGAGCTTTAAACCCAAAACTTATGTGAACCACTCTCTTCATTTCTCACAACTTTTTTAGTCTCCATGGAATTTCAGATAAATTTTTCTTGTGTATTGTGGCAAAGTAAGTGAATGGGGGAAACTACATATGGAGTATGAGGATGGTTTCTGAGATACAAGTGCAGAACAGAAAAATAGAGACAGAGGAGAGAGAGAAGAGAAGCCCAATTCAGTTATTTTGGATTAAGTTTTGCCATATCTAAGAAACCTGATATTCAAAAATCTGAACTCAAACCCAATACTTTAGGGTATGTTTATTCATATTACAAATGTATTTTTTTAAAATATTTACTTATTTATTTAGGGAGAGAAGATGAGAGAGAATGAGTGGGAGGCGGGGCAGAGGGAGACAGAGAATCCTCATGCAGGCTCCCACTGAGCCCAGAACGCATGAGGCTCCATCTCACAACCCTAAGATCATGACCTGAGCCAAAATCAAGAGTCAGACATTTAGCTGACTATGCCACCCAGGCACCCCACAAATGTACTTTTTAAAAAAAAATTTTTAAAGATTTTATTTATTTGACAGAGAGGGATCACAAGTAGGCAGAGGCAGGCAGAGAGAGAGGAAGGGAAGCAGGCTCCCTGCCGAGCAGAGAGCCTGATATCCCAGGACCCTGGGATCATGACCTGAGCTGAAAGCAAAGGCTTTAACCCACTGAGCCACTCAGGCGCCCCCAATGTACTTTTCTCTAAAAAGAATTCATGGAAATATTGATAGAACACTTGAATCCACATTTTGTCATTTTGCTGTTTGTTTTTGTTTTAACTTGATTTAAACACGTTTGATTCCCACCAAAATCGATATAGCAATTGTCTACATTTGAGGTGCTAATGCAGAAACTCTTCTGTGTGTGAGGAGTTCAAGATGGAAAGATCAAGAACTTCTCTGTGCTTGCATATGGATGTCAGTCTGTGGATTTTATGGAACAGGATAAAAACAAATACTCACCCACACCCGGCCCAATTCACCCTTGGCAAATTAAGATTTCCCTGAGGTCTTCATTCCTCATAATTGTGTTTGTTTAAGTTTCCTTTTAATTAAGAGCTGACCCTCTGCAAATCTTCTCTTCCCTGCAGCTACATTATTAGGATGGGACCTTAGCTAATTTGGGAGTCAGTGAACAGAAGATGCTCCCCACTCAGTGTCCCAGTTCTATGTCCTTTTCCTAGTACAAATCCTCCCTCCACATCAACCCCTTTACTCATACTAGACTGCCTGTGACAGAGTAAAGCTTAATTGTAACACTTCCATGAAGGATTTATGTTTTAAAGTAGGATCAAAGCCTGAAAGTAAAGGGGCAAACTCCAACAGAGAAATTGTATACAATAGTAAGCAGGAGGTATTGTTTGGCAGCCTGTGGTATTTCTGATACCCAAATATCCCACTCGAAGTGGCAACTACTGACTGACTACTTGTCAAGTTCAAAGTGGGCTCTGAAACTGGTGGTGCATGTAATCCTCCATTTCCATTTTCCTTTTTTGTCCTATTTTTCATTAGGAACTTTCTTTCCCTGTTGGTGAATTACATTCTCCTTTATTCTGTTCATCATAAGCTGAGAAGGCATGCCCAAATAGATAAACCAGTGTTGTTGAGTGAAAGTAAACTTGGTTTGCATTGTCAGCTGAGAGGAAATTTAGAAGACCATCTGGATTTGCATAACGTCCAGAAAAAGCAGAACAGGCAACCCTCTGATCCTCAACCATACAAGGTCTAATAGAAAAAAAAATAATAATTAAGAAACAAAAGAAAAAATTAAAAAATGGGATTTTATCAAAGTAAAAAGCTTTTGTACAGCGAGAGAAACCATCATCAAAATGAAAAGACAACCAACTGAATGGAAGAAGTTTGCAAATCACATATCCAACAAGGTATTAACATCTAAAATATATAAAGAACTCATAAAACTCACCACCAATGAAAATAAACAATCCGATTAAAAAATGAGCAGAAAAGTGAAAAGAAGGGCCATCTGTACTCCAATGTTCATAGCAGCAATGGCCACAGTCACCAAACTGTGGAAAGAACCAAGATGCCCTTCAACGAACGAATGGTTAAAGAATATATGGTCCATATAGACAGTGGAGTATTATGTCTCCATCAGAAAGGATGAATACCCAACTTTTGTATCTCACATGGACGGGACTGGAAGAGATTATGCTGAGTGAAATAAGTCAAGCAGAAAGTCAATTATCATATGGTTTCACTTACTTGTGCAGCATAAGGAATAACAGGGAAGACACTGGGAGATGGAGAGGAGAAGTGTGGGGGGGGAATCAGAGAGGGAGATGAACCATGAGTGACTGTGGACTCTGAGAAACAAACTGAGGTTTTTGGAGAAGAGGGGTGTGGGGCGTTGGGTGATCCTGATAGTGGGTATTATGAAGGGCACATATTGCATGGAGCATAAACAATGAATTTTGGAACACTGAAAAAAAATAAAATTTAATAAAAATGAGCAGAAAATCAGACATTTTTTCAAAGAATACGGATGGACAACAGGCACATGAAAAGATGTTCAGCATCAAATTGTTAGGAAAATGCACATTGAAACAATAATAAGATTTCACCTCACACTGGTCAGGTTAGAATGGCTATTATCAAAACGACACGTGGCACCTGGGTGGCTCAGCTGGTTAAGTGTGCAACTCTTGACTTTGGCTCAGGTTGTAATCTCAGGATTGTGAGACTGGGCCCTGAATCGGGCTCTGTCCTGGGTGTGGAGTCTGCTTGAGATTCTCTCCCTCTGTCCCTTCCTGTGCTCAAGCTCTTGTTCTCTCTAAAACAAATAAATAAAATCTTAAAAAAAGACAAGAAGCAGAAAGTGTTGGAAAGGATGTAGAGGATAAAGGACACTTGTGCTCTGTTGGTGGGAATGTAAATTGGTGCAGCCACTGTGAAAAACAGAATGGAGATTCCTCAAAAAATTAAAGATAGAAATACCATATGATCTGGTAATTCCACTTCTGGGTATTTATCTGAAAAATGAAAAAGACTGGTTTAAAAAGACACGTCCACCCTTATGTTCGCCACAATATTATTAACAACAGCCAAGACATGGAAACAACCTAAATGTCCATCAATGGATGAATGGATTAAAAAAGTTATGGTATAGGGGTGCCTGGGTGGTTCAGTCTGTTAAGCGTCTTTCTGCCTTTGGCTCAGATCATGAGCTCAGGGTCCTGAGATCGAGCGCTGTCTCAGGCTCCCTGCTCAGCTGGGCATCTGGTTCTCCCTCTCCCTCTGCCCCTCCCCTCTGCTCATGCTCTCACTTTCTCTCTCTCTCTCAGATAAACAAAATCTTTAAAGATATGGTATATATGTACATGTGTATGTGTGTGTGTATATATATATATGCCCATATATATGTATTCCATCATTATATATATGCATATATATGATAGAATATTAGCCTTAAAAAAGAATGAATTCTTGTCACAGAAACAACATGGATGCACGTCAAAGGTATTATGCTAAGTGAAAGAGGTCAGACAGAGAAAGACACTCATATATGGAATTTTTAAAAAGCAAAACAAATGAGCAAACAAAGCAAAAATAAACTCATAGACACAGAGAACAGATTGGTCATTACCAGAGGGGAAAGGGGGGTGGAGGGTGGACAAAAAGAGCAAAAGGGGTCAACTGTATGGTGACAGATGGTAACTAGACTTTTAGTTGTGATCACTTGTAGTGCACACAGACATTGACTTATAATGTTGTATACCTGAAACTTATATAATATTATATACCAATTTTACTCCAATTAAAAAAATCTAAAAAAAAATAGAAACAACTGGAAGGAACTGGAATTTGGATTAAAGGGGATACTACAAAGCTTGAGGACAATTCTTTCATGTTTCTATTTGGTATCTAGGTAATTGTCCTGGGATGGACTGCCTGCAATGCAAACTCATTAAGGGTCTAAGTCATCTCAAAGCTGCTCTGGGGACTACTGTGCACTTAAATGATGTCATGTGATGATTGATAATGCCCATTGATAGGGTTCTTATTTAACATTTCATCACATGGCTTTTAATCCCCTTGAAATCAGTAATTTTCAGGACTCATGTGACTATTTCTCCTAGTAAAGCAAATGGTGAGTGGCCTGGGTGTTAGCAGGCACTTCATGGGCAGGTGGGGAAGAGCTGACCATAGACGTCAACCAAATAATGCACTTCCCAGCTCTGGTTGTGTGGGGTGGTGGGAAATCTCTTCATGTGATTAAAAGGGGGGGGGCTACTTATGGGTGGGGAAGAAGTGCTACCAATCAGCCACAGTAAAACTTCTCCCCAAGCCCAAGCTATTCCAAATAGTACCTAGTGGCCACAATGAAGATAAACCCTAACCCTGCCATCCGTCCTCCAGCAGGGGAAGAATTTTGAATGGGTTCCCAGAAGTGGGTGTATTTTGCATTAAGCATCCACATCTTGGGCTTCCCTTTGAACACAGCAGTTTATGGTTTACATTGTGGTCTGTGCCTATGGAGAAGTAAGGTGAATTGATTGAGGTGGGACTTAAGCTCAGAAAATATGTGCTTGCATTCTATCAAAAAGATTTCTTACCGGGAGAGTGACTTCTCTGGAAACATTTTTTGACATTCTTAATTTTGAGAAAGCAAGGCTAAGCCAAACCTCTTCACGTTTCTGAGTTTTGGGGGTGAGGCATGCATGCTCACTACCAGCAATGAAGAGAGGAGGTGGAAAGTGAAGGCAGATTCATGTCAAAGATAAAAAGGTCTAGATGTGACTGGAAAGGACTGTGGCTTATTCTGCCTGGAAGCGCAAAGATTTCTTGATCCTGATACTATTGGAAGGCTGTCAAAGGTAATATTAAGGGCAAGATTTGCCTAGAGGGTACAGAGGGGCTAAAGATACAGTCCTAAAGACAGCAAGATAGCACACTTTTATTTTAAGGAAAGAAAGTTCCCTTTGACTTAATTCTGTGGTCTGTAATCTACTTGGGAAACATCCAAAGTGGGAGGTTTAGAACTTACAAGGTAAATAAGCATTTGCATGTGCCCTTTCAGACTAAAAAAAGAAACACACTCATAAAAACATCACCAAGATCAACTCATTTTGATTAGTTGTTTTCTTTCAATTGGATTTTTTTCCAATAGGGATATGACAGTGGATTTAAGAGTATGGGTAGGTTGGAGGCTAATGTTTCATCTTGTGCAGGACTTAGGTCCCCAGAAGAGTGGCTGAGTCTTGGCTGAACTTTAGAAAAGTTAGGTTGTCTGAGATGGTCAGTGTTCTCCCAAGTCTCTTAGCATTCTCAAATTTGAGAGTCAGAATTTTGTGATGGTCCCAATCTCTTCACTGTACAAATGAGAAATGGGAATCCAGAGGGAGAAAATGGTTTATCCAGTGGTGGATCCCAACTTGACCATGACCCTTTTCTTGTTTTAACTTTCAATAGTAATGTGAAATGATGTTTCTGTTGTGTTTTCTGGATAAAGATTTATTTGGTATTAAGTAAAAGTTAAAATCCAACAGGAAAATTATTGTGGGTATTCCCTATAACTTTGCCTACAAGCCTTCAGTGACTCCCTTAAGGGCTGTGTTCCTCTTTGCTTCAATATCTTTGCATGGAGGAGCCAGGGATTCCAAGGGTAAGTTTGAGTATTACAGCATCTCTTCCTCCTCACTGGGACTCTTCTTTGGTACTGGGGCCTATTCTAACCTACACAGGCTTTGAAACTTGTGGCTTGATTCATCCTGCCTAATCACATAATCTTCATGCAGGACACAGCTTTCTCCAGCATCTTTATTTTCTAGTGACTTACTCTGGCTGCCCTCCCCACCTAGAAAAGCTTCATTTTCATTTCATCAGCTATTCACTCATTAAAAACTCAACTCAACACATATTTTGTCAAACAGATCACCTGATTGAGATGCTGGGGAAATGAAGGTTCCAAGCTCTCACACCCATCCTCTATTTGCTTGAGAATCTTGGACTATAGATGGTGACCACTATCTCTCAGGGGTTATGGTTGAATGCCACCTTTAAGTCATTGCTGGAATAACACATTTTTTCTTTTGAATTATCAGATATAAACTTTTCACTCTCATTCCCCAGATTTTAAATATTTTATTTATTTTAGAGAGAGAGAGAGAGAGAGCGAGCGCAAGTGGCGGGAGCAGGGGGGAAGGCAAGGGAAGGGGGAAAACTCTCAAGCTGACTCTGAGCTGAGCTCAGAGCCTGAGGGAGGGCTCAATCCCACCACATTGAGATCATGACCTGAGGCAAAACCAAGAGTCAGATGCTCAACTGACAGCCAGCCAGGTGCCCCTCATTCTTTAGATTTTAAATTGAATTGCTTTTACTTTCCCTGCCAAGTCTGGCACAAGTGTATAAATCCACATTTATTGAATGCCTACTTTGGGCTCAGCCCTATACTAAGCCCCTGTACACATTATTACATTTAATCCTCCCAATAATCCTAGGCATAAGTAGTTATCTCCAACGAACAGATGAGGAGATTGAACCTCAGAAAGGTATGTTTTTATAAATAAATGCACATAACTAGTAAAGTTTGGAGCTGAGTTCCACACCCAGGCCTGGCTTCCAAGGTCATGCTCTCCTTTCTCCTCATCAGTGACTGAAATTACACCGACGTGTAGAGTTGTTCATGGGATATGGAGTCATACATTTTTCTATGTATTTCTTCACAACAGAGAGGGCTTTAGAACACATTGTTGTGTAACTACCTGAAGACACCCCAGGATTTTTCAGGCCTGCTAAGATGCATGCTGCGCAATCAACTGTAAGTGAACGCTTAACAGGAACACAGCTAGGGTTCTCTGGATAATGGCATATCGCTCATCAGTTAATCACCACCTTTGGAGTTGAGCTGGAGTTACTAGACTGGGTGGGTTTTATTATTGCTTATGCCCTTATTTATTTCTCACACTGTCTCAGATGCCCCCTGCCTCCAAAACAGCTGTTTTTTTCTGACTTCCCTATTTCTGTCAGATTTCCTAGTTATCATATTTGAGCATTATCTTTGACTCTTCCATTGCTCTAAGAAAACATGAAGTGAAATTAATTTTTCCTTTCTGCGTCTTCACCTTTCTTTATATTCACATGCCTACTAGCTATTTTAAAGTTATTACTGGTATTTGGTTGCACTGCTGCAAACAATCCTCTTTTTGTCCAACCTGCTCACTGGGACCGGCTTTCACGTTCTCATTCTTTTGATTACATTATAGCCATGCTCATTTGCAAACCTCTTCAAAAGTTTGTCTTTACCTCTAGGATAAAGTTCAGAGGAGGTATTATAAATGTTTCCACTTGCTTGCAGTGTAGGATTTACCTTTCAGGAAAGTCTTGAGAGGCTCATTAACTGGGTAAGTTTGTGGTTGTTCATTTCCAATTCTGGGACTCAGTTTCTTCAATGTTCTATTTTGAGGGGTCCCTTAAGGACTGTATACATAGGTACTATCAGAGTTTGGAGAGGGTAGATCAAGATGATTCTGTTCTACTAAGAGACAAATGGAGCCTAGGACTTAGAGGAAAGGAAAAATAATCTGAAAGTAAGTAAGTAAGTAAGGAAAGATCTTCATAAAAAATTTCTGTTCTCTTACCCTCATTGTTTCTAATTTGTGTTTCACTTGGAAATGGCCACTTCTGCTCGAGGAACTATGAGTGTGAGGTTAAGCAGTGTAAGCAAAGCCAGTTCCACCATTAGGCCTCACCTGTTTTGCTACCCATGGTTCAGATTACTAAGGTTGGCTGGCTAAGAAGGAGGGAAAAGTAGAGACCTATGGATGAGAAGGAGGCTAACTGGCTGGAGCAACCATCAAAGTAATGGCCTGGGCTTCATTTAGCCAGGGGATCTACCTAACTGAGTTAATGAGTTGTAAATGACCCGCAACTGTATGGCTATGACTGAATTTAGGAGTGTTTCAGCAAACTAGAATCTGAGAGGTTTACAGAGGGAGAACCCTGAATCACTTACAGTTAAGGCGCCGACTGCTGGGAACTGGCACTGGTGAGGAATTTATTTGAATAAAATGAATCTAATTAGGAACCATGTAGCTAGTCATCATAATGATTGGGTTAGTGGAGGGACTAGTCAACCATGCCCAAAAAGCTTCTGTGCTCATTGAGGCAAAGTGCTTAGTGACAGAACTTAACAAAATGGCTAAGTGAGTTCCTTTTGGCTGGAAATTTGATCCCACTGGCCAGTGTGCTAGGTCTATGTATCATTTTGAAGGAGAAGTGGAATTGTAAGGTCCTATGCAGATGAACGTATTATTAAAGTCCTCCAGGAGAGTTAAGAAGCCAGCATAGGAAGTCAGGGACAGTGGACACAAGGAAAACAGTTAATGATGAATATTTTGGCTTGGAGACCATACCAGAGCCATTATTGGGTTGGTCCACTAAGACTTGTTCCTACTGGGGGGGGGATTGGTATGGGACCATTCTGGATTCTCAAGTAGGCCTACTTTTAAAACCATCTTAAATTTGCCAGTGTGCTTTAACACATTGTTTGACAACCCCCCTAGGAAATAAAACGTGTTTATATTTTGGCTAAAAACCACATAATCATAATGCTCTGGAATCTTCTTAGGGGAATCTTCCCATCTGCAGTTTTTAGCTTTGCAAATATCAATGTAATAGAGCATCCCCTAAACCCAAATACAATGTTCTTTGAGATTTATTTTGAGTAAAGAACACAATCAGCTGCAAAGCTAAAGAGGAAAGGATTTAGGAATTAGTTTAGAAAAGAAACAAGGCAGTGCATTTCTCCAGCAAATTTATGTTTTAACAACCCCAGGAGTTATACATCTTGCATCTCAGAGGAGAAATGGGCTTGCTCTGTTCAGCCCAGTATTGATACACTAATGACATCTGGGGCCTCCTCAAGGGGTACATTGCTCTCCACTGAGGAGCTAAATAGTGTAAAAGGCATATTTCCTATAAACTCAAAGCTGTGGCAACTGCCCAGCTTAGCTGGCCTCACTTGGATAGAAGATTGTTTTTTTCAGCATGAAATAAATGGATTGTGCCTTGGATGATGTAGCTGCTTCCGTTGTCTTAACCATTGATGCAGATCATAGCATGAGTGATGTGGCAGCAGCAGCCATCCAGAGCCACTGTGAAAGGAGATGCGATAAATGGTGTGGCTGGACCCAAAATGAGTTTGGCCTGCATGATTGGCTTCAGGAAGCAGGGCAGGTGCCCAGGAAGGCTTATTCAAGTAACCCACGTCTCCAGAAAGATAGTTTATGCCAACGTCCACATTTGCCACACCTTCTGCACAGCTCTGGTTACACTAAAGGATTATTTTAGCCTCGGTATAAAAGGCTGCTATTGTTAGCTCCCAAGAAGAGAGGTCACTATCTTTTACTCCAAGCAGTGCAGTTGGGTTTAACTCATTCAGAAGATGGCACATGTTCTTGCTACTTAAAGTATGGCCCCTAGATCAGCATATTTGTCACTTAAAGTATACTTCATGGACCAGCAACTGTGATATCACCAAATCTGCTTGTTAGAAATGCAGACCGTCAGGTCCCACCCCAGGCTTAAGAATCTATCTTTTAACAAGTTCCGCAGGTGATCTGTAAGCACATCAGAATTTAAAAAGCACTAGTCTGGCCATTATTATATATCTACTGAAAATCATACTTCACCTTGTTAACACAGATGGGTGTTCAGAAAGAGGGAAAGCCTAGGCTTTGATAAAGGTTATGGATGGGAAGTGAATACTATAGGGCTAGGAGGGGACCAGGACATGAATTGGCAAAGGTCAGAGAGTGACTCATGTACTGAAGTTAGGCCCAGGACAAGTCTCTTGACAACATGCTGAGAAATTTACATTGATGGCTCTATGACATACTAAGGAGCAAGTCAGGGTCTTTATCTACTGGGAATATTTCAAGGCTCCAACCAAGAGAGTCCCAGGAAATATCTTAGATCCTAGCATTAACGGGTTGGGAAGAATTCTTCACTGCTCAGGCCAAATGGGCAGCCTAATCTCATCTATTACTGTTGTCTTGCCTTTCCCATCAGCCATGGAGGCTCACCAGGAGCCGTAACCAAAGAGTTCTTGGCAGAAAGATTATAGGGCATGGTGGCTTCCCCTACACACATGAAAGGCTGCATGTAGGGAAGACACTGAAATGAGTCCTGTAGTAAAGAAGAACTAAAGATCCAGAGGACTATACCTAGAGCTACCTGCTTAGGCAGTGTGGAAGCTATAGATACTTCATGAGAAACTCCGGAACCTACTCAGAGGGGAGGTATGGGGAGTTAATGCAGTATTGTTACCCTTCAGTTGTGTCTCTTTCTTCTCTGTGAGATACTGCTATTGGATTCCAGTTTTTGAAAGGCTCCTGAAATTCTGCCTCCAGTGGTTGTTGCCAAAGAACATATTCCATAAATCCCACATCAAATCTTACCAATTTGAAGCCATCTAGTTTTTGCTTTCCTTGAACTAACCACCAAACTCACATGACAAGACAAAGAAATGCTACTGTGAGTATCCCTCCAATACCAACTCTGAAGTTGGTCAGCAAATTGTATGGGATATGGACATGGATGAAAATTCTGAAAGTGGCCCTGAAGGCATTCCAAGGTTGTTGCCAGGGTGAAGACACTGTGAGGACTTTGTCCTGACTTTGCCTTGATCACGGCTGCATGGAGATGAAAGGTTTGTAAATGGTTTCCTGTCCCTAGAGCCTGACAGTCCCCTGTGCCATTTTAATTTAAGTTTTTTGGATCAGAATAGAATGAATGAGCAGGGTAGGTTAATTATCCTAATTAGAAAAGAAGTGAAGTTATGGCCCTTCTAGGTCAGGCACTTGGACAAACCTCCCTTGGCTCCAAGCTTTGGGCATTAGTTCTTCACTTGAATGCCAAAGGATACGCAAAGCATCCTTCCCAGTCTTCTGCCAAAGTCCCTGGAGCAAGACAGAGGAGAATTCTTTTCAGGAAATGGTGTGTGATCAGCTTGTGTCCCAGGGCCAGAGAGGGTTATCTGGAGGTGGCAGATATGTGGGCACAGCTTGGAGGGTACAAGTGTGTGGGTTCACCCATAGGCCTCCCTCCTCTGTCCATAATGCCAAGCAAGCTCAATGTGGCTTGCTTGAAATGTGATAATTTCAAAAAGATGTGCATCTTTCCCTGAGCCTCCCTGAGCCTATCTTCAGCTGGCCAAGGATGTTGGTATTTCTTTGGAAGGTAAACTCCTCTGGGACTCTGCGGATACTTCTTGAATCGGTATTTTGTTTTTGGACTCATTGATTCTCAAATACAACATCTTCCCCTCCTTCCTCTCCCAAGCACTATCTATTCTTTGACCAGATCAACCTTGCCTTCAATACAGAATATGCTTTAGATGATGTATGTGAAATTTCTTAGCACAGTTTTTGACACATAGTAGGTTCTCATTAAATGTTAATTTATTCCCTTCCTTCCTACTAGAGAAGAGTGTTTCTGATACACAGTCATAATCATACTTCTCCCGCCCTCTGAGCCTTGTATTTGATGTGCGATGTGATAGTAATTTGTGATCTGGTAACATAAAGGGAAACATAAAGCCTTAGATAAAGCTAGAGTAGTAACTGTATAATATTAAAGATCAAACTGGCCAATTATTCAGACAGAACCAAGAGATATGTCTAGTACTTGCCTTTGAATTATCCACATACCCAAGGGATGAATAAAAAAGACCTTAAGCACCATCTTTCAAAACAGGCCTCAGATTGTTGAATGATCAATTTGTGGGTCTATTACAATTTGCCTTATCCACACAGAATACTCCAAGAGCATTAACATCAATGACTCCTAACAGAATGATAAAGCATGTGGAGGTCTCAAGAGACCATTTAATCTATCCAACCCTGGTTCCCCCGGCCTCCCATCTCCAGCCATTCTGTCTATCTGCTCTTTAAAATGTACTCTTCTGGATTATTTGCAATAGGGACAGGGAATCCAAGGTGTGAATGGCACCAAAGAGTGGATACACTTCAATTCACTTATAGATAATTTTGGCATCTTTTTTTATCCTTTGTAATTGAATATGTATCCACATGATATAGAAATGGATTTAAATACAAAGACCTGATGCTAGAGGAAATGTGAAACCGTCCCACTTTCTTAAACACATCTCTCATGCAATTTGGACTCGAGAGTCTTTCCATGCTCGCCTCTCAGACTTAAACAAAATATTCACCTCTGTAGAATTGCACTCCCCCAAATCTTCCCTAGTACAGAGGCAGTGTGGCGTTTGTCAGTTTTAAAAGATGAATGGAAAGGAAACAGAGGAAGTTTGACATATTGGGGAAAAAAGTAATTAGGAAAGATAGATGTTAATGGTTCAACTCAAAAGAAGTATTGGCATTGACGGTAAGTAACAGGAGATGTGTCTCCTGAAGTCTTGGGGTTTATTCTTGGTATAAAAACTTTTGGATATATGTAAAAATATATATATTTGTGATATATAACTGATACAGACAATAAAGTGGTCATATAATCATTCTTTTGATTTCTTGGCCTTGCTTATGCTTTGCTTTGTTCTGTTAGCTCTGAAGTCTTCGTACCACACCCCTTAGGAAGTGGAACAAGTCACCCTCCCAGCAGTCAGAACTGGCAACAGAGTTTTACTTTGGTCTTAGGTGGGCATGGGTTCAAAATCAGATCAGCTGGTACAAATTCGATTTGAAAGTAGATCTTTCTTTTTTTTTTCCAATTTATTTATTTTCAGAAAAACAGTATTCATTATTTTTTCACCACACCCAGTGCTCCATGCAAGCTGTGCCCTCTATAATACCCACCACCTGGTACCCCAACCTCCCACCACCCCACCACTTCAAACCCCTCAGATTGTTTTTCAGAGTCCATAGTCTCTCATGGTTCATCTCCCCTTCCAATTTACCCAAAAGCACATACCCTCCCCAATGTCCATAACCCTACCCCCCTTCTCCCAACCCCCCTCCCCCCAGCAACCCACAGTTTGTTTCGTGAGATTAAGAGTCACTTATGGTTTGTCTCCCTCCCTATCCCATCTTGTTTCATGGATTCCTCTCCTACCCACTTAAGCCCCCATGTTGCATCACCACTCCCTCATATTAGGGAGATCATATGATAGTTGTCTTTCTCCGCTTGACTTATTTCGCTAAGCATGATACGCTCTAGTTCCATCCATGTTGTCGCAAATGGCAAGATTTCGTTTCTTTTGATGGCTGCATAGTATTCCATTGTGTATATATACTAGCCAATAGGATTCAACAGTACATTAAAAGGATTATTCACAACGACCAAGTGGGATTTATCCCAGGGCTGCAAGGTTGGTTCAACATCCGCAAATCAGTCAATGTGATACAACACATCAATAAAAGAAAGAACAAGAACCATATGATACTCTCAATAGATGCTGAAAAAGCATTTGACAAAGTACAGCATCCCTTCCTGATCAAAACCCTTCAAAGTGTAGGGATAGAGGGCACATACCTCAATATCATCAAAGCCATCTATGAAAAACCCACTGCAAATATCATTCTCAATGGAGAAAAACTGAAAGCTTTTCCACTAAGGTCAGGAACACGGCAGGGATGTCCATTATCACCACTGCTATTCAACATAGTACTAGAAGTCCTAGCCTCAGCAATCAGACAACAAAAGGAAATTAAAGGCATCCAAATCGGCAAAGAAGAAGTCAAATTATCACTCTTCGCAGATGATATGATACTCTATGTGGAAAACCCAAAAGACTCCACTCCAAAACTGCTAGAACTTATACAGGAATTCAGTAAAGTGTCAGGATATAAAATCAATGCACAGAAATCAGTTGCATTTCTCTACACCAACAACAAGACAGAAGAAAGAGAAATTAAGGAGTCAATCCCATTTACAATTGCACCCCAAACCATAAAGTAGATCTTTCTTAAACTCCTAGAAGCCTAAGTCCCAAGTTTAATGACTGTGGCTCAGACAGGCTTATAGAGCAAGTTCTTCTTATGGGAGGAAGGATCCAAGTTCTAGGTTTATTTGGCAGATAAGTGATGGCCTCAGAAATATTTATCATTATAGAACTTTGAAGGTATATTTTTCTGTCATTGCAGCTTTATACTATCGCCACTTAGGGAAAGAAGGACCAGAAATGCATTTTGTACCTGCTGAGAGTTGGCAGAAAAAAATCTTAAGAAGAAAAAAAATTAAAAAATCTTAAGAAGATAAGGTATTTTTGTTAAGACTGCCACCAGTTTCCAAGAATGCCTGCGGCATTATTGACAGTAAGTAAAATCATCTTTTTATTTATTTTATCTGATTTATTCCAAGACTCTCTTGCCTTTCAATTAATAATGCAAACTTAATTTCAAACTAGCTCCAGGCCAGTATAACCCTCTTGCAAGCAGTTGCCAAACTTCCTTTTATTTAATTCTTTATTTAATAATTCCATGCTTGTTGGATAGACTTTTGTTCTTACATGGGAGGTGGCCTCATCAGCTCTCTTGAGGATAGCCATCAAAAGGACTCTGATAGCCTTCCACAGATGGACTCAGCAAAACCTCTGCCCTTAGTCAACTTAGGGTAATAGTCCCAAGACTGTCTCCCTGGCTTTTGGTACTTCAAAGGCACTGAATGATAGAGGTAGGCACTGCTAGAATTATGCCTAATGCCAAAAATACAGAGGACATGCAAGAGATTGTAGAGATGAAATAATCATAGAACACCAGAATGGAAAAGAACCTTAGATATCATATAATCTAATGTTTTTATTTTACAGATGCACATACTGAGGACCAGAGGGGAATGTGGTATGCTCAGAGAATTAGAGATGGAGGAGGAAGGGGAACTTGCCTTCCAGTAATGTGTATGGAATTTTCTGGGTGTTTGACAGAAAGTCCTTCTGTTGTTATTGAGATGCTATAGAAAATATCTCTAACACATGTAATTCCACATTTCTTCCTTAACAAAAACAACCAAATGAATATTGTGGAATCTTTCTTAGTGATACGGGATCTTGCAATATCTCGGGATCATCTGTCTGAACATAGGTATTCCTTGCCCAGGACTACAGAAGTCAGAAGTAAAAGCAGTTGGCCAAATGTGTACTGACCCTGGTGCAGCCCAAGGAAATTGTCACTTTGAAAAATCCCTGATATCACCTACTCTTTCTCTTTTTAAATTACTTGTTTCTTCCCTAAGAAGAATTTCTTTCTGCGCAGAAATTCTGGGTATTTGAAGATTCTGACCCATCAGACTCTGAATGATTGAGATTTTAATATAAAAAGATAGCTGAATGTTATTTTGGAATCTGAAATTAGGGCAGACATCATATGCCTTCATTGGATTCTCCTTGCGCTTAGCACTAAAACTAGAGCCTTTGGGTTGTGGGAAATTCTCCCCATAGGGGATTGTCATAAGCAAGCTACAATGTTCCTGGGGCATGGAAGTCAGACATTGGGGTAAAGAGGGTGAGACTGTGGGATCAAACAGCATGGCATTATTGTAAAGCACTAGACCAGTACCAACACTGCCTGAAATCAGTCATGAGTCAAAGCATGGAACATAGAGAGAACTTCATGGAAAGGGATGGACCCTTTAACCACAGTGCTTTCCCAGATACATGTTTCCTTAAAATGTGTAAATAGTGAGGCATGTGACTCTCGAAGTGGATGACAGACCATTGCCTGCAGATATTCCACTGGGTGAATCGTACATTTCATTCACTTTCACCTTCTTTCCTGAACCCAGCCCATTGTCCCCCAAACCAAGATAACAAGTATTCCTTGGGAATGTCCTTTCATTCTCTGGCTGGGGAGAACTATCTCCCTCTGACTAGGGAGAACTAAGCTTTCCTACCTGCAAACAAATGAGTGATTTTATGCTTGTTTGGTTGATCAAACTTCTATTCTGCCCACTATTGAGTAATTCTGCTTCCCAACGTGATCAGGAGCTTGGATATACCTTTGCTAGATCCTGCAAGGCTACTTTTCCCTCCAAGTACCACAGGGCATATCTAAGTAAAATATAAATACACTAAAATTAATTTGACTTTAAAGAAATTTTGCAGTAGTCCTTGAAAATAACAAGAGACCCTTCAGGGGTGAGAAATGGTGGAAGGCTTGGCAGTGGAAATTTTATTCTCCAAAACTCGGATTTGAAATACTCCCTGAGCACCACAGCCATAGAAGAGAAATCCTGCTGTAGGTGTGTAATGGTGGATACTTGTCCTTTTAGGCTCAGACAGAGGATAAAATCGCCAAGGGGAAAGCCATGACCTTTGAAATAGCTGCTTCCCCAGACTTTCTCTGATCTTATCAAGAGATTAAGCCCTTCAACGGAAACTTCCGGCTTAGAGGGAAAGACTTCAGTATTAGGAGAACACATGGGCCCAGGTTACCCTTGGCTTCTCTTACTGCACAAAGGTGACTCAGTGCAGATAGAGTGATAGACCCATATAATGATCCCCAGAATGTCAGGAAGAGACTTACAGCAGTAAACTGAGTGAGTGGCTTCTACTATACAAAACAACCAGCAACCCAGGGGGATGGGAATATTATTATCTCTAAGAGGAAATTAAAGTCCAGAGAGGGGCATGTTTTGGCCAAGATCACCCAGCTTCTGCTGGGAGCAAGGAGGCAATCTTAGGCTTGTTTGGCTCCAGAGCCTACCTCTTCCTACTCACTAGAGACCTGGGAGGAGAAAACTGGTATGAATGAAAGAGGCTTTCAAAACTAGAGAGTATATTGGGGTTGGAAAGGACATTTAAAGACCATCCAATCAGTCTTACTTTATAGACATGGAAAACGAGGTCCAGAAAAGGATGTTGATTGACTGACTCAAGATGACATAGAAGAGAGCTTAGGCAAAAAGTGAACACTGAATTAATCTTATCTGAAGGAGAACCTAAGTCTAAAAAGAACCAAAGTTTACTCTTTAATCCAGTGACATCTGACTCATGACTAAAATTTGATTCCAAAGTACCCAGAACATTTTCAGATCTCTTTAATGGTGTGGTTTGCCCAGAAGCTCCATTTATTCTGTAATGGGCTCATCAGGAGCAGATACCTTTATGGTAGGCCTTGGGAACAACCCGAACCTTACTCTTGAAAATTATCTAGGATGTCTCTGTCACTGGCCATGAAGTTATCCAGGGAGAAGACTGGGAGTTACTGGATAAAGCGACATTCACAGATTAAAAAACAAAAGTTTTTATGAATTTTGTTTCAAACAATGAAATCTACTTGAAATCTTTTTTTGAGAACATTACCACAAACATTTTCAGTTAACACTCTAATTCTTTTTTTCTTTTAAAGATTTAATTTATGTATTTGAGTGCAAGAGAGAGCATGAGCAGCAGGGAGAGGCAGAGGGAGAGGGAGAAGCAGCCTACTGCCTGAGCAGGGAGCCTGACACAGGGCTTAATCTCAAGACCCTGAAATAATCACCTAAGCTGAAGGTAGTTTTTTAACAGACTGTGTCACCCAGGCACCCCTAACTGTCTAATTCTTGTGTAGGTCCAGCATCCACAGTAAGATCAGGCTGGCAGTAATTTGATAAATTTAGATTTAGAATTGTTTTCTCCCTCTCCCTCCTCAGGCACATTTTATGTTATGTAATGGATTTAAGAGTGTGGGCTCTAGGGGTGCCTGGGTGGCTCTATTGGTTGAGTGTCCAACTCTTGATTTTGGCGCAGGTCAGGATCTCACGATTGTGGGATTGAGCACCATTTTGGGATCTGCACTCAGCATGGAGTCTACTTGAGACTCTCTTTCTCCCTCTCAAATAAATAAAATCCTTTTTAAAAAAAGAATATGGGCTCTGTAGTCACACAAAGCAGTGTTCAAGTTCTAACTCTACTACCTATAAGCTGTGCGACTCTGGAAAAGCTATTCACCCTCTCTGTGCATCAGTTTCTCCTTCATAAAATGAAAATAGTAGTATCTGATATTTATTAAATGGTTGCTATGTGCTAGACATTGTTCTCAGTGTTCATACATTTCAACTCCTTTAATTTGCATGGGTAGCTATCCTCTGTAATAGGTGCTACTATTTCCATTTTATAGAGGAGGAAACTAAGGCACAGAGAGTTTTGATATCTTGCCCATGATAACACAGCTAGTAAATAGTAAAGGTGGGATTAAACCCAGACAGTCTGATTTCAGAGCTGGCACATTTAGCTACTGCACTATATCTAACTCACTGAGTTAATGCAAGGATTAAGTGACATAATATATTATAAAGTGAAACCTAGGGCCTTGACAAATAGAAGGACTTAATAAATATTAGCTGTTGTTACCAGTTACTTCCCAAAATGTTGATTGGTAACCTGTGCATAATCCCCATTTCTAAAAAGCCTTCCTTGAGTAACTCAACCCACCTGATCCTCCTTATGATTGCATTATTACAGTATAAAGCACATAATTTAGCATTAAATTACATGTTGTTTTGGGTAAAAACAAAACAAAACATGTATTTTCTTTTTTGTATTTTCCACAGTGCTTAATAGGCCCATGGGGACTCAAAATGTGTTTGCAGACTGGAATCTACAGTGTGACTATTAGTGCCTGGTGACAGAAATGACAACTGTTCCCACAGCACAATTCTTGTCAAGTTATTCATTATTTGTTTGTTTGTTTGTTTATTGATTCTCAATCTTTTATGTTCACATGAATCACACGGAGATATTGGGAATGTGGATCCTGATTCCAGAGGTCTGCAGTGGGGTCTGAGGGTCTGCTGCGGGGTCTGAGGGTCTGCTGCCAGGTGATGCTGATGCTTCTGGTCTATGAACCACACTTTCTCATGGAATAAATGCTACTATGGAAATTTGAGATGGGTCACGAGCAGCCATTCATTTAACAAGCCCTCATAAAAACCCTACTACATGCAGAGCTTTGTGCTAACAGTCACTGTGAGCAGCGTGAAGATGAATTTAAGGTAGAGTAGGCTATGTGGATTTTCAACTTCGGTAAAGGCTTCTGCTTTCTGCTTCAGTGAGCTAAGTGGATTTTGCATGTCCAAAATTGAAATCTGGAAGGAGAGGAGTGTAATTATTTATTTGTGTGCAAGAATTCGTAATGCCGATTAAGACCATTTAGATTTGCTGATTGTACTTAACACTGTATTTTCCACCATTTATCATTGGAGTAATTATTTGTGTCAAAATAATTTCTGAGGGAACATAATGTAATTTATCTCAGGCCGCAGTTAGATGATCTTGATATTTCAGCCTCTTGAATAGTAGCAGGAGATGCAGGTTTTAAATGGCGTGTGGATGGGGAGGGTGCTGGTAACAGGAGTGGGGAGATGAACCATTTTGATTCATGAGCATAGGGTAAGCAAATAACATCCTGGATGTTTATTTACACACTCTTCTCAAAGTAAATGAACCAGGGGCAGCACAGGCTACGGGTAACACAGTTTAATAGTAAGAACACTGGGCCAGAAGTCAGGAGACGTGCAGTCTAGTCTGTCTCCTCTATTGATCTCAGTGTGGGTCCTTGGATAAGTTGCCCCATCTCTGAAGTAGAGTCAACCATGGCAGTCCTAGCAGTCAGACCGAAAGACATTATCTGAGAATGTTAGGTCAATAAGCAAAAGTAATATTAAAAAGTCAAGACAGCACGAGCAACTATTTCGTACACATTAGATCAAAACTTGTTCTTCAAATCTCCCAGATATATAATGGAAAAACCAAAGATCATTCTCCTTTCATTCTAAGTGGGAGTGGGAGAAACTCCATTCCATTTGCGGAATACCTTCTCCACCACAGAAAGAGTCTTTTCCTACATATCATTTAACTTAGTGACATATTACAACATTTTAAAGAATGGAGATAGAAAAGAGGCTTAGGAGGTTGGACCCTCTCCCACACTTCCACCAAATGTGTCCTTTATTGGAAAAAATTGTTAACATGAGCCTTGCTTGTGTCTGTGTGCCATTTGCCTCTTATATCTAAAAGCCGGAGTGTGCCAAAACCCCAATCAGAACTAATAAATGTTTCTGATCATTCTGCTCCCAGTCGACTTGGGTTTTATTGCAACAATTATTCATTCCCTTTCTTATAGATCCTAATTCTAACTCGGTGAGTGTCTGGCTCCAACTCTGGGCCATGACACTTAAATCACAGTGTACTTTGGATGGTGCCCCTCTTGCAGGGTGACCATAACTCAGAACACTTCCTGCGTATGCTATTTAAATATCCAACTCAGCATCCTGCGATATAAAGAACTCCTCCATGCCATTTGTTATGATAGGTGCTGTGAGGCACAACTCTGATTCCCGGGACTCAAATATACAATAAATCCGACTACACTCTGCTGGCAGTGCACATAATTATAAAATATGCAGAATGCTTGTTATTAACTAGTCTCATGGAGAAGATCTACTGTGCCATGCAGAATATATTTGGGAATAGAGCTACAAACAGTGATTGATTTTTTAAAATTCATGTCTCTCCTATCCTTTTAATCATTCAACCTCTAAGAACTAGCAAACATTTATAGACATTTAATGAATGGGAAGCAAGGCCCATTTGCAAAGGCTGATAAAAATTATTGTTTGCCTCTTAAGTGAAGATTAAGTTCCGGTTTTGTTTTTAATATGAAATTATTTAACATAGCATTTTTTACGGTGCCTATGCAGAAATAGAGAGCAAGATATAAATCAGCTGGGAATTATCAAGGGAGTCACCCAATAGTTATAAAACAATGAAATCCATTCATAATATTTAACTGTTTGGATTCCAGTTGAACAGACAAACATTCTTTGGCCCATATTTATTCTCAGAAGACAGGCTTTCGTGTACCTTAAACATCAAACAACAAAAACACTAAAAACTTACACACAATTCCTTGTTTGGAGGGTCCTTGCAGAAGAAGAAATGTTCATAGGGACTGACTGAAAACCCTAAGGATGGTGCCAGACCCCATTATAGGGAGAGGCTGCAGGCATGTAAGAACAGAAATTGGCTTCGCTTGATTGATGCTGGCTTTCTTTTCAGTAGGGTACTTCCCAGAGTGTGATGCAACTGGGCTTCCATTCCAGGAAGTATTCCCAGCCATAGCCACACAAATAGATGTTTTCAACATGGCCTCTTACTTTTCCTGTGTGGGAGGGAGTCTCTTGGGCACAACAGATCCTAGAACTCACTTCTGTTAGTGCCAAGTGACTCCTTACTGGAGTCAAGGCTGCAAAAGCCCCAGAGATAACAGTTCCCCAAGATTAAGGAGTCTCCAAATAGATGTTCACTGGTATTAGGTTACTCATTAAAGGGAACCCTTGGAATTCAACTGCCTTCAGTTTCTGCTATTCCTTGTTGACTGGTAACATTCTCTTCTACGTGTCTCTTTGTCCACCACAGCTTATGAGCACAGAGTCTGGAATCAGAATGTAGAACTTAATTTCTCAGCTTCCTATTAGCTGCACAACTCTGGCTAAGTTATTTGCCAAGATTAAATAAAAATAATGTATATGAAGAATTTAACTCAGTGCCTTATCCATAATAAGCAGTCAGTAGATGTTGTTGTTTCTTAAATTATTAGATAGTGGGTTATGAGGGTTATGAGGGGCTGAAACCTGACTGAAACTGCCATTAAAGAAAGCATCATTGGCTTAAGTGATTGAAAAGTTTAGAGATCAGAGATGATATCAGGACTCAGTTTCTTAATTATTTGTCCCTGCTTTACAAATATCAAATTTTGACATAAACACTGTACCTCCATTTCTTAGTCTGTAAAATGGGATAATAATAATAAATCTACTTCATAGGATCATTGTAAAAATTCAGTGAATTCATGCACATGCGGTGCCTCCCACAGGGCTTGGCACTAGTGTGTTAGCTATTATAATTATTTTTGTTGCTGTTATTTGAACATGCAGCATCTTTTCTCCCTATGTGTTCCCTCTATGTCTTGACATCCCATCTCCCTTCTGCTTCTGCCTTCAACTGCTTCTTTTATTCTCCTTACTATGTCCCTTCCATACCTATTCTATTTACTCTGCTCCATGAGTTATTATCACCCTCCACCCACCCTGCCAGTTCCAATGTCTCTGATCTATGGAGATGTTATGGAAGGCAGGGTTTCCTGTCGGATATGGGCAAACAAAATTACAGGGGATGCCCTAGATGGCACAGAGTAAATATGAACACTTCCATTTAATCCACTGATGTTCCGCCCTTCCATCAGCCGTATCCTCTCCCTTAAATTGCTTCATGCAATCTTTGATGATAAAGATTTATCAGACACTGTCTCTAAGTATCTATAAGACACTGCCACTCTCCCGCTCCTCTCTCAGGAGCCCAGTGGCCCCTGCACTTCCTTGCCTACCCTGGACTTTCTCTGGGGAATCCCTCACTTAGTTCTAGGCCCTAAACTACAAACCATCCCCTTCCTATCCCTTGGAAAAATATCATTTTATGTACTGTACCTTTAGGGCCCTGACCTCATCCAGGTGACAATGGGTCAACCAAATAAAATAATACCATATAGCATGTCATCCTTCCCTGGGAATGGAATGCACCTGTCACTAGAGGGCCTTTAAGAAACAACATTAATGGGACTTTCACTCTGACAGTCCATGGGAAAACAATCTGTGGGCAAGAAGTCCCTTCTCAAGTCACATTCTCTGGGTGGTTTTGCCAGATTGCAGAAAGGTTAATCTTTAAGAGTCTATGCATTGTGTTCCAACTGGCCACTCCCAGACTTCCCCAAAGTCCTTTTCCATTCGTCCTCTCCTAAAAACAAAATGTTACTGAACTTGGGTTTCAAACTCCAGGGAGTATGTGGCCAGGCCCATCCGCATCAAAGCAGCAAATATCCTTTCTTTCCTGGGAGCGATTCATTCCTCTTTCCTTGGAGAGAGAGAATTCCCAGGAACAAACCCTCAATAGAAATCATCCTGGAGCTCTTAATCATTTTGCCTTTGCAATTTTGCAGAGCAGAGGTCTTCAAAGCTTCTTTTTGGGTTATAAGAAGTCCTTTGTGCTGACCGGTCAATGAGTAGGATGAGATTGGGGGCTGTCTGGGAATAAAGGTAGGGAGGCCATTGTATTGCTGTCCATAGCTGGAACCTATTCTGTAGCCTATCATCAAAAGCAATTTGCAGTACATTCAGGCACAAATCCAATTAAAAAGCAGAAAGGGATTTGCATGCATAAAATAACTCTGATGTACGGTTTTAAAAACGACCCTGATAGCTAAAATTCAAATGCCTTTCTTTGTGAAGGTCCATATCTGGAGCAGGTTAGCTGATGGTTGAGTCTCTGCCCCAAAGTATCTGAAAGATTAGATGAAATTACATTCTCAAAGCTCAGGGCAGCTTGGTGGCAAGGAACAAAATAAAACCTGACACACACAGCTAGGCGCTAGTTTTGGTAATTTACCCTAGTGAAGAAGCTCCATTCTTTGAATTCTGGATAGCCTGAGGCAAAAGCCAGATGTCAAAGCACATGGCACAGTGTTTGGCACCTAGTAGGTGCCCAGTGAGTATTCGTTGAACTGAATGAGTGGCCAAAGTTCTCCTTTGGTCTTTGGCAGGCACTGTTTGTTGTCTCCCCAAGATCAATTTCCCTCTTCTTTGCTAACATAATCCTGGTTTTGTTTAAGGTGGCAATGTGCCCAGCTAAATACTCTCTTTCCCAGTCTCCCTTGCAACTGGTGTTGAGTGGGTAGGGCATGTATATAGTGCTAGCCAAGGGGATGTAAATGGAAGCCTATTGGGGAAACTGGCAAAGATTTTGTTTACCCGATAAAAGGTGATAGATGTGATTAGTACTGCCCTTTCTTCACCTTCCTGCCTCTTGGGAGCACTGATATCTCCGCCATCTTGTGACCATGAGGTAACAACCATGAAGGTGAAAGCCAGCATGCTAAGGATGGTGAAACAGAGAGGAAGAACTTAGTTCTTTAATGAAATTCTTGAACAGGGGAATCAGTGCCTACAACTACCTACTAGGAGGCTTCGGGTACATATATTGAAAAGCCTTATTTGTTTAAACTGCTGCTAGTCAGGATTTTGATATTTGCAGCCTCACATGATCTTAATAGATACATATCTCCCTGCCACCAGGTTTCCAGGATCTTAAAGTTGGCTCCTGGGTATTCAGCATGTCTCACGGACACTTCACCCAAGTCAACCTGCTGTCAGGGCAATGCTTAGACTCTTCAAAATTAACCTTTCTGCAGGCTGGCAAAACTACCCACAGAGTGCGATTTGAGAAAAGTTTCAGGTCTTTCCGGACCTCCATCCACTACCACCAATAAAACCAAAGCATAACTTGTGTCGTACTTCCTCAGGGCCTGGCGAAGTGATAGGGGCTAATTAAATAAATGCCTGTGTGTGAAAGCTTGAGTTCTCCAAACTGTTAGCCTCCAAGGGTGGCTCCTTCCATTCCAACAACTGGGTTTTGGTAGTTGTGGGAAGGACATCAAAGGACACATTTTTAGCCAAAGAAAGATTTTGGGTGTCCATCAACGCCATGTTGGAAGAAGTCACCTTCAAAAAGTCTGGCTCTATTTGGAAGTATTGTGGAGATGACTTTTTATTCCTTTCACAGATTTTATTTAGTTGTCAGTAACATTTGCAAAAAAAAAAAAAAAAACAAAACACTGGATATGATCCTCTGCAGAATTGTAAAAGTTACTGTGCTGTATAAATTGAGGACATGATTATGATGTCTAATGCAAACACACTTTTTCAGATTCTCTCTCTCTCTCACTCACAAACACGCACCCTTAAAGAGAGGGAGCAAGAGAAACAGAATTTAGAAGCTCATTAAAGCTGAGCATTGATGAATTGCACGTGCTGGGTGCCCCTCCCATACAGAAGACTTACTTGTTTGGTTCTCTATCTCTGTGTTCTAACAGCCTATGCCCCTGTGGTGTTTTCCAACGTCCATTAGTTATTCCACTGTGTGTTGGCATTATATTGAGGAGCCCATAATGAAAATAAAAGTTATACAGTGACTTGCCAGGAGACAAAAAATATATACTTGTTCTAACTGGACAGTGAACCAAAAAGCAAAAACTCTGGCAGACTTATAGTTGCCACAGCAAGGGAAAGGATTGCATTTCATGCTCAGACATCCAAGATCTTCCCCACTCTTGAAATATAGGAAAAGGAGCATGCCAAGTAATGAACTGACAACATTTCAGTGCCATGGCAGGAGAGTTCCAGCCCTTGTGACTGACTAATCGACGCTGGTCTCAGGTACTTTACTCACCACCTTCCCCCCCCCTTGCTCTCTCTCTTTTTCTCTTGTACCTTAGTGCATCATTTCAGTATAAGCTATGGCATTTCTCAGAACATTAAAAAGACTAAAGTCAGTATGGAATATAAATAGCTTTGAAACATCTCCAGAATGTGTCATAAAGAAGCAGGGAAATAAAAATTTAAAGACAGAGAAGGTATAAACATAAAATAAAATAAAAGCATCTTAAAAAAAAAAACAAATCTTTTCCTCACTGGGTGGAGTTTGTCAGGGATTTAGGTGTGTGTGTGTGCTTTAAGCAACCTGAGAAATGTTTTAGGCAAATGGAATCATATTGTTTTTGGGAAGGTGGGGTGGGGAGGGAGGTGGCTGTGTCGTGTGGAAGGGAGAAGGAGGAGGGAGGAGCCTGATGTCTCTCCTAGTCTCCTGAGGTTTCTTGTGGAACATGTAGATCCACAAAAGGGGGAATGGTGGTCCGTTAAGAGAAAAGAGACTTCCTTAAGGTCCTTGACTAAACTTAACATTTGGTAAGTCCTTCCTCTAGGGTTTCTCCAATTTAGTGTGTACCAAAAACATCAATAACTTGAAGTGCTTAAGCACCTGAAGCACACACAATCCCATCTCACTTATGGAAATTCTGATTCACTAGGTTTACAGTGGGTCCCCTCATTTTCATTCTTAATAAAAAACCCTGGGTGAGTCTGACACTGTTCATTTGGGGAATTAGACATGAGAAGCACTGCCTTCTGCAGTGAGGAGAGAGACAATTCCCTCTGCCACTTCCTTTGAGACTCCAAAGCAGGGGACTCTTCTATTTCTAGAGAAACCAGGGCATGAAAGAAGCAAATGTTTCTGTTAAAAATGGTGCTAGCCAGTGAATTTTTGGTAAGAAAATGGCATTGTTTTTCACAGGTCAGAAAGATGTCTTTCTGTGACAGAGGTGCAAGGGTGCATGACCCTATGTGGGCAGGTACAGGGAAAGAGGAGGGCACTGAAAAGACGATAGAACATGACAACTAATTTTGTTTTCTTTAGTTTTAATTTTATTTCACACATATATTCTGAAATATCTTTTCTTTAAAAAAGATTTATTTATTTTAGAGAGAGAAAGAGAGAGTGCAGTGGAGAGGGGCAGAGGAAGAGAGAGAGACTTTCAAGCAGACTCTACACTAAGTGCAGAGCCCAATGCTGGGATTGATCATATGACCCTGAGATCACAACCCTGATATCCTGACCTGAGCCAAAATAAAAAGTTGGTGCTTACTGAATGAGCCACCCAGGTGTCCCACTAAATCTTATGGCAGTCTTAAGGTTTAAAAGAGATATTTCAGGGGCATCTGGATGGCTCAGTTGGTTAAGTGTCCGACTCTTCATTTCAGCTCAGGTTGTGATCTCAGGGTTGTGAGATCGAGCCCCACATTTGGCTCTGTACTCAGCGGGAGTCTGCTTGAGATTCCTTCTCCCTTGCCATCTCCCTCTACCCCTACCCCCACTTGCACACCTGGGTGTGCTCTCTCTCCCTAAAATAAATAAATCATATATATATATATATATATATATATTTATATATATGAGACTCAAATATATATTTGAGTCTCATCCCTGGAAATTCTGACTGAGTATGCCTGGGATGGAACTGGGGAAACTATATTTGTAACAAACTACTGCAGCATTCCGATGAAAAGTGAGCCTTGATAAGCAGCATAGGAGAAAAAATTTGTGTTGCCAGGCAGGTTTAGGTTACCATAGCAACCAAACCGAACCTCAGGACCCACTTCTGCAAAATGGGACCATGACACATGCTCTCCCAGCTTTATAAGATTAAAGATCAATGGAGATGATTTATTTTTATTACCTAAAAAGCATGCAAGAAATCTCAGATCACACATTATCCCTTTGTTTCAAAAATTAACATTCTCTGGGAACCTTTCCCCTATGCTGATGAACAAGACAAGAATGTCCACCTTCATCATTACTATTTAGTACTGGAAGACTTAACCTCAGCAATCAGACAGCAAAAAGAAATAAAAGACATCCAAGTTGGCAAGGAAGAAGTTAAACTTTCACTATTGGCAGAGGACATGATACTCTATGTAGAAAACCTGAAAGACTCCACCAAAAAATTACTAAAACTATTACATGAATTCAGCAAAGTTGCAGGATATAAAATCAAGTTGCAGGATATAAAATCAATTTGCGGAAATCTGTTGCATTTCTATATGCCAATAAGGAAGCAGCAGAAAAATAAATCAAAGGATCAATCCTATTTGTAATTGCATCAAAAACTTTAAGATACCTAGGAACAAACCTAACTAAAGAGGTAAAAGAACGATACTCTGAAAACGATAGAACACTTATGATAGGATTGAAGAGGACACAAGGAATGGAAAAGCATCCCTTGTTCATGGTTTGGAAGAACCAACATTGTTAAAATGTCTATACTACCAAAGCAATCTACACATATAATGCACTCCCTATCAAAATACCACCAGCAATTTTCAAAGAGCTAGAACAAACTATCCTAAAATTTATATGGAACCACCATAGACCCCAAATAGACAAAACAATCCTGAAAAAGAAAAGCAAAGCAGGAAGCATCATGATTTCATACCTCAAGCTGTGTTACAAAGCTGTAGTCATCAAGATAGTATGGTACTGGCACAAAACCAGACACATGGATCAATAGAGAAGAGAGAACCCAGAAATGAACTCACAACTATATGGTCAACTAATCTTTGACAAAGAAGAAAGAATATCCAATGGAAAAAACACAGTTTCTTCAACAAATGGTGTTGGGAAAACTGGACGGTGACATGCAGAAGAATGAAGCTGGACCACATTCTTACACCATACACCAAAATAAATTCCAAATGGATGAAAGGGGGTGCCTGGGTGGCTCAATGGGTTAAAGCCTCTGTCTTCGGCTCAGGTCATGATCCCAGGGTCCTGGGATCGAGCCCCTCATCGGGCTCTCTGCTCAGTGCAGAGCCTGCTTCCCTCTCTCTCTCTGCCTGCCTCTCTGCCTACTTGTGTTCTCTGTCTGTCAAATAAATAAATAAAATCTCAAAATGGATGAAAGACCTAAACCATCAAAACCTTAGAGGAGAATACAGGCTGCAACCTCTTTGACCTCAGCTGTGTAACTTCTTACTAGACATGTCTCCAAAAGGAAGGGAAACAAAAGCAAAACTGAGATATTAGGACTTCATTAAGATAAAAAGATTCTGCACAGCAAAAGAAACAATCAACAAAACTAAAAGCCTATGGAATGGGAGAAGATATTTGCAAATGATATATCTGATAAAGGGTTAGCATCCAAAGTCTATAAAGAACATATTGAACTCAACACCCAAAGAATAAATAATGCAATCAAGAAATGGGCAGAATACATGAATAGACAATTTTCCAAAAAAGACATCCAGATGGTTAATAGACACATGAAAAGATGCTCAACATCACTTATCATCAGGGAAATACAAATCAAAACCATGAAGAGATACAACCTGACACCTATCATAATGGCTAAAACAAAAACAAACAAATAAAGAAACATTAGCATTCTCTGGCTACTCAGAAGTCCAGCAGTGCATCTTGGGAAATACCAAAACCTTTGAAAAAAATTCATCCCACCAGACAGCGATGCCACAGACAAGTGTCCTGAACACAAGGATGCAAATGAGCATTTAGTACACCAAGATCATATTATGCAAAGTAAATACTTCTCAGCTGGGGTGCTTAAGGACACTATTATCATGGCAACTGCTATTACATTAGCCATGACTATCACCTAAGCTATTCTGAGTGCTACAAAAGTTGAGCACACACTCAGATATTTCTCTGACTGTGGTGGGATTAGCTGAACCCAGTGTGGCCCGGGCATGGGGGAAGTCAAATTAGAATCACCATGGGTATCACAGTGGACTTTCTGATGAAAGCACATGAGACTGAGACTCCAGACAGTTGGTGAGGTCTCAGTCTTGGGCAAGCCCCATAGCATCTCCAGGTTTCAGTTTATAAAGTGAGGAATCTGCCCCCCAAGAGTGTAATAAAGATCAAATAAGATCTAGGCATGGCAATGTATGGACAAGTTGAAGGTATTGTCACATTAAGTTTTAACCAGAACCATCACTCAACAGGACTGTTCTCTCCCTATGCCTTTAAGAGACAATAGACTATCAATCTCTGAAACTGGAGATGCCACCCAAGTTGCGTCCTGGGTTCAGTCTCTGTCAGTGCTGTATTTATCTATCTTCACTTCTCCCCCTGGACATTGAGAATGCATGACTGAGAACTCTAAAGCCCTGCCAGAGCCTCACATACTAAAGACTGAATGGTATTTTCAAGGCAGGGATGTGAAACCAGACATTTTAGAAGATTTGCCCAAAATAGACCAAACTAAATGGGTTGTTTCAATATTCTTCTAATTTTAGCTCAACAGTTTGTCAGAAGATTCTGCTAATTAGAACAGTCCATTCCCTGAGAATTTTGATTAACTAATCCTCAGCTTCCTTATTTGTAATAATAAAAAAAAGTGAGTTATTTAATTTGGCTTTCTGCCATAGAAGTGGTTCAGCAGTCCAACCCTGAAGCACCACAAACAAAGATGAAATGTTTTCTGTACAGTTTATGGGAAAGAGTTGAACAAGAAATAAGGTGAGACTATAATAGAAAGAAGAAGCATCTGTATGACCTCTTTGGGGTTTGTGTCCAAAGCCTTGGCATGTCTTTTCCAGATTGACTCAGAAATGTGGCAGTGATTGATAAGTGACACGGTGATGTTTGGTTTGCCCTGGGAGCCCTTTTTGGAGCTATGACACTTGTTTGTTAAACAAAAGCTACTGATCTCCATTTGATTCTTTTTTCCAGTTGGATAGAGTTACACACACCCACAATCCTGCAAATTTTGTCCTATGCAATTGGGAATGGGATGCCTTGATTCATCGAACGTTCTAGTTTAATAAAATACTTCCCTATTCACCCTTTAGGGATTTCTGATTTTCAAAGAGTGAATATAAAGCAAAATATCATTAATAATATCACTTCAGGTTGATCATAATTTAATCTTTTTTTTTTTTTTTGGTAATTTAAGGAGGTACTTCAAGGCCTTGCAGGGTTCCTGAGCTATGAGGTAGAACGTCAAGTTTCCTTGTGTTTTATTGATGAGCAGGAGGGCTAGCTAACAGAGAGGACTTTGGAGTATTGAAGTGCTGGGAAATGAGCCTTTGCTGTGTTATTCTGCTGGGACACATCAGGATGCTCTCTGCATTAGTTAGAATATTCCCCTCCCATTTCCCTCTCCCTCTGCCAGCTCCTCTCAACCCTCTTCACCTTGCATTCCCCTGTACTCCCATCTGCCTGCTGTTTCTTTTTTAAATTTTAATTTCAGTATAGTTAACATACAGTGTTATATATTTTTTCTGTTCTAAAATGTACCTTTTAAATGAAGTTTTTCTTTTAATTCCAGTAGCGTTAACATACAGTGTTGTATCAGTTTCAGGTGTACAATAGTGATTCAACAATTCTATGCATCACTTAGTGCTCATCATGATAAATGTACTCTTAATCCCCTTTACCTGTTTCGCTCACCCCCCACCCATCTCCCCTGCCTGCTGTTTTGAAAGTTCTATTTCCTTGAAATAAAGCAATTTTGTGTGATAGGAGAAATCTTTGAACCAACACTCAAACTCTAAATCCATTGCCATTCTATAATGACTCATTAGCGATTTTGTGATGACAATAGAGACACATGGTATTACAGTCCTGGGCTGGAGGTGGGTGCATCCGTTACTTGGTGGGGAGTGACTCTGCCAAGAAACCAAGAGGGACCCTACACTCTCACCAAAGACGCTGTCCTAGAGTTGGAAATCTGGGCTGTCAGTGATGGCTGCCACACTGACTGCTCCTCAAGCCTGCAGCCTGCTGTGAGGACCCGGGTAAGTATTTTGTCCAAACTGACTTCTAATCTTGTTTACTGTGGGTCAGGGCTTGAAGTTCAAAGCTGGAAGGGATCTCAGTGGGCATGTAGTTCAATAATTTTCAACCCTAGTTACTCCCTAGAATCACACAGGGGTGTTTAAAGTCCTGGTCCTACTCCAGACCGTTAGCTCACTGTCCTCATTATCCTACCCGATTGTCACACGTATCTGGAGAGTAGATATTATTGGCTCTATTTACAGAGAGGCAAACAGATGCTCAATGATGTTAAGTGGCAGTGCCCAATATTACACAGCTAATTAAGTAGCAGAGCTCTGATTTGAGCACAGATCCTTGACTCCATTTTGAATGTAAGATCTTTCTCTTTTTTATAAATATTGGAACACTTCTTGTCACTGAGGGACACCCAGTCCACTGGGTGGCAGAGATCTACAGACCTCTCTGGTTATTTTCTCAGACTTCCTCAAAGAGGGGAGTTTAAATCATGTCTCAACTGCACTGGCTTTTTCTGTTCTTCAGAGGAAATCTATTGGCTCTAGAGGATGAGGTCTCATTTCCATGGTGTGGTGGAGCAGGCCCTTCATCCTTAGGCTCCTGCTCCTTTCTCTAGCTTCATTTTTTCCTTCCTCATTTTCTGCCTTTGTGCTAAAAAGGTTGTAGGAATTGGACTGCAGAACACTTTAAACTCCAGGCGGAGGAGTTCAAAATTTAGTCTCTAGAGAAGGGCTGTCCAGTAGAAATTTCCATTGTTAGGGAAATGGTCTCTATTTCTGCTGTGCAGTATGGAAGTCACTAATTGCATGTGGCTTTTGAGCACTTGAAATGTGGCTGGTGGGATTGAGGAATGGCATTTTAAATTTTATTAAATTGTAATTCATGTAAGTTACAGTTAACTAGCCATATGTGTCTAGTAGCTTCCATACTGGACAGCACATGTAGAGAGGCAGTAGGGAAGAACACCATAATGACAAGTTGAGGAAACGTACTATGGCAGCAGTATGTCAGCTATTGTCTAAGGGATCACATAAGACTAGGAGCACAGACACTAAGAGTAGACTGCTTAGATTCAAATTCCACGTGTCACTTACTAGCTGTGTCACCCTAAGAATATCACTGAAGCTCTCTGAACCTCAGGATCCTTACTTGCAAAATGGGAACTATCACAGTGCCTACACAAGGGAGCACTACACTATGAAATGAGTTAAAGTTCATGTACCATTTCAGCACAGTGCCTGGTCCACAGTAGGCACACCTCAGCAGAATTTTAGAATCTTCATCTGCTCATGGCTGAGTCAGGGAGAAAGAGGAAGGGGTTCCATGTTGCTCAGCTGTTTTACAGGACTCCACTGAGTCTTTGTCAATTAAAGAATGCAATATATGGAAAATCATCACCTCACTATGGGAATTTATGGAGAGGATGGAAAAAGTTTTCCTAAGGCAGAGGAATAGGCAGTAGGGAGAGGGAACTGAGTGACCATTTTCCAAGTGAACTTCAAAATCAGGGAACCAGAAGGTTCTGGAAGTTAAAAAAATGCTCTAGAAGAACACAAATGTAGAGGAGAAATCATTGCATAGACGAATATTATAAAGTTTTTTCTCTAAGTTTTCTTCTAGGAGTTTCACAGTTTGGGATCTTACATTTAAATCTTCAATCCATTTTGAGTTGATTTTTATGTATGGTGCAAAATAAGGGTCCCACTTCAGTCTTCTGCATGTGGATATCTAGTTTTTTCAACATCATTTGTTGAAGAAACTATCCTTTACCCATTGTGTGTTCTTGACACCCTTGTCAAAGATCAGTTGACTATATCCAAGGGTTTATTTCTGGGCTCTCTATTCTGTTCCACTGGTCTGTATGTCTGTTTTTATGCCAGTACCATACTGGTTTTACTTACTATAGCTTTGTATATACTTTGAAATCAGGAAGTGTAATGACTCCAGCTTTGTTCTTCTTTCTCAAGATTGTTTTCACTATTTTGATCTTTTGTTGTTCCATATGGTTTTTGGGAGATTTTTCTATTTCTGAAAAAAATATGGGTTGATATGGATTGGATTGCACTGAGTCTGTAAATCCTAAGCAATGATTTCTTGGATATGACACCAAAAGCACTAAAGGGGTCTATATCAAACTAAAAAAACTTCTCCCCAGTAAAGGAAACAATCAATAGAGTGAAAAGACAATCTGTAGGAGGAGAGAAAATATTTGTAAACCATATATCTGATAAGAGGTTAATATCCAATATGTACAAGAAACTCCTTCACCTCAATAATAAAGCAACCAAATAACCTGATTTTAAAAATGTGCCCCGTGTAGCTCAGTCGGATGAGCACACAACTCTTAATTTCAGTTCAGGTCATGATCTCAGGGTCATGGGATTGAATCCTCTGTCAGTCTCGGCACTCAGTGTGGAGTCTGCTTGAAGATTCTCTCTCTCCCTCTGCCTCTGTACATCCCCCCTAGCCCCTACCCCCACTCAAGCTAAATAAATAAATAAATAAAACCATTTAAAAAATGGGCAAGGACTTGAATAGATATTTCTCCAAAGAAGATATACAAATGCTCAACAAGCATATAAAAAGATCCTCAATATCACTAATCCTCAGGAAAATGCAAATCCATACCACAGTGAGATATCAGCTCATACCTTTAGGATGGCTATTATTAAAAAAATAAAACAAAGAAAAAAGTAACAAACTGAAAAGATAAATACTCATGAGGATGTGGAGCAATTAGCACCCTTGTACACTATTGGTGGGAATTTAAAAATGGTGATGTTATGGAAAACAGTTTGGAGTTTCAAAAAATTAAAAATAGAACTACCATATGATTTGGCAATCCCACTCAGGGGTACATATCCAAACAAAGTAAATGCAGGATCTCAGAGATATCTGCATGCCTGTGCTCAGTATTATTCACAACAGCCAAGATATAGAAACAACCTAAATGTCCATTGACAGATGAATGGGTAAACAAAATGTGTTATGTTCTTACAATGGAATATTATTCAGCCTTTAAAGACAAGGAAACTCTTCCGTATGTGTCAACATGGATCAACTTGTAGGACATTACACTAAATGAAATTAGCCAGCCTCAAAAGGATGAATACTGCATGATCCCACTTATTTAAAGAAATGGAGTCAAACTCAGAAGCAGAGTAGAATGGTGGTTGCCAGCGGCTGGAGAGAAGGGGAAATGGGGAGTTGCTGTTTAAGGGTATGAAGTTATACAAGACAAGTAAGTTCTAGAGTTCTGCTGTCTAACACTGTGCCTGTAGTTAACAATACCATATTGTGCACTTCAAATTTTTTTAAGAGGGTAGATCTCATATGAAGTGTTCTTGCCTCAATAAAAACAAGATTAAACTAAACTAAATGGATCAGGAAAAAAAAAAAGAATGTGGAGGAAAAAAAAAACTGAACCAGTTTAGAATCTCTAGAAAAGCATCTTTTTTTTTCCAATTTATTTATTTTCAGAAAAACAGTATTCATTATTTTTTCACCACACCCAGTGCTCCATGCAAGCCGTGCCCTCTATAATACCCACCACCTGGTACCCCAACCTCCCACCCCCCCCGCCACTTCAAACCCCTCAGATTGTTTTTCAGAGTCCATAGTCTCTCATGGTTCACCTCCCCTTCCAATAGAAAAGCATCTTTGGAGAGTGGATGCAGCACTGGATTGGGAGTGAGGAGACTGATGCTGACCTGCTCTGTGACCTGAAGTAAGTCACTTCCCCCTCTGGGCCTTTGTCTCTCATTTCTAAAATGAAGGTTTATACTAGCTTTCTTTGTTTCTTACACTCAATGTGTTCGTTTGAGGAAAATGAATGCTTTAAGGCTTGCTATCACGCTTGCTATCATTATTATCATCACTATTCTGTCATTATTATTACTACTCAAAAGCTTAATTTCCAGAGTGTGCCTTCTTTTGCCTCTAGTATTGTCTGGGAAATGAACCTCTCCACTGTTCGCGCCCTAATCTGGTCATTTCTTCAGTTTGAACTTCTTAGTAAGTGCCTTCGTCACTGAACTTGGCCAACTAGCAAGATCCCAGTGCTGCCCCTCTCTGGGGTCCAGTTCAACTTTCATAGTCCACAAAGCTGTCTGACACTAGCAGAATTTTTAACTCTGCAGTTGTGCAAATTGCTAATTAGGCTTGTAAACATTCTCCACTTCACTACCCTAATATTTTTTGGCCATGGAACTCTTCCCACTGTTACTCCTGAGGTCCGAGCCTGGTGTTTAATTACTTTTGGGCAGCCCTACAGGCTGTGCCACAGGCTGGCCACGCCCCTCCCGCCCGCCTTGCTGTTTGCTTGCAGTATGCCTTCTGAGCCCCAGATCACCCTCGGAAACGCAAAGCTTGGCATTTGCCAAAACTTGTTCCTTTTTCAAAGAGCAGAATAACACAGCAGATGGCTGTGGCAGGGAGGAGTTGGGGATGAGAGGCAAATAGTACTGACTATACTTCCTAAGAAGGCCTAGTGACATTACTTTTATGTCATGTACAAGTGACTAAGACCAGTGTCACGGGGCTGACTGGGACATGTTTCTTTTCCCATGGCTGCCTTTGCTTGTCCTCCCTCACTAGCTCTCAGCCCTCCAGCACAATGTCATGTGCAATAGGATCAATCACAATGAGGTGTCACAAGTCAGCAAATGCCCAGTTGGCACTGTTTTGATGATAATTCTCAGCAGGCCAGGTCTTATAGTTTAAGCTGTGGTTGACAGATTTAACAAAACAAAACAAAAACAAAACAAAACAAAACAGGAAGCCCAGGAGATTTGAATGTAGAATAAACAATGAATAATTGTAAGTGTGAGTACATCCAATGCAATATTCGGGACATACTCATACTAAAAAAATTGTTATCTGAAAATCAAATTTAGCTGGACATCCTGTTTTTTATCTGGCGACTGTAAATGAAGCAGAACATAGATGGTCACTTGGGTAGTGTAAGTTAGAGAACTGTGCAGTTCATTTGCACAATGATATTGCCCTTGCTCTCTTGGCTCATTGCTTGAAGTCTTTGCCATACACAATGTCCTTCACTTAAGGCATTAGAAGCTTCTGGCGAAACGTGTGTATGACTCTGGAGGTATTATACATTGAGCCATTAAGCACAAGTACTTACTCCTTGCCCAGATTTGCTCTACAGGTGAATTCACAGATCAGCTCATGACATCTAGATAAAATGAGATACAAAACAGGCAAATAGAATTAGGGAGTGAGGGGATAGGACTAGCTAGACCTAGAGCCAGGGTGGGGCCCAGGAACCCAGAATTAAGTTCACATGTAGAAAGTCACTAATACAGTAGGGCTGAAGAGGTGTTGAGTATAGTCCCAGGCATCCCCAAATACTTCCCCTCCGACAGCCACAATGCCCAAGAGGTCACCATGCGTCCTCCCTTTGGGTTGCCATTACTATCTCTCTGGGCATCCTTCCTAGATGAGAGGCAGCTCTATGTCATGAATAGAGTTCAGAGCTAAGAGTCAGACCAGAGTTCAAGTCCTAACTCTGCAACTCACTAGCCCTGTGACTTAAGTTGGGCAAGAAGGCCGTCCTTTGATTTCTTCATCTCTAAGATGGAGAAAAGCATTCTTGCCTTGGGAGTCTCATAGGATTGTTTGGAGGAGCAAAGAAAACACTGTATGTATACATGCATGGGAAACAAATGCTGACAAAATGCTTTAGTATTAAAATGCATGTCCTCCTGGGAAAGGTAGCACAGTCCTCGTTACTTGGTGCATCACAGAACTGTCATCCCTTAGCTGGAGGGGTGGACCCTAGGAAGGCCGGGGATATCAGTGGTGGTAGCTGCTGTGGGGCTAGAGTGGGGAGGAGGAAGTGCCTAGGCAAAGAAAGTTGGGACTAACCTGCCCCCCATCCCCCAATAAAATGCCAGTTCTAGCATTTTGCCAAGAACTGATCCTATGGCAAGAGCTCAGAGGAGGAAGGCAGGCCTGGAGGGAGGAGATACAGAAGACTCCCTTGAAATAATGCGGGTAGCATTCACCAGTTCTCAAGGAAGAGCTCCAAGTTTAGGGGGGCAGGTGGCCAGCGGAGGTTTTGAATCTACCAGAGGAAATTATCCTCCCTCTGTGTGCCCAGGATAAGATCTCAGAGCCAGGGAATGTTTGTAAATGGACTCTCTCATTTAAATAAATCCCACTTAAATATTTATCAGATCATGAATATGCATGTTTCTCTCTCTCAGCGCTGGAAAGAGAACGGGCATGTAATTTTTAGATGGCACATAAATAATGTAAGGGGTGGAAAAAGAGATCTTTGTTCTGTGTTGACTGTGTATTTACAGCATCTCGAGAGGTCTTGAAATAATGAACTGATTTTTCCCTTTCCTGGTCTAAATGTGCACATGGAACTTCACCTTTCCTGTCTTTAGGGTGATTTGCACTCATTTGTATCCTCAGGGAAAAAATTTCTGGAAGCAAGAAAATGAGGATAGCAATCCATACTCAATCCCCCTCCTAACTGGCTATCCTCTCGTCAGATTTGGTTGGGAGAGGGCTATGGGTAGAGCTGGCTCTGTAGCCCCCAGTTCAGACACCCGGAAGGTAAAGGCCTAGAAGGCACTTCTTAAAAAGCAAATGTCACTGAGGTGTGCAACCATTATCCTCCCCAGCCACAAGAACTTGGGACTTGACTCCAGACATCTAGCAGAATTCCAGGGAGAGGGGAGCAAGGATGGTTGTGGTAAGGGGTGTGGGATAGATTAGAACCAGAGCAGGGCCCTAAGCTCCCCACGTGAGGAAGGGAGCAAGAGACCGACTCTCCCTACTTTACTCTTCTATTTGGTTGAGAATCATCTGTGACTGGAACCTAGGGCTTGAGCAGGTAAGAGGTGATGTATCCCTACCCTGAGTTCTCTCTGCTGAATTCTGTGTCCCTAGCTGTCCTTCCACAGCTGCGCAGTCAGGGCTTTGGGATTAGGTGTGATTTGCCTGCTTTCTGTACTTCTCTATCTGTATGAGAAATTGAGAGAGGACTGGCTTATCTTTTTGCCCTAAAGCATCTTTAAAAATAACATCCTTTCCTTGTTAATAAGAGAGCTGGAAGTTCCTGTCAATGTGGAGTAGTAGAAAGAACACTTGATTGGGAGTTAGGAAACAGGACATCTAGAACTAGCTTCAGCACTCATGAGGAGTATGGCGTTAAGCAAATCACTTCACCTCTGCTGTGCCTCTACTTCCTTATCCGTAAAATTAGGATCATAAGTATCTCCCTGTAGAAGTGCAGTGAGATGAAAGGATATGGTGCATTTAAAAGGCTTAGTGCAGAGTCTGGCACTTAGCAAATGCTCAGTCAAAGGAGGATACTAATCCAAAGAACTAATTACTCATTAGCCCCACCACCCCCCTAAAGCCTGAGTCTATTATTGTCAGTGAGGAAATAATCTTTTGAATTAAAATCATGCTGCAGGCAGGTGGAATGGAAAGGTCATGGGACTGGGTGTTAGGAAACTTGGACCTGAGTCCTGTTTTCATTACTTATTAGCTGTGTGACCTTTGACAAGTCACTTCCTTTTTTAGGGAATATGGATTTTTTGTGTCTGAAAACCAGCAATGATACACCTGCAGTGCCTTGCTCACAGGGTGTGAATGATGACAAAAGATGGGGAAAATGCTTGGAAGTGTAAAATGGCAGGTTTTCTTTTGAACAATGTTAATGAAAATAACTGCTCTTCCATTTTGGTGGGTTCCAGTTATGCAATAATTTCGATCACTCAGTGACATATTAGGTGAGCTCATAGAAGCAAATAGTTTATGGAGATATTTCTGTAATTTCAAGTTGGAACATTCAAAGAGCACAAAAGATAGGGGCCAGGAAAGGAATCAGATTCACAGAGCTCTACATAGCTTATCGGTAGCTATGGGGAATTATGAGGTCAGTGAGAAGGTTGCCTTCTTTCTATGCCTTGTTAAACTGAAGGGGAAGCAGTACCTATAGATCGAATGATAAGACAGCTAGGATTTTCTGGGGCAGGCCAAATTTCACGTATCTCTTTTCCTTGAAGTTAGTAACTAAATGTGGTTTTATGTCGATGTATTTGCAAAATTTTGATTATTACCATAAGTAATAATAGCTACCATTTATGGGGTGATTTCTGTTTATTGGGCACCGCTAACCATTTCCACCTTATCTCATTAAGTTTTTGTTAATAGTCCAATTGGGCAAATTCTTTAATGATTGCCACTTTACAGATACTTAGAGAGGTTTTTGCCCAGGTTTATGCAGCTGATCAATGTCAGAACTGGGACTGAAATCCTTAGGTCTGCCTTGGAAAAAACAGAAGGAAAAGGTAACATATTGTTAGACCACGTGTCCTGTTTCTGTGTTCAGAAGATATGGCCACTGTACCATAGACTCTTGAATGTCTGCTTGGTAGGGACAACCCCTAAAGGTAAAGTGATGAGGAAGCCGGTGTTTGGAGGATGCTGACTAGATTTGTTAGTGAGGGTAGTTGTTCTATCTTACCCGTTTATCTCTAAGGCCACAGAAAGACTCCTTTGCACAATCTCTCCCCCAATGACCAGAGATTCCCCCATGCTCTCTGTTGTTCTTCACTTTCTTTTCATGCCCCTCCTCATGGGTGATGCACAGGAAATGACTGGGTCCACCCAGTCCCATGGCCATGGCTGCAGGGAATGCTCCTGCAGGTGCAGGGAGAGACTGGAAGGGAACCTGCAAAAAGAACCTGGCTGGCCATTCCTCCCTTTCCCAGTAGCGGCCGACTTTAAGCCAAACAAATGTAAGACCATAAACCGAGCTTTGCTTCATGATTCTAGGATTCCGTATGCATACTATGAATCCAAGAGAGCCTAACATGTGTAAGAAAAGACATATGCTCCACTTTCTGTCAGCTTATTAAAAAATGAAAATATGGATATATTTTTGGTGCAGCCACTGGCTTTAAGATTTTCCAAAGAGGTTTTGTGTTCAGCTTAAGTTGCCTTTAGGCATTTTGATTTGCTTATGAATGAAGAGAATGCCATCTTCTGTTTTATTATTCTCCAGAACATGTGCCCAGTAAAACCACTAATATGTGCTGGTCCAGCTCTTCTAATCCTTCCCTTCTCTTCAGCAATGGGCCTAACCTTAGCAATATGTGGAAGAGATGGGGGCTGGCTATGAAGTTAGGACCGTAGGAAGACATTCTCCATCCCTGGAGAATCCTCCATCAACCATATCATAATTCCTGAGGCAAAGCTTCCTTCCTGGGGCCTGAAGCTTTCTGCACTTGCCGAAAAACACAAGATGTCTGTGTGAAGTTGTGCATTAGTCCTTCCTGCCCCTGTGTGAAGTAAATAAGCTTCCTCGCTCCTTTCCTAGGGACAGGCTCTGATTCTGATGGAGGAGAACCAAAATTAGCACAGTGAAGAGGTGAGCAGGGTTGCTGAAAGGTACAAAAGAGACCACATAGGGCAGCCTAGGATCTTCATTCTGTGTCTCAGTCCTCACCTCTTCCCTGTGACCCTACTAAGAGCCTAATAATGATGGCTGACACTGAAAGAATGCAAACTATGTGCCAGGAACTGGTCTATGCATCTTTCTTGGATGTGATCTGTGCAATAGTCTTGTGAATTAACTACAAGGATTCTCTCTATCTAAGGGAAAGGAATAGGGCATACAACCCAGAGCCTAGAGCCTATGGCCATTCCTGCTAGCCATGGTACGACCCCGGAGAGTGTGTCATGGAACCACTGGTCCGATGAGCATTTGTGGACTATTCCCATTTAATGCAGTGGCTTGTTGACCTGCTAATGGATGCAAATAAGGGATAGAACTGGCTGGATCCTCCAGGTAGGTGAGTACACCTACTGGAAAGGTGCATGCTCTTTCAGTTTTGTTGGGTAAAGCCTTGCAGACAGCTCTGTAACTCTGTGGGCACAGACAGTGAGCCTATCTTGCATCTTAACCACTTATCTACAGAGTTTTTTGAGTTGTAGGCAGTTGCACAGTCATGCTTAGCATTTGATTTTGGCTTACATCATTATGCCATTCCTCTTTACTCATGTGAGATAGGGTGCAAAGTATATTACTGCCATTATTAGATAAAAGCATTGAGACAGAGTAGAAAAGGCTTAATATGATAAATCTGTGGCTAGCCTTTAGATTTTTGGAATCCCACATTTTAAGTAGAATTACAGATTAGGAGACTTACCAACTCAACAAAATATGGGGCCAATCCATTTTTCAGAACCTGAAACCTCAGACTTAGGAAATTTAAAGACCTTTCCAGCTTGACATCTAAATTTTTTTGTGTGCTACTATGCAGCACTGTACTAGATTAAAATGGCAGGATAAAAAAAATCACTTAGATAAGCCTTAGTGCTTACTCTTGAAAGTTACCATCTTATTGGCAAGCCGTAATACATTTATATTGTTGAAAAGAGAAAAAAATGAAAGACAATGGTTAGTTTTGGCAAATAATACTGTACAGCTTCCTGCTATCCTGTGTCAAATGGAATCCAGTTATTTCCTCTCAAGGATTTTCAGGAGGAATACACCTCTACCAAGAGCTTCCCAAGAGAGGAAGAGACCTGACTATGCTTTAGAGGCTTTTTCTCAGCCTCTTAGAGGTTAAATTGCTTCTGTGTAATAATTCTGTAGTTTGCTTGTTGAAACCTGGAAATTTTATAGTTGATGCAATTCTTTTCAATTTCTTAAGCAATATAAAGCCCCACTTCAAATCTCTTCAGCAAAAATTACCAGGCGTACGATGTTTAGTGTCAGTGGTCTTTGTTCCTGATTTATGTCTGCCAGTCATTATTGTTTCAGGAATAAGGCTGGTCATTTTAAGATCAGCAAAGTTTGTTTTGGGGGCCTTGACATCACCCCTTTTTGCCTCAGATTCACGGCCCTCCCTCTCTTTTCTTCTGTGTCCCCCTTATCCACTTCTATTTCTCCACATAACTATTTTATATTCTATTACCACCACTTCCTCAAAAGTGTGCTTCCTGTCTTTGGGGGAATTTATAATTGAAAGAACATCTTTAAAGTTCCCTTCCCCTAGGGTACCTCCCTTTATTTCCATGTTCAGCCAAGCCTAAGTAGTATGGAAACAAGAAGGAAAATCTGTTATAAAAAGGAACAATTCTGGGCACCTCAGTGGCTCAATGGGTTAAAGCGTCTGCCTTCAGCTCAGGTCATGATCCTAGGGTGCTGGGATCGAGCCCCACATGGGGCTCTCTGCTCAGCGGGGAGCCTGCTTCCTCCTCTCTCTCTCTGCCTGTTTCTCTACTTGTGATCTCCATCTGTCAAATAAATAGATAAAATCTTTTTTTAAAAAAAAGGCACTATTCCATGCCACAGAAATGCCTTTTGGCTTATCTGTACCTGGCTCACTTCATCTTGTATGGATAACTGAGAACTAACTGCATTGGCTCTCAGGTCACCTCTCATCCTTGTCACATTGTCTACACAGACATTTTGAAATTATTTGCTTTATTTACTTTTTCATTGGGAGCTGTGGAAATTAATATCATGTTCCTCCTGTCTTTAGAGAATTCATGTGGGTCTCTGAACAACATTGTTGGTATAAAATAGTACAGTATCTCTACCCTAGCCTTGAGTTTTCTCAAATGTTAATGACTCTGTATTGGCTGAGACTCAGGGACCATCTACTGCCCTAGAGGGTTGTCCTTCAGCCAGAGACCTATAACTTAAGTTCCTAGCACTAGAATATTCATTCTGCTTCCAAGTTTATTTGACCAGGTAAGAGATACCTTTTTAAAAAAAATTGTTTTTAAAGGAAGATGATATCTTTGGCGAAGAGATTGGGTCATAGAAGGACTCAAAGTGAGTATGAGCCCAATATATAAGAGGTAGGTGGGTAACATCTAATGTACAATCTGAGAATATACAATCCAACCAAATCCTTCTTCACCAGCTCCTCAAGGCCCTTCAAATCTTCCATTTTGTTTTTAGTGAAGGTTCTGTTATTCACTCATTCATTTGTTCAACTTACAAATAATAATAATCATTGAGGTACTCAGCACTTAACATAGTGCTGGCAGAGATGAGTAAGACAACAATCTTCAGTAAGTTCACGGTCTTTTGAGGAGGATAAAGGCATAAACAGATAATAATACTATAGTATGATCAGATCTATACTAGAGGCATATACAAAATACTATGAGGACACAGGACAGGCAACCTGGGACACCTAGGCCTGGGGAAGTGAATATTTGAGCAGAGTTTTGAAGTATGTATCATTTAGCAGATGAAGTGTGTGTGTGTGTGTGTGTGTGTGTGTAAAGGTGGGGGAGTGGGGTGAAGGGGTTGAGTGCCAGAAAGTTGGAACAGTATTTTGAAATCATATGCAAAGGCATGGAGGCTAACTATGAAAAGTATAGCACCTATGGCCTATTGAAAGTAGCATAGTTCCAGGTGGCTAGAGTGTAGAGTGGTAGTGGATAAGAAATGGGAGGAGATGAGGCTAGGAAAACAGGTTGGAGTCAGACCATGTTGGACCTTCTGAGCCCTGGTAAGAAGCTAGGATGCAATGCTAGGAGTTACGGGACACCAGTGAAAGTCTTTAGGCAGGTGAGTGACAGGAAGGGAAGACTGCAGCCTGGTGGTAGTGGAGGGGGTAAGATGAGGGAGATCCATTAGGAGGATGGTGCAGGAGGTGATGGCAGACTGCACTTAAGTCAGTGGTGGTGGGAATGCTGAAGAAGGTCTTGGTGATAAGTGTGAGGAACTCCAAAGAAGGAAGATTCAAGGATGAAGTTTTTGCTTCGAGAAGCTGGGCAGTGTCATTCATGGGGCCTGGAAACACAGATGGAGGAGAGAATTTTCTAGGAAGACGATAAATTCGGAGAATTCAGCATGTTGAGTTTGAGGTTCCAGTGGGACATCAAAGTAAAAGTTGTAGGGGGAGATGAGACAGGCAGATCTAGACTTGGGGAGATCCTCTGGAAAGTCCATGTGAAACTGTAACTGTCTTGCTGAGTGAAGCATTCCGAATCTTTACAAAATTTAGATATAAGCAAGAAACAAATCTGCATTATTATCCTAAATCCATATCATTTTTGGCAGGAATGCACTCATTTCACAGAAGCTTGAGCACTGTGTGGAACTATGGTTTAAGAAATTGAAAGGTGCTGGCAGTAGAAGCCTTAAGTAAGGGGAGGAGGGACTGCTGAAAATTCCAACAAACCTTGTTAGAAGAAAACCTATGAGATCTATCATGAAGGGTTTTAAGAGCTACTGGACATCCTAATCTACCAGCCTGGCCTTGTTTCCTTTTCTCTTCTGCCCAGCAGAATCCGGGAAAGGTTAAGGGCTGGGCACTAAAGGGTGAGTAAGAAGGAAATGTGAGCATGCTGAAGGTGTTTGGCTAATGTCTAAAGCTGATGTGGGTGAATATTTAGGTCCCTATAGCCCTTCCTAAGATTGGTGATTTGAAAAGGAGTTCTGATTTCATTATGGGGAAAAGAAGAGGAAGAAATGGAAGTGCTATGATAGCCCACAGAATTTTAGAACCTAAAAGAATTGCTGTAGATTCTACTTATTTACACGTCTTTGCTTCCCTTTGAAGCTGTGAGCTGCTTAAGGCTAGGCACTCGATTCCATTTGCTTCTATAACCCTCGTAATGTCCTTGACACATAACTGCTACACTCAGCAATTTTTAGTTGAAGAATGATGGAATCCACTCTCTCATTTTGCAGATGTGGGATCTGAGGACCAGAAGGGCTCTGTGACTTGCCCAGGATCACACTGCTACTTAGTGGCAGGGTTAGGCATGGGACTAATTCTGGTTTGATGGTGGTTTTCTTCAACATCTTTGCTGGGCCAATCACCTTGCACAATAGGATGTCATCCTTGCTGCGATTGGAGGCTCTAATTTTATGAGAATAGACAGAATCGTCCTGAAGAACATTTCCCTATTTCTCAGCATTCCTCTCCACTTCCGAGATGCATAGTGGACTCTTGATAATCTCATAGTGGACTAGATGCATAGTGGACTCTTGATAACCCTCCCCCACAAGGCACTCTGTGTGACTATTTGCTTATGAGAAGGCAAGTATGGCCCCTGAAGTCTGCTGTGCAGTTTGTGGTGACCTCAGTTTTGAGAAATCTCCAAACATCACTTTCTTTTAATAACTATCAGTCTGTCATCCATGAATTCACCTAAGCATTTATTGGGGGGAGGGAGAAGCTATTTTTATTTTCAGTCTAATCCGCCATTTGGTGTAATGAGTTCCATATGTTTCCTCCATTTTCTACCTGCTGTGAGAAGTAGGGCTTCCTTTACTTGTCCTAAACTCACCTCTATGGGCTATATGCTGATAAGAGACAGACAGACAGACACACACACACAGCCTCTCCCTCTCTCTTTGTCTCTTGCACACACTCTCACACACATGATTTAGGTGGGAAAATGACCCCACTATTAATTGTTATCTTTGTTTATAAGCATATTAAAAATTCAAATGAAAGGGAGCTGAAATAATGTGATTGAGAGCAAACACAGTGGCAGCTCATTACCCCAAGGAGAAGGACGTAAATCCTTGACAAAATGGAAGCCCGTTGACACAAGAATTGGTGGAAATAAATTCAAAGGCTACGATAGAGTCTGTGTCTGGCCAAGCACGGCCTGCCTGCAGTGGAGTTGAAGCGCCCTCTAAAAGTTCCGTGTGGCCCAGGAACATAACCTGTCAGCCTCCTCGCCTGACATGATCTTAATTAGCCTCTTTTCTACTGCTGAGAAAGCCCGCTGAGGCAGTTAGCACCAGAGAATTAATCAGATCGTTTGTGGAGTCGACAAAGCAGGATAGCAGCCGACACTGGAAACTTATTGACAGAAAGGATCCAGGGAGATGGGGAGGGATGTAGTCTGTGTTAGGGCCCCCACTTTCCTCTTCAGTGAAGGTGCTCCATAGAGATTGGGAAGGGGGAAAGCTGGGGGGGTACTGTGGGGAGAGGGGAGGTCAGGGTGGGGCAAGCCATGCTCCACCTTAACTTCCCACTCATATCCTGTCTTCCTTGCTTCCGTTCACTTTTCTGCTAAAGCATCCTGTGTAGTGGTACTGATGCCAAACAGTGTGTTTGACTGCAAGAGAGAGGGAGAGAGCACTGTTGATTTTGTTGCAAATTGCATTTTTGCTACAGGATTAGTTGGGGGGGGAAATGGAATTATGCCAGTATTTTCCTCCCTCCTTTTGTTTACTGCCTATTATCAAACAGCTCTGTAATTGCTTTCCATTTAGTAAAAAGGACCTTGTTTCTTTTTTCGGTTTCTCTTTTAATTGTGTTTCTTGCCCTGAGCTCTGACGTTTGGGAGCATTGATGGGAATGCCATGTTGTTTTGGTTCTAGATGCCAGCTTGGCCTTAGCAATCAAGGCAAGGTCATTGCTAGTTGGGTGATGGGCTTAGAAAAATGTCTAACTTCTTCTGTTGAGCCTTCCCTGATGTGTCCATCTTGCCAATTGTGAACTCTTATTTGGATTCCCACGGTACTTCAAATCTGTATTACACAATCTAGCTCTGGCCTTATGCTGTTTTACCCTTATCTCTATTTCATGTGCATTAATCTTATCCTGTTTCCCTGACCATAATAGAAGCTCTTCAAAGCTGAAGGCTCTACCTCCTATTGAAACTGCTAGTTCTTAACACCAATCTAGGCACAGTAAGAGAGACTCAGTAAATGCTAAGTTGGTTCACTGACAACCCCTTGAGGAGTTTCTGCAACCCTCTGTCCTTTGACCCTGCTGCTACCTTGACACTCTTGATATTTCGTTCCAGATAATTCTTTTGGGGGTGGGTACTGTCCTGTGTGCTGTAGGATGTATAGCAGCATTCCTTGCCTCTTCCCACTACTGAAAATGTCTCTAGACAGGGCCAGATGTCTCTGCGGGAGGCCAAATCACCTTCTCTCCCCACTGAGGATCACTGTTCTATAATGATAATAAAATAAAAAGAGGTAACATTTATTGAGCACATTACTATGTCCAGCTTGGTGCTAAAGACAGTACATGCATTCTTTTGTTTAACCTCCACAGCACTCCTGCCCAGGTTTTGTTTTCTAAAGGGGCTCCAGGGGACAAATCTGAAAACCGCAGTTGGAGGTCTACGCCACACAGTCTCTTTCTTCCCCCAAGGAACATTTAGAAGAGCCTTCTCAAGGACCTCTCCAGCTCCACTCTGAGTTTACAGAATACATCAGCTAACCCTCAATAGCGTCAGGACCACCCACTCATCAAAAACTAGATCTTCAGTTTAGTGAGGGTTAATTCCTCAAGGAGCTGGATGAAAAGCAATGGAAGGTCAGAACAAAAGCAACCCTGCCAGCTGTCACCTCCTTTCTTCAGAGATGTGAATCCCATTCCAAACAGCTAATGCATGGTAGGGGGGCTGGAGATTTATTTCTTTTGTTCTTATGATGGCATTTAAGCTCACAAAGCAGAATTTGGAGCTAGCCCACCGAAGTGTCATTCCTGCCCTAAATCCTGACCTGCTGCCTTGCAAACAATGCAACTGGTCACAAGAGGGACAAGGCAAAAGAAGGTAGATAAACTGGTACAAATTTGTCCTTCTGCATCTGTGTGCTGCAGGGTGTGGGGGGGGAGGGTGATGACTTGGAGCACATCTCCCGATGGTCACAGCATCTCTGAATATGAAGGATAACCCAAAAGAAAAGATTTGACAGTTGAGCTTACTGTGTCTCTGGAGAGGAATGGATCTCTGGCTGTGAAGTCAATTCAACCTCAAATTCACTGCTACCAAGGAGTTAATGATACATTAAAATTAGTCATGTTGTCTGATGGAGAAATATTCTACTTATGGAAAATACCTTTATAGGAAAACTGCCTTTCTGAGGCTGAGCTGGAAATATTACAGTAAACAGGATCTAATCACAGCGAAGCCTTTTTTCAGCTTTGCGTGACAGCTGTAAAATATGACAGTATTTATTAATAGTCGCTGCAGTCTAATCTGTAGCACTGGAGAGCTACAGCAAAATATGTTAAGCCACTGAAAGAACAATTTCCACAGTAACTAATATTCAGCTTTTGAAAGGGTAGTTTAATGTCTTGTGATTTTTTTCCCCTACTGATGGTTCAACCCTAGGAACAAGCTACTAAGCTAATAACCTTTGTGGAGAGGAAGTGTTTAAATGATAATTTATTTCAAGAGCTGACAACAAATTGCTCTGCACTTTCTCTTTTTATGCCCCAAAGCAGTCAAGGATGTGCAAATCGAAGCATTAAAAAATATGACAGCTTCGGTATTTTCATTTTCAATGAAATTCTCATTACAGACATATGTGTGGTCTTTTATTCACAATCCAGTCCAAATAGTCATTCACTGTTATTATTGCGCAGGCTCTCAAGATGCTCTCACAGTTGAGGACTCATCACAATAGATTAGGCAGGCCGCAGAAGCTACCAAATGTCTCAAGTACTGTCAACCCCGATTATTGCCACTCAAACAGGGGAATTTAGTGTCTGTCTCGCACAGCATAACATACTCTCTGGGCCTTCCTAATTTATTCAGATGTAAAAAGTAGCTTGAATTTCAATAAAAACTCTCTTGGCTTTGCTTTTCCCAGAAGGCAAATGGACATGACTAGAATTGGAGCCATCTGTTACCTTCGCACATCTTTTACTCAGTTCTTAAAGTGGAGGAGAAAAAAAAAATCCACGATAGTCTGTTCTTTATCCTTTTATCTTTATCTTTTTCTTTCTTCTTCTCTTCTCTTCTCTTCTCTTCTCTTACATCAAGTTACCTGAAACCATTTTCTTCACGTTCCTGCCAAGTAGCTGTGGTAGAACCTATCATCTGTCCCTCCTTGCTTTCTTTTCTCCAGGCAAAAATGGCACCATACTGATGAGGACCTGCAGTTTCAGATCTTTCTCTGCTCTGGGAACTGCTTCTTACCCAGAGAGGAATCTCTGAGTTCACTTTGCCTCAGAGCCATGTCCCCACCACAGCACTCTAAGGGTTTGAGCCACAGATAACCTGCCTACCCCTTTCCCACCTGGCTGCATTTGCTATTTTTACTACTCATTTGCCCCTTAACCTGGATTTCAAAAATGATTTTATTTATTTATTTATTTGTTTGTTTGTATGTTTATTTATTTGGCAGAGAGAGAGAGCAAGAGCAAGAGAGAGAGAGAGAGAGCGAGCGCACAAGCAGGGGAAGCAGCAGAGGGAGAAAGAGAAGCAGACTCTCCGTTGAACAGGGAGCCCGAGGTGGGGCTCAACCCCAGGACCCTGGGATCTTGACCTGATCCAAAGGAAGATGCTTAACAACTGAGCCACCCAGGCACCACTTAACCTGGATTTTTGATCTGCTGCCTATCTGGAATCTTGGAACTCCAGGACCACGACTTCTGGTGTTCATTTGTGGACACCAGGCTTTATGAAGGAAATCGACCCTTGGACTATATCCATAGGAGGACACCTAGGATAGGGAGTGTCGAGGTAACAGATACTTTGAAGAATGGCTGAAGGAAGGACTAAGGGAAGAGGTAGTAGAAGTTTTCAAATGTTAGAAGTGTGGGAGGCAGTGTTATTGCAGCAAACAGCATGCATAGACTGTGAATGCGGCAGACCTGGGTTGAAATTCTGGTTTTGCTACTTTGGCACACTGAGCTGTGTGATCCTAGGAGCCATAATTCAGTCCTTTTGTGCCTTGGTTTCCTCATTTGTAAAGATATAGGGTTGCCACATGGATTCAGTATGGTAATCCAAAAACTCATGGCCTAGTGCATAGGAAGTGCTTGTAAAAAAATGGCAGCTGCTCTTATCCAACAGATTTATCTTATGATAAAATGAGGCCAATAAGAGGGATTTATTGATTTGTGCCACTGATTGGTACTGGGATGTATATGTGTATGCATGCATGCCTCTGTGTGTGTGTGTGTGTGTGTGTGTGTGTAAAAAGGGAAAGGAAAGCAGGAAGGAGGGAGGGAGGGAGAGCAAGAGACAGAAACAGAGACAGAAACATAGAGGGGAGACAGATTCTGCACTTTATTTGGGGATGTAGAACTGGATGGTTGGGATGAAGCCAGGTTGCATAAGTAGGTGATAAACAACAACATACAAGAAGGTGTCTGGCAATGAACCCAGTCAATCCGAAAACACTCCTGTGAGGAAGGGCCCCCTTATCCTTGTCTGGGGGGAATCTCTTTACCTCTTAAGCCCTCATGCTCTTCAAGCATTTTCCCACCTTCCTTGCTATCTGGCGACACTTTTAATCTTTCACAAGGTGCCTGCTCTAATGAATGCACATGTCATTATTGGATGAGGGAACAGTTGGGTTAAAAATTAATTTTTTCCAGGCCCTTGAGATAAATCATTGTTACAGCAACAGGACTGTGAACTCTTTAAGGCAGCAGCTAATTCTGTCTTTCTTAAATACTACCAGTGGCCTGGCACAAGCTAGTACTAGAAAAGGCCCAATAATGGCTTGGTGACTGATGGACTACCTGTTGCCACCACCCATGTTTTGGCCCCAACTTTCTAGAGCAAATAGAAAGGTCTGTTAGAAGGCTGTTGACTTCCAGAGAGTGACTTGGGAACTGAGTAGGGAGTTTCAGGTTGAGAAAGGGAAACAGCAGGAGTTTATTGAACACTGGCAAGAAGGTAGGGACTAGTTGCCTCAAAGGGCACTTAGAACTATTATCTCATTATCTAAGCCGAGAGCTGCAGCCTGGGCCAAAACCTTTCATCTCTGTGGGCTGTGCCCATTGAAGGCAAGGAGAGTTGTCAGTGGCACGAGAGAGTCTGGCTGCAGTTCTCAAGTATGATGCTGTTCTGGGGGAAATGTTAGCACCACAGAGAACTAGGTCACTTACACCCAAAAAAACAGGTCTAACAGAAAACTGGAAGAGGTGACCACGTTTCAGACCAACAACACCTCCCTGGCATAGCTTTAGGACTTTCTGTGTGGGAAGGTGTGTGGGTAAGAGGCCTCCCCAACTGGACTTGTGGTGCCTGGGATGCCAGCAGCAGAAAGCCATGCTTTGAGTTAGGGTTTAATGCCCCAGAATGCTCTTACCTGACTAGAAATTTCTTCCCTGGATGCACTAACACATCACATCATTAACAGCCATAGAGAAATTAGCATGAGTATATTGGTCAGCTGAAGTGTTGTCACTTGCAGAGAGAGTCTATTAGTCATTGGAAACAAAATGTGGGACAGGAAAGTTTCTGTGGAGGTGTAGAGACAGGTTGGGACAGAGAGATCAAGGCTTTGTTCCTACCAGGGAGGGCAGGTGTAGACAAATGACAGAGTGGGGAACCCTGGGTAAATAAAAAAAGGGATGTCGGTAAAGAGGAGAGGGTACAGAGGGGCAGATATCTCACTTAGTCAATCTCATAATTTTTCCAAGAAATGAATTTCTCTGTATACAGCACCAAAAGCAGAATTTTCAACTTTGTATTAATGAAGCTACATGGTATTTTGGTAACAAAGCAAAGTGAAGACTGCAAACACAAAACCAGACCTTTCTTGGCAGGCAGAAATCTGTGTGTAGCCAAGAAAGCCTTGATATCCATTTGCTGTTTATAACTTCAGAGGCAATGTTATCTTGATTGTGCCACAAATCTTTTAAATGACCTCAACTGTACAACCCATTTCTCAGCTTCTCATTTACCGCTACCCTCATACAGTAGAGTCACATCATTTGTATATTTAGCTTACTTGAGTGACATATTCCCTTTTTTCTCTCTATTTTCCATTTATCTCTTATGTAATTAAAATATTCTAAAATTTGATTTCACGGTTGTAATTTCTCCCAAAATGTTTATTATGAAAGCAATAGGTTATTGTAGAAAATGAGGAAATACACAATAGATGCTTTATTGAATATTTTAAAGAACTGTACCTCATGGCTTGATTTACAAACTGGATTCACTTTCTCCTCTCTTTCTTCCCTTCCCATCTTTTTTCTTCCTTCTTTCCTTCCTTCCTTCCTTCCTTCCTTCTCTGCTTTGTGTGTGTCTCTCTCTCTTTCAGTCCAACAACAAAAACAGACATGGGCTTACTCTTGAATAACCAGTAATGGCATTGGAAAAACACTAAATATGCCCCCAGGCCCGTGCTGTGTACCACTGTAGACACAAAGTATAAATCTAGGCGCTAACCAATTATTTGTTATCACACTGGAGAGAGGAGCTTGGGAAGGTATACAGCAGATTCAGTGAAATAACAATGGAGAACACTTGTGTTAAGTGCCAAGTGAATGACATGGACAAAAGGGTCCTGTGTGTGTTCAGAGGTAGGCAGGATCTTTGCTCCTCAAAACTTGTTCTCCTCCTGCTCAGTCACCTTAGTAAACAGAGTTATCATTTTACCCAGTCCCTCTACCAGTCATCCATGAAGCCTTCTTCTCCCTCATATACCACAGTCAACCTGTCCCGAGTTCTGTTGATTCTGTGTCCCAAATGTATTTCAATTCCATCCACTTTTCTCCATCTCCAGCCTATTCTAAGCTCCCATAATTTCTCACCTAGATAACCATGGTGGCCTTTTCATTAGCTTCCCTTCTTTTGTTCTTGCACCACATTCCATTCTCTACAGAAACTTAGATCATGTGACTCCCCTGTTCAGAATCCTCCAAAGACCTCCCACTGAAGTTAGAATAAAATTTGTACTCCTTACCATGGCTCCTTTTCATTCTCTATGGCTATCCTCTGCCTCCTGTCTACCTCTACAGTCTCATCTCAGGCCACTCTCAACCTCCTCACTCCCTTTTACCCACACTTGTCTTCTTTCATTTCCTCAAACATACCAAACTTCTCTGCTACAGGGCCTTTGCACTTGCTATTTCCACTGCTTGAAACTCTTTCCCTCTATTCTTCACATGGCTGTCCCTTCTAATCCATTATTTCTCAGCTTAAATGCCCCTTCTCAATGAGGCTATCACTGAGAATCTTTTTAAAATTAGGTCCTATCCATTAAGATAGGTGCAGAACCCATGTCTATGATCTAACACTGACTGACTGACTAAATGAATGAGTGAGTGACAATGAACTGGAGTGGCCAGGGATGGCTACCTTGGAGAGGTAGAGTTTGAGGTAGGTTTTGAAAAATGGTAGGACCGACAGGATTTTCTAATCAAGATGGAGAGAATTCTGGGTAGTAGTAGAAGTGAAGTTGCTGAGACCAAGCATATTTCTGGCACATTTGGGCAACAGTGGAAAATGGGAGCTGCATGGGACACCTGGGTGACTCAGTCGGTTAAGCGTCTGCTCTGGTCATGATCCCAGCATCCTGGGATCAAGTGCTGCATTGGGCTCCTTGCTCTGTGAGGAGCCTGCTTCTCCTTCTTCCTGCTGCTCCCTCTGCTTGTGTTTGCTCATGTGCTCTCTCTCTCTAACAAATAAATAAATAAAGTCTTTAAAAAAAAAAAAGAAAGAAAGAAAATGGGAGATGGCTGCAGTGGAAGGTTCTCATTAGGTAACATAAGGACAACAGGTTTGTTAGTTGGCTGAGGCATAATTACGTTGAGTCTTGAAGAATACACTACATTTTTTCCCCAAGTGTGGGCCATATAAGCCATTGGAAATACTAGAACAGGGTCCTGGTTCAGTGTTTTAAGAAGGTTTTCAGAGGAGGAAGTTAGTATAAAAGTTTATAGAAAGTAGTTCTTAAGCAGACCAGATTAGTCCTACCTGCTAAATGACTATAAAGAAAAAATTATAAATATGTATGAATAGGAAAGGATTCTTTTGGCTCTTAGACCACAGAACTGTCCAAACTACTTAGTGAGATGATTTGAGAAAAGAGACAGGGATGAGAAATAGACCTAGATGGACTTTTGCTTCCTTTCCTCCAATTGACAGCTAATGGGCGAAGAAAGGCCAAGGGAGATGAGGAGAAAACACATGAGCTGTATCTTCTGCTTTTGAATAGATGGGGGGTTACAATGTTAACAAAACTGGTATTTAGTTTACAACAGTTTTCAGGAGAGAAGCTGCCTGACTTACAAACTTCCATTCTGAAATTTAGATTGTTACACACCGGAATATACCATATACAATACACAGAAATAGGCTAATTCATCCTCAGTGTTTGAAAGAAAATGAAATGCACTAGAATCTAGCAAACTATGGATTTGAATGTTGAAACTATTTTTGTATCCTTGTCAGGCAAGGCTCTGTGTGAACACACAGCACTCCTTCCTGATTCTGCCCTTGGTTCATCTCTTTTCCCCTTCTCCAAACCATACCTCCCTCTTCTTTTGCAATCTACAACTTCATCTAGCTTAGATCATCTAGCTTAGGTCATCTAGCCAACCTTCTCAGAAAACTCTACTTTGCTGGGGTGCTATCTTTTCACAATTCTTAGAGCAATTAGATTCTATAGTGTGGCATTCAACTTGATAGTGTTCCATGTTGTTCATGAATGGTTTCATCAACGTTCTTTTCTGTCCACCCCCATTGGAACTGTATTATATAAGTGTCTGAAACACACCATTGGGGGTTGGTAACAACTTAAAATTGCTTGACTTATGAACTAATAATATATGAGTTAGGTTTAGCAGCAAGACACAAAGTGTTCTGTGTCTGCTATAATATCTCAAAAAATCATAGAACGTTACATTAAGACAAGTGCCTTAGGAGAGAAGACAAGGCCAAGAGAGCTTCATTGCATTAGTCAAGGTCAGAGTGCTCATTAAAATGGCAGGTCTTGAACTAGAACTCAGGTCTATTACTTTGGGTTCAGGATAGCTATAATATTTTAGAAATAAGTTGCTGAACCTGGGTGACTCAGTCGATTAATTGGTGGCCTTCAGCTCAGGTCATCATCCCAGGATCCTGGGATTGAGCCCTGCATCAGGTTCCCTGCTCAACGGAGAACCTGCTTCTCCCCCTCCTTCTCCCTCTGCCTGCTGCTCTACCTACTTGTGTTCTCTCTCTGTCAAATAAATAAATAAAACTTAAAAAAAAAGAAGTAAGTACCATAGGCAAATATAGGGAGTTCTTTGGGTTTCCAAAAAACCAAAATGGTCTTTCAAGTTAAGTTACCTAGAAAAGACCTCTTCTCCAGGTACCACTCAGGCAGACAGGCCTTCCATTTGTTCCCTCCTTCTCTGAGTCAGAAAGAATCATTCCCAGGCTACAGGCAGAGTTACAGGCAAACAAATGATAAAGTAACATTATTTTTTGGAATCTTATGGTGATAGCATCCTTTGGTTTTGCTGAGGAACCTCTCAAAGATAACTGGGCTTTTGAGGAGTCTATTTGGCTGAATTATAATGCATTATACAATTAACAAATACACCTAACTGTATGCTATTTAGAATAAGACCCTTAATATCTGAGATTGTTTCAATAGAATGTGTCTTCAATATATTATTATTATTATTATTACTATTAGAAAAAACATCCATTCCCAAAGCCCAGTTTAGTTACTCTCTGCTCATTATTTCCATCAGATAATTGTTGAGGCCCTGTAAGCTGAAGACTTAATGTGATCTAGCAAAACAAGCCCTAGAAGCAGGAGATATTGACACCAGTCCCAGCTCTGTGGTTAAGTGGCTGAGTGAAAAAGCACATTTCTTCTTGGGCTTTAGTTTTTGAATCTTTGAAATGGGGACAATTACATTCTCTGATAGGATTAATTTTCCGAAACTTTCCAGCTTAAGCCTGTCTCTATTTTGGATAAAGACAAATTTTACTTTGTCTTTTACTTTGTGCATTGTAGACCACTTAAATTATTTTGAGGGGAGAGGGTGCTTTTTCAACAACAGTGACTCAGCCAGAAGAGTCCCAACCCTCTTTCCATGGCTGGGGGTGAGAGGACATATATAGTTTGAAAAATTAGATTCTAATATGACCATTGCATTGGTGTTTTGGGATCTTAATTTAAATTCACTTTGAATTTAAATACAGTTTAAAAGAGTTTAAAAGATTGTATTTATTGAAAGAGAAGGGAACAAACATGAGTTGAGGAGGGTTGAACAGCACTGTTACATGAATATTCAAAGAGGAGAGCAGATGCCTCTTCTTACCTCTTTCTGTGTCGTAGAGGTACACAAACTTCTCCCACTTGTAGTGACCCAGCAGACTCAGAATGGCACCCTTCAAGGCTGGGCGCATCTGGATGACAAACTGCACATCTGCATCAGTGGGGAAGCTGGGCGTCACAAAGGATGTGTGCAGGGCCCCACAGAAGGAGGTCAGAGTGTTCATTGACATCTGGTCATAGAATCCAAAGATGGCATATACCCCTCTTGAGAACTGGGAGCAGACTGCAATGAGAAAGACAGCAAGACATTTCAATAGCCCCATGGTCCCTTGCTGCAGCTTATAGGGTTGGAAAGACAATGGATAGTTAGGCTTTGGCTCTAAAGGACATGCCCCAAAGGAAAACCAAGATCTCTGAAATCTTTAGAAGCCCTTGAAAGCCCAGTTACCCAGCAAGAAAAGTGGAAGGAAGTGAAGAATGTATTTGATAGAGTTGCATGTTTTCTATGTCTACCATGAGCAAGAAACTAGGAAAATTCAGGAAAAAAGAGGTGGTTTGTCTGACCCTCTTTCTGCAACACTTCCAGCTCACCCACAAGGCACTTGGTGTTCTTGTACTTCCGCCACAGCTGCCCAGTCGTCTTTTAGTGTACCCATGTCCCCATCAATGTACCATTATCTTGTGTCCCACCACTTCAGTGCTTTTTCCACTAGATGACAATAAGGACTGATGACTTAGACAAATTGCTAATATGTCTGCTAGGAAATGTGTTACTCCTCTTAGGTTACATACTGCTTTAACCATACCTATGTCATGATCAAGACCCTTAATGAAGGTTACTAATGAAGGTTCAGATTCTGAGCAGGTCATTGGAAAGACTGGCCTTTCAGTGCCCAGGGAGTCACATGAGGTAAGTGTAACTGGCAAAGTTCTATTTTGTTCCTTTGGCATTTACCTTCTAGATCTATCAGCTCATACATAGAACTTTTATGTCCTTCATTTCAAAGTGGGCCACACTACCACATTTTCTCTCTTCTTGCCCAGATGAGCTTAAAAAATGTGAACCAATTTCAATATTAGCTTAAGTAGAACATAATTAGCAAAGCAAATCAGCTACAACAACACCGTGTGGTGCATTCCCAAACCAAGTGGAAATGATCTTTAGATTATCTGCTCTACTGCTCCCTTCCATTCATGCGAAGCAGACAGAACAGGCAGCTGATAATGTGGTGTGATTTAAGGAATCCTGCGTGGCCTCCCTTATCTGCTAGGAAGCCACTGTTTGGCTTACATCTTTAGGTTTAGAGTGTTGAAAAAAACTATGGTTTGGGAGGGGTATTAAATAGAATCTTTTAAAGTTTTTAGCATGCTAAGGTGAATTATTATGTCTGGGACACTTGGGTGGCTCAGTGGATTAAGCATCTGACTCTTGATTTTGGTTAAGGTCATGATCTCAGGCTTGTGAGATCAAGTCCCATGGCAGGCTCTGCACTGGACTTGGAGGCTGCTTAAAATTCCCTCTCTCTCTCTCTTTCTCCCTCAGCCTCTCCTGCCCCCTTCTCTCTCTCTCTCTCTCTTTCTCAAAATAAAGATGAATTAACATATCCTATGTCCAGGAGGGACACCAGGGAGGGTGTATAAACAAACAGGTAAGTTTTGAGAGGGAAGGGTGAATCAGAGAAGAGGATGTAAAGTGTCTGGAGTCTTTCCTGAGATGAGAAAGAGTAAAGGCAATGGGCACAAAAAAGAAGGAAGACAAGTGGAAAACCAATTTAATTCATTTCTTGATCTGATTGTGAGAAACAGAGAGTTCTCAATATCTATGGTATCTTGCTTTCCCTGCAAGTATGTATGTATGTATTTATAACAATAATTTATTATTATTTCTCATGTTTTTGTGAGTTGGCTAGGTTTATCTGGGAAGATTTTGCTTGGACTCTCCTCTGTAGTCGGAGAAGATGGTGTCTGGGACTGTCTGGGACTTTAGATATCTGGAGGCTTAACTGGGTCCCTGCATTCTATTTAAACCTGTTATTGATAAGGGCTGTTCCCCTTTGTTAGCCACACTCATTAGTCATTGGCTTAAGGATAGCATTATTAAAAGTGATTACCTGTCATTCAGGCTCCCATCAGGGAAGACCATAGCCTCCAACTTGAGGAATTCTAAGTGACCCCCCAAAGACAGACATAAAATAGGTCTTTATATTAAAAGGAGAAAACCAATTAGAGAAACAAATCTGGGGCACTTCATGACAGGGGGCCAAAAGAAGTGTTCAGAAACAAAAAGCAAGAAGCAGGATGCCACTTTGCCTTGGTTATCACCAAGGAAGATGCTAAGGAAGGTCAGTTCCCAAATTAATCCTGTAAATAGAGAGTTTTGCAGTACCAGGTCAGATCTTAGCTGGTGCACATAATGTTCTATATAAAACCAACAAAAATAATGATAATAGCCATTGAGTGCTTAGTATGTACCAGGAATTATGCTAAGTACTATACAAATATCCAATATTCCCAACAACCTCATGATGTATTGCTAATATTTCTATTTAATGGATGAGAATTCCAAGATAAAATGTTCTGTATCTTGAGTGGAGGAGCAAGGATTTGAACTGGACTCAGTCTGACTCTAAAACTCACACTCCCTGGGATGCAAATCCAATAATGACATTAAAGAGTAGTTATTGGCCCAAAGGAGGCAGGGAAAGATTTAGTAAGTAAAAGAGAGGACTCTGTAGGCCTCAAGTTCATACGTATACTAAATAATTATTTGTTTTTTTAAAAATATTTATTTGTCAAAGGGAGAGAGAGTGTCAAGCAGAAGGAGAAGCAGGCTCCCTGCTGAGCAAGGAGGGGCAGAGGGAGAGGGAGAAGCAGGCTCCCCTGGGCTCAATCCCAGGGCCCTGGGATCAGGATCTGAGCCAAAGGCAGACACTTAACTGACTGAGGTATCCATGTGTCCCCAAGGATTATTTGTTATTGACCTGAAATTCAAATTTAAGGATCATGTGTTTTTTCTGGCAAAAAGCAATCATGGCCCTTCAGTGAACATTATTCAGGGGTTGGTAATTCCTGGATCCATATCAACTAGCATGCAAGGCCCAAGATAAGGATCCATGAACCCCAGACAAAAATAATCTTGTGGGGAAACGCAATGTATTTCCGATGAGGAAAACTCCAGTCTGACTAAATTATGGACAGTAATTGAGGGGGGGGGATTAACTTGAAGAGAGTCAAACTTATGGCTGTGATCCACTTAGAGTTTTAAAAAGCCCTTGACATGGGAAGGAAACAAAATAAAAGTATGTTATGGAAGTGAGATTCTGGCCGATAAAAAAATCTTGCATTGCTCTTATAATCATTGTTTTTGAAACTCAAGGGCACAGAATTCATCATTACTAGGTTAGATAAGAACTTTTCATACTTATGACATTCATTTATTTATGAACACTGGTAGTGAACACCCATAAAACCATCAACCAACCCAATAACTATAACGTTACTGAGAATTTTATTTTTACCTTCCTCTTCCCCTCTATTTTACCCACCCCACCGTTTGGACATCCTCCTGGCTATCCCTCATAACTATCCTGAATTTTGTGTTTATCATTACCTTGGTCTTTTAAGATACATACACACACACACACACACACACACACACACACACACACCCCTAAGCAATATAATGTTATTTTTGCTTGTTTTAAAACTTTAAAAAAGGGAATCATACTGAATATGTGAAAACCAGACTCTAGGAAGGAGTGCCCAGTTAAGTCCTTCAGCCTATGTATGATGATAAGCAGAATGAGACAAAGGAAGACCTTACACAAATGTATGAGTAAGCAGGTGTGAGGGAACCAAGTTGTGGTCATCTAAAGGTATTTAGAAGTATTACAGATCAGCAGTAATCCTCAGGGAACATTAGGCTACTGTGGTCCAACAGGCAGACACGTGGTGGTGAACATCAGCAAAAACAATGTTGAGAGAAAATCAGTAAATGTTCTATTCCCTTCTTATATAAGAGAAGTGCAGCTGCCCTGCACATACAATTGTGCATAGTTAACCTTGCTCTATCTCGACATATATAAGTAGTGTAAGTAGAAAGCCCAATGGAGGGGGGAATTAAAGAGTACACGTAACTTGATGAGCACTGAGTAATGTACAGAATTATTAAATCACTGTATTGTACACCTGAAACTAATGTAACACTGCATGTTAGCCATACTGAAATTAAAATAAAAAACTTAATAACAAAGGAAAAAAGGTCAAGGCAACTGCCAAGTGAGGACAGGGTTAACCACCTCTGAAAGAAGCCGGGGCACAGGGGACCTGTGAATGGCCTCTCACAGCAGATCCCTGGGCCCATTCCTGGCTATAGAAAGTAAGGCTGAATGGAACGTTGTGCTGACTCAAAGGACAGTGTTCTTGTCTTCAGACTCTGAGAAAGTTTGAGCTAAAAGGAACTAAACACTATTTTATTCAGTGATTTTTTTAAGCATAGTTTTTCATGTGGAGTCATTTCTCCAAATGAAATTTTATGTGGAAAAGTCCAATATATAAAAGGGATAAAGTAAAGCACTTCTGATTCAACAGAGTTCCACTGGTGCCTCCCTATCATAAAGAAATTGTGACACAAAGAGAGAAGTGTCTTGCACAAGGTCACACGATGAATTATGAACTAGTTTCTTAGAAAAGCTGTATCAGCATCTCTACACCATCCCTACTCCAGAGCTATGTAGGGCAGCATGGGTCAGAATTTGCCTGGCATGAAAGTGACTTACCCTCATTGCCTAGCTCTCAGCATAGATGGTTCTACCAGGGGTTTCCCATGACTCAGCTGCTGGCAGCTTCCCTTACCTCCCTCTAGCCCCAAATACCAACAATGAGATCGGGTGGCAGCTTGGTGATCTTTTGGGACTCATGATTCTCTTTGGTAGTGTCTGTTATCTTTATCTGAACCTTAATGAACGACACCCACTAGTTTTTCTCAGAAGATGAGTCCTTGGTAAAATTATAATGGAAGAAATCATTATCTTGGCAATCTTTTGAAGCAGTGAAGTACAGAAGAAAGGGCAACAGTTTCCTGGACAGTCAGACCTTGGTTTCAATCACAGCCCTGCCAGTCTTAAACTGCATGGTTTTGTACAAGTAACTTAACCTCTCTGAGCCTCAGTACAGGACAGTGATTACATGGGCAGGTTCTGAAGTTAGACTGTATAGTTTGAAATACTCTGGTGATCCCTTATTGGACAAGTTACTTAATATCTCTGGGCCTCCAACCCAGTTTCTTCATCTGTAAAATTGGGATAATAATAGTGCCTGTCTCAGCATTGGTTGTGAAAGCTAAAATGAGTTTAGTTATGAGAAGCCATCTGTAACAGTGCCTGGCACAAAACAGATAATTAATGCTAGCTATTTATTCATGCAACAAAATCTACTGAGCATCTATTATGTGCCAAGCATTGTTATAGGTATTGGAAGATACAGGAGAGAAAAAAAAGATCTTGTCCTCTTGGAGCTTACATACTAGTGAGGGGAAACACCATAATGAATGAGATGAATAAAATATGATGTCTCAATTGTAACTGTTGGTTTGGGTTACTGTCATGAGGTAAAGAGTGAATGAATAAAATGGTACATGGAAAATATTTACAGTGCCTAACATATAACTTGGGAACCAAATAGTTCCTTCTCTGTTTCTTTCCTCTTTCCAGCTCTTTCTGGCATATTTTGCCCTGTTAACCCCATCAGGTTATCCCCCCACAGAAACTACTGCTTGCAATGTCACACTGATTACCCAGGTAAGCATAGCTTTTCTTCTCGTTCCCTTCCCCTATACATTTCGTCAGCACTCTTTCCTATTCTTATTCCTAGGGAGTAATGGTTTAATAAAGAAACCATTCTAATTTGACTTGAGAATGCACTGTTGTCCTCTACTCTTTCCTTCCCTATATAATGCCTTTGTGCTGCTAAAATGCTGTCTCTTCTTGGGACTTCTGTGTTTATACAGTAGGAAATATCTTGGTTGTCTGTTTCCTAATCGTGCCCATCTCCATTTCCTCCTACTAGCAAAACGTCAAATTCTTGTTGAAGATGCTGTTTCTGACTACATCCTGGATTCCTGGGGACTCTAGTATAGCTCCCGGCTGTGTTCCCTTCAATGGTGAGTGACAAGCAAGGCTGGAGCCAGCTGTCATGCTTTTATTTATAGTCCCCAAGTCTATAGGGTCGGGACAGGTATTGTTAATGTACAATGTAGCAGCTAATTATACCACCAATATTCCAAAAGGCATCATTACAAAAATGTCAAACAACTTGATTACCCCAAAGATCAGAATAGCAATATTGCATATCATTTACAGAACACTTTTCATAGCCTTTTGAATCAGGGGGTAAGAAGGAAACTGAAGTCTCTTGCTGACTTAATGATCACATTTGAAGCAAGCAGGAAGAAGAAAAATATAGCTCTAAAGGAACTGATAGAGATATATCACAAGAAAGTTCTCCAGGTAATACCACAGTACTGTGAATTCCAGGGGACCAAGAAACTTAGAGCTGCGAGGGCCTTAAGAGATCATATTCTTGTGCTTTCTTTTTTTTTTTAGGTTTTTTGTATTTATTTGAGAAAGAGAGAGAGAGAGAGAACAATATCAAGCAGAGTGAGAGTGAGAAGCAAGGGCCCCACTGAGCAGGACGTGGGGCTCTATCCCAGGACGCTGGGATCATGATCTGAGCCCAAGGCAGATGCTTAACTGACTGAGCCACCCAGGCTCCCCTAGTTGTGCTTTGTAAAGCTGTAGTTTTGGTCCATAGTGAGTTTCCAGTCTGGTGAAATATTTTCACGAGTTTGTGTGTATGTTGGGGGGGTGTTGGAATAAGGTTGACAACTGTCCTTTTTTAGGAAGCACAGTCCTTTTCTTTATATCATTTCTGTTTTCCATTCTGTATGTAGTCCTTTCTCTTCTGAAATGATGATGATGATGTTAATGAGAAATGGTGTGTGTTTGTGCATGTGTGTGTGCATACATACATACAAACATATATATTCGGTCTGTGTGGTAGACTGAATAATGTCCTCCCAAAAGTGTCCATGTCTTAATCCTCCAAATCTGTGAATTAGGTTACATGGTGAAGTGGAATTAAGGTTGCAGATGGAATTAAGCTTGCTAATAAGTTGACCTTAAAATAGTGAGATTATCCCAGATTATTTGGTGGGCTCAAGATAATGATGAGGGTCCTTAGATGTAGAAGAATGGGGCAAAAAGAGCCACAGAAGAGTCAATATCAGAGTGATGTTTATGAAAAAGACTTGACCAGCCATTGCTAGCTTTGAAATTGGAGGGGACTATGAGCTAAGGAATGTGGGCAGAGTCTCAAAGTTGGGAAAGGAAGGAAAAGATCCTCCCTTCGAGCTGCCAGATAGGAATGCAGCCCTACTGAGTGCAGCCTGGTGAGACTTCTTACCAGACTGCTGACCTACAGAACTGGAAGATAAACTTGTGCTATTTTAAGCCACAAAATTTGTGGTTATTTGTTAGAGCAGTAAGTAGAAAACTAATATACTTATCAGAGGAAAATTAAAGTTGATAACTCTAGATCAACCTATACTCCACTCACCCTCCCCCTCTTAAAATATTACTGATAAGAGAAGTCCAAAAGTTTGGAAACTAATGATCTTAGTCCAATTTCTGATTCAGGACAGGAATCAGCTGCCGTGAGGTCATGCTACCACTCCCTAAATACCTCTAGTGACAAGGGAGCTCATTACTCATAAGTGGCCCTTTACTTGCTGGGTAGATCTGATGACTGTAGAGCTCTTCTTTAAATCGAACTTAACTCTGCCTGTTGGGGCTCTTGAGTGCTACATGATACACTGAACTCCAATTCTGTATGACCTCAACTTTGTTTTACAGGAAGCTCAAAAATACTACTGCTGTACTCGGGAGATCGTAATGGCTATTAGCTATTCAAGTTTGTGCATTTAGTCTCTCTATGCTGCCCTCTTCATGTCAGGCTAAAAACTTGCTAAAAGATCCCACCTCCCCCTTGATCCCTGCCACCTCCATAAATGATCTTCCTAACTCCTTTTCTGTCGTCACTCATGATGAGATGATGAGGACCTTGCAGCCCTCTGCATATGAAGCCTAGTTTCTGCTCCCATCATTCCACTGAACCTGTTCTCTCAAGTTTGATGATGACCTGCTCACTGTCAAACCCAACTCTTTCCACGGACATCATCTGACTTGACTGCTGAGCAGCATTTGATTTTGTTAACCAAATTTTCCTCTTGAAACTCACTTCTGTTTCAAGAGCACAAAACTCTGGTGGCTCTACCTCCTTTATTGTTCCTTCCCACTTTCCTCTTGCTCCACTCCCTTGAAGATATGTCCAAATATTCTTTCTTTGGGCCTCTTTTCTTCTTACTCCAAAAGATATTTTTTTCATTCAACAAATATTTATGGAGTTCCTACTATGTGCCACCTAGAGGTCTTACCTCACGCTCTCCCTGTGGATGGCTTCCCAGTAGATACCTCTAGTTTCAGACACATTCTTGGGCTCCAGATCCATATTTCTGACTGCTCATGGAATAGCCTCAGCTGGAGGACTTCATATTATTAGGCCTTCATATTCTCATGTTCAGCATATGTTTTCTTTCCTCTCATCTTCCCTCTGTGGATCTGCTTCTCTTATCCTTGCTTCTCCTAATGCATTGCTTTTCTTCTAGTCACCCAATCTGGAGTCTTCAGGTCATCTTTGGCTTCTCTTTCTCAGCCTCATGCACGTGCCACTCTCTGGTGATGCTCCATCCATTCCACCTCTACAGCATGTGGAGGATCTATTTCCTGTTCATCTTTAGTTCAGGATCTCATTCCTTCTGTCTTAGACTATGAGAGTAGTGTCATAACTGGTCACCTGCTTCGAGTCTTTTCCCAGTCCATCACTGGCACTGCTATCACATTACTCTTCCTTCTTTCTCTTCCAACTGTCCAATCAAAATATACCCATTCTGACTCCCATTTTGGCAAGAATCTGCCCTGTGTATGAGTTGTTAATGGACTAATATACAAATCTTCACAAATGAGTCAGGTTAAGGTTTCTCAACGTTGGCAGATACTATTGATATTTTGGGCTGGATAATTCTTTGTTGTGATAGACTGTCCTATATATTGTAGGATGTTTAGCAGCCCTGGATGCTACTCTAATATTAGAGGCCATAGCACTGCCATTGCTCCCCAGTTGTGAAACTCCACATGCCCCAAAACATCATCAAATAGCCCCTGGGAGGCAACATCACTACCCATTCCCTCCTTCCTCCCTGCCCCCAATATGAGAACCACAGGGTTGGCTTATGACTTACTCTCCATGGAGAATAAGGCCTTAACTTGATGAAAATGCATACACATTTAGAATATTCCAAAGGAGTTACTTTAGTAATAAAAAGTCAGGAAGGGTAGATATTTTGGGCTCTTCAAAGCTCACCATACAAGAAGGTAACCTCCCTGGTCTTGCTCTTAAATTGGTTATTTGTGTTTAAGTTGAAGATGTAGGAGTGGGTGAACTAGAAAGAAGATGGAGATGGTGGGGGTAGGTGTGGGATAGTAGCCAGCTCATACCTTCCCTGGGTTCATATAGATCAGCCTTCTCCTCCCCACCAAACACCCTTTGGTCTTGGGTTCTAGTAACCACAGTGGGTGCTTATAGGGTACCAGAGGCAGAACAAGGTGTCAGCTCCATTCTCCAGCTGATGATTCCATGGTTTAATTACCATCTTTGGGTTAATTCCCTTGAACATTTTGTTCAGCTCTCAGGAGTACACTGCCTTCCGACAGTCTAACTAGTTATTTTTGCAATTACATGGCATGTATCTAAATGCTGGCAAAGAAAACATTCATTATCAACATTTGATCCTACTTGAATATAACGGCTTGCAAATGCAGGCATTAACATATGAACACATGTATTTTGGAAAATTCATTTTGCAACTGTAAGAGCAATCTACCTTTCCATAACAGCATCAGAAATGGCAGGAGAGATGTTGAGGTGGGTTGCGATAAGGGGGTGATTTTAGGTCCTTCTATAGCAAGACAGTATGGTTAAGCATTGGAGCTGAGGAGTTTTAAATTATTTTGCTTGTTCATTAATTAATTTACTCATTTTCCAAATAATGTTTTGAGTTCCTAGTGTGACAAACATGGTCTAGAGGCTGGGATACCATAGTGAGCAAAACAGACAGGCTCTTTGTCCTCACGGTACTTAAGGTTTAGTATTGGCAGCAAATATTAATAAAATAATTATACCAATCTGTGCTTATCATGGTCTTAGTACTAAGAAGGGAAGGTATTAGGGTGCTATGAGACTATGTAACAAGGAGACTTTAATTTAGGTCAGGAAAAAGTTATCTGAGGACTTGACATTTGAGCTGACACCTGAGAGAGTAGAAGAACATCTAATGCCAAGAGAATAGCACTTGCTAAGACTCTGAGGGAGGGCAACATTGGATGCACTGAGGCACTGAAAGAAGATTAACCTGGCTGGAGTATGGCCATCAAAGAGGAGGATGCAAGGTGAGTCTGGTAGGAGGTAGGGGCCCAACAGCAGAAGACCTTCAAGGACCCTGAGAAGGAATTTAGATTTCATTCTAAGGACCATGAGAAGAAATCTTGGAAGGATCATGGGTATTCCATGAGCTGATTTATATTTTAGAAATTTTTATCTGGCTGCTGTATTGACAGTGGATTTAAGTAAGGGGGCATCTGTGAAAGCAGGGAGAACATTTGGAATGTTATTTCTGTAGTCTCTGTGAGAGGGAACAATAGTTTGGATTTAAGTTGTGGCCATGGAGGTGGAGTGATTAGGCATTTTTTTCTGAGTTCAAATTAATAGTTGAACAGCTTTGAAATAGTTACTTAAACTATCCAAACCTCATTTCTATACTGTAACAATTGGGATAATAATTTCTGCCCCATAACATTGTTGTGCCTATTAAATGAATATGCCCAAAGTGCTTAGGACTCTCATATAAGACTGTGCCCAATTGATAAAATGGTATCTGCTATTAATGTTATTTTTTTAAAGAATTATTTATTTATTTTAGGGAGAGAGATAGCACATGGCAGGGAGGGGTAGAGGAAGAGGGGAAAAGAGTGTCAAGCAGACTCCCACTGAGTGCAGAGCCCAATGTGGGATTCAATATCATGACCCTGAGCCCAAACCAAGGGTTGGCAACTCAACCGACTGTACCACCCAGGTACCCCACTAATATTATTTTAAAAATTATTCCTTAGTGCTTCTGCACTGAGATGGGTTTTTATATGGTCCAGCCACTAACTTGCTGTGTGATCTTGGGTCAGTTACCTCACCAGGCTTTAGGCCTGTCATTTGTAAGCCAGCAGAACTAACACTTGCTCTGCCCACATCAAAAGGATGTGCAGAGAATAAATGGAAATAATAGTTGAGACTCTCCTTTGAAAAATTATAAAAGCTGCTATCTGAGTGTCAGTGAGAAAGTATTTGGTTCTTGACTCTCAGTAATCATTATCCCCACAACAAAGAACTCAACAGAATCATCATTCTTTCCAGCCTCAGTCTCTGGCATTCACCTGCATTATCTCTACCAGTCATCTAAAGTAGTCAGGGTTGTGTCTTGACTTGCAACTCATTTTACACGGGATTTAGCACAATTCTTAATTGAAAAACTAACTGATCCAGTGATCCAGTCAGTCAATGAAACAATTTCTAAAGCTGGGCAGAAAACTGATGAACTTTTATGATGCCTCCAAATCAGCCTTAAGATCTGTTATGGACTGGTAGGAGCTTCAAATTTGATATTGTAGCATATAGCATTTAAAAGCCATTTTCTTTAATTAGGCACCCCGTGCTGGGAAGGAGGATGAGCTGCGTCCCTAAACAAAAATTATTCTTAAAAGTTAATTAATGGTTGTCTTGTTCTCCTGTATGCTTGAAAGGCTTCATAATTCAAAACAGAACGATATAAACATAATAAAATGTTTAGGCCCATTGTCAGTTGGGAAGGTATACTCTTAATTCCCACTGTGTTTGGATTCCTTAATATCCCATTCTTTTTATTGAGTGTAATGGCCTAGGTCACCCCCTCCAGCTTCTTAACGGTGCCACAATCTCCTCTGTAATTTGACTTAGAAGTAGGCATTCAATCTCCTCTTGAACACTTCTGGATGACGGTGAGCTCACTGCTTCACAAAGCAGTTCATTCTACTTTGGGGCAGCTCTAATGATTAGAAATGTCTTTATTACAGTGAGCGCAAATCTGCCTCTGTAACTTTTATGGTTGCTTCTTTTTTCCTGAAGCTCACAGAAGATGCCTGTTCCCTGTTGTAATCGAAGGCCTTCAACCATCTGAAGATACACATCCTACTTGTCTGTGCCTTCTCTTCTTCAGGCTAATCACCCCCAGCATGTCAGATGTATGTCATAGCTCCAAGGCTTTCAATTCTGGCCATCTTCCCCTTGATGTGTTTCAGTTTATTAAATGTCACTCTTAAGAATTTGGTGTCCAGGACTGAGCATTATACTGGAAGTGAGGTTGAACCCACCCAGAAGGCAGGAGACTCCTATTTTGAACTAGACATCTTATATATCTATCAGTGCTGCCTAGAATGACATTGATTTTTTTTTACCTTTCTACTATCAAATTGGGGTATACTCCTACTTTGTGGTCTTGAATTTTATCCCAGGTATCTCGTTAAAGACTTCTGCCAAGCCAGGCTTCTCCCAACCTTGCATATGTGCTGTTGATATATCTATATCTGTATCTGTATCTGTATCTGTATCTGTAACTGTATATCTATATCTATATCTATATCATGTCTATATATATAAGATAATGACTTTATTAGTAACTTTTACCCTTTTAAAATGTCCTCGTGATTTTGATGCAGGTTTTTAACAAGTTTGGTTAACAAGTTTATTAGCTATTAGTCCCAGTTACTTGTTGTCTACAAATTTGATCAGCCTGCTTTGGGTAACATTATCCAAGTTATTGACAAAAGTGCTGAAGAAGACAGGGTCAAGGACAAAATTATTTGCAAGGCTACTTCATTTTTCACCCAGACACTTTCCAGGATGACAACAATTAGGTAATAAATACTCTGACTAGAGTTCTTTGGTCTGCTCCAAATGTATCTTTAATACACCCGTGGTTTAGGTGATACAAATGATCTTTAATATTGACCATCGTTCGGGATGCCTGGGTGGCTCAGTTGGTTAAGCAGCTGCCTTCGGCTCAGGTCATGATCTCAGCGTCCTGGGATCGAGTCCCACATCGGACTCCTTGCTCGGCAGGGAGCCTGCTTCTCCCTCTGCCTCTGCCTGCCTCTCTGTCTGCCTGTGCTCGCTCTCTCTCCCTCTCTCTCTGACAAATAAATGAATAAAATCTTTAAAAAAAATATTGACCATCGTTCTTCAGACATGTTCATAGTTCTGCCTTTCAGAGAAAAAAAGTAACTGGAATGACTTTCTTCTTTCCTGGTATCATCACCCTTGATCCTGTATCTTTACCACTTTTCACTAAGTCTTATAGGGAGGAAGTGAAAAAAGAAGAGGATGCTGAGAGGAGACAGAAAAGTGCTTTCTGGTAAAGAATGAACTACCAGAAGAACTGGGAAGCTGTTCTTTCCACCCTCCAACTCAAGCAGTCTGTCATTACCTAAGGTCAAAAAGCTGATTCATTGCCTTTTGTGGTCAGGAAGCAAATGGCTTACCCATTTTACAATGTGGAATAATTGATATCTGATTAGCTCCTGGAGTCCATGGTCCTTAGCATCCCTGCCTGCTAGTAGACTTCAAAGAAACTATAAGCAGACTTACAAAATTGTCCAAATGCAATCCTGGTGAAAAGTAACTATTGAAAAGCCATCTTTATAGTACCCAGGATTGGTAGTTATACAAAAATTTCAACCTATTGCTGTTTGAAAAGTCTGTATGACCTCAGTTCCTTCAAATATGTTCTACCAGCCTGGAGAACAAAGAAACTGTTTTGGCTTTAGAAAAAAAAAGGTTTAAATTAGAGGCATTTTTTTCTAAGTCAAATTCAACTAGTTGGAGTTCTGAAAATAATTCCCCATTCTAGGTTTGGGAGACATTCAGCGTCTGTGCAGAACTTCGTGCCAAAGATGTCCATTCAGAGGTGTTTGCCTTGTCAAGCACAGAGCTTACATTCAGGCAAACCTCAGTGTCCCTTGCAGGACATTACAAGGTCTGGCTACCCTCTATTTTTCTTAAGATTTATTTATTTACTTGATGGGGGAGGGGCAAAGGCAGAGGGAGAGAGAGAATCCTCAGGCAGATTCCCTGCTGAGCGTGGAGACTGACCCGGGGCCCTGAGATCATGATGTGAGCCAAAACCAAGAGTTGGACACTTAACTGACTGAGCCACTCAGGTGCTCCAGCTACCCTCTATTTTAAAAATACTTTGATCAGGAACTACAGTTACTCTAGTTCAAATTTGAGAACAAGACCCTCCGAAACCAGCTTCTGTAAGTACCCCCATACTGCTTTGCCTTAAAAAAAAAAAAAAAAGTACATCTTTCTGATTTTTTTTCCTAAGATTTTATTTATTACTTGACAGAGAGATAGTGAGACAGGGAACACAAGCAGGGGTTGTGGGAGAGGGAGAAGCAGGCCTCCCACTGAGCAGGGAGCCCAATGTGGGGCTCCATCCCAGGACCCTGGGATCATGACCTAAGCTGAAGGCAGACACTCAACGACTGAGCCACCCAGGTGCCCAAGGACATCTCTTGAAAGAGACGATAGATCTTGAGGCTTATATAGAAAGAGATCCAGGTTTTTAACAAGGGCGCCAACAAAATGTACGTACTCAAAATGTGTTTGCTACATCTAGTGATCGTCTGGATCTGGGTTGTCTGATCTGGTAGCCACTGGCCACATGTGACTATTTGAATTAAAATTAGCTGATGTTAAATAAAAATAAGATTCAATGTCTCAGTGACATTGTACACATTTTGAGTGACATATGCATTAGAAAGTGCAACATGGCACATTTCCATCCTCACAGAGAGTGCTGGTATAAGTAGGTCCTATTCAAGTTATCTCCTGTGCCTACCCAACTAAATATGTTTCATTTTAAGTCAACCAGAACTTTGTCCTTACTCTCTTCTAGGCACTGTACTAGCTACTTTCATACTTTTTTTTTTTTTTGAGTATGGTGTTGTTTAATGTTTCATGGAAATAGCTAATGGGTAGGCAGAGTAAGTAGCTGCCTTGTAGTGTTTGAAAGCCCCTAAAATGCCTTCTTGCTTTTGATTGTCTTCTCCACTGACTACTACAAAGTTTGAAATACCCACCTCTATTAGCCAGGATGATGATATTCCCTGTCAGGTGACAAATGCCGCCTGGAAGTGCAACATGTGGTTGGTGTCACCCATGAGCACGTCAGTATGGAGTGGTTTGCCAGGTGAACTCTGAGAACCAGACACTGAGGGAATAGGACACCTATCAGGTCCATTTTGAGAGCTGGTGGTGGAAGTTAGGAAAGATCTGAATTCGTGATCTTCTACCACAGTGCCTCTCCATATGAGGGCACCACAGTCTGGCACCCTTCTGCCACCTGAAGGCAGTGCTGGATGTTATGACTGCAGACATGAGGGGGAGGGGTAAAGTTGGTGACAATACACCACATCAGCACTGCTATTTGCTAAAGGTAGATTCTGGTCTTGTGTTTCGATCAAACATGATCAAAGCTGTTCAAATAGCCTCTAACTTGTGTGTGTCATTTCAGCAGGTATTTTTCATTCAACATTTATCAGACAGTACTAAGTACTATGTGGGATGCGGAGCATAGCACTCCACGCTCATAGTACTCCATGATCAACAGGGAATCTGCTTGAGGATTCTCTCTCTCCCTCTGCCTTTGTCCCTCCCCATTCAAGTAGATAGAGACATAGAGTGCTACTTTCCTGTTCCCTTTCCTATCACCTCCTACTATTCAGAGCTAGCCCAGTGACAGCCACACCTCTCCTTTCCTAAGCCACACTCTTCTCTGCTCTCTCTCCTTGTTTACCTGGAACTCATCTTCCCCGTTATTATACTATGCCCCAGTGTTTCACCCTCACTGCCGACTTGTTGCAGACCAGAGTATGAATGACAAGGAAAGGATAAAGGAAAATGAATACTCCCTCCCTTTCCTTACAGTAAGTGTTCTGCAAATTGCAGGACACAGTCCACTAATGGGTTATAAAATCAATGTGAGTCATGACCTAGCCTTTAAAAAAAAACAAAATACAATAGAAAAATGCCATAGAAAAATGCCATGTGTATCCATGTAGTAAGAGTAATTACTGTTTCTTGAGACTTTTGTTTTGATTATCAAATATATGCGCGTGTATTGTGGATCATTAAATAAAATGGTAACTTTTTAACACCATATACCAATGTAGCTCCATGGCCTGTCCCAGGCTTAGCACTGGTCTGGTCTACGTTTTTGTCTTCACTGTTTATCACCTCCTGCAGAAACCCTGTCTTATTCCTTCTCCTGTTTTCCCAATCCATTCCTCCTCCCTAGATCCTCCTAGAGCTGATCTGGACTCCCCCTTTCCCCATCCAGCTGGAGTCACAGTGAGCTGCCACCTGGAGATGGGAGCTGGAGGACTCTCTGTTCTGTCTAGCTCAGATGGGAGTGATTAGGGAACTTGTGTTATTCAGCTTTCATGTTGGGACTGTAAATGCATCTTCCCACAAAAACCTAAGCACACCAGGGGGCTGGGTTCAGCACTATACATACAGTCCTTCAGTTCCAGGCTATAGCCTATGCACTATGGTGGACAGCTCTGGCATCCAGTCCACCTGTATGCCAGCCAGACGACACAACTTCTTTCAGAACTCAATCAGTTTAGAAGCTGAGAAGAGAAACCACTGGTGCAGAGCATCATTCAAATGGAATGATAACCCTACTTTAACTTCTTGCAACACAGAACAGCTGAGCCTTCTTCCACGGACACTGCAGATGCTCCTTCAGTGGTTTGAAAGTAAGACTGTGTCTCCCAAAGTGCCTAACTTGTTCCACCGGGAAGAATCTGACTACAAATAGCTATAAATAGCTAGAATGAAGTAAACACATGCAGTTTTAGCTGTAGATAGAATAAGTAGTCCCCGGCTTGCGTTTTGCTGCTCAGTCATGAATTCAACTTGTAACTATGTGTTACCAATGAATACATCTGACCACGTCAGAGTTATCCATTTGCTCCAAGAAGAAGAGGAATTAGGCCTCTGTAATTCTCTTTGTGTGGTGCCATGAAAAACTAAAGACTTCATATTTTCAGAGAACAATGGCATTGCCTGAGAGAAGCTGCATATTTAGTCAAAGAAATATCCCAGTTCAGTCCTCAGAGGTTGACAAAGGACATGTGAAGTAATTGAACACACTGTCTTATTTTAGGTATTGGGACCCAGTGACTAGACCCTCAGCTCCCTATTGCCTGTCATATAGACTAAACCCTCCAGCCTGGAATTCACATTAGAAAGACATGATGCACAAAGTAGGACATGTCAAGTACTCCGTTAATAGGGCGTCTTTGGTTTCTATCCCATGGGCCAACATCATTGGAGCTTATGATTGATCTAAAATTGTCTCACATAATTCTCCAGTAGCAACCTTCTGCTCCAACCTAGTTGGTCTTCCCGTGCTCAACACACTTCTTACTCATTCCTGCTGCTCAGCATTTTTCATTTTGTGTCTCCATCCTGGAAAGCCATTTCTCAAATCTCGACCACTGTAATTCTTGCCCACTTTTCAAAACTGGGCTGAAGCGCCCTCCTCCATGGAGCTTTTGGTGCCCACTTCATCCCCCAAGAGACCTATCCTTTCTCTAAGTGTCTGCAGCACTTGGCCTGAAGCCCATATTTGGGCACTTGACCATAGCATGCCTCAACCAAGTGGTGGCCTGCTTGTCTCATGTATGGGAACTTCCAGATATGGCTGAGAGGCTTTTGGAGAGCCAGGAAACACAAAACACATGTTCCCTTAGTTTTTTGTCTGGTTTGGTGTAATCTGGTTCATACTGTAAGCATTTAATGAACCCGTGGCATAAACTGGTACTGAGAAACAGAATTCTCCAGTTCTGTCTCTATGTCACTGCTGATTCAATCTGTGACCTTCACTTTAGTTTCTTCTGAGCTCTTACTCTTACTTGACTTTTTTCTGAGCTCTCACTCCTCTCTAGCATACTGGCAAGGGCAGTATTTATATATCCTAAAGAGATGTTTTGTGGATTAGCCATAATAAGTATAAAACATGTAAAAATATGAAGATCTATAGAAACCCTATTATTATAGGAATAATAATAATTACAGTTACACTTAGTTAAGTGCTCCAGAAATCATATAGAAGACGCCTTCTCTGGGGGGAAAGGCAGTCAACTGTACCAGCAATTAGTCAATTATGAGTATTTAATTTTATTTCATTGCTTGTGATTTTTGTTTCTGTGCACAATAGGAGCCTAGTTGCCCTTATTTATTTTAAGATTTTATCTTTAACTAATCTCTATACCCAATGTGGGGCTTAAACTTATAAGCCCAACATTAAGAGTCACACACTTTACCAACTGAGCCAGCAAGGCGCCCCAGTGTCTTTTGCCTTTTAAAGGGAATCTCTGGTGAAGTTGGTTGGAGATCAATCTTTATGGGACCTAGGCTCCCCAGACCAATGTTATAAACACAGTGACTCTATTACTGTGTCTTACAACACTTTGCCTCGGAGGCTCCCACTTTGGCCAATGTTCCTTCCCATGGTTGGTTTTCATCTGGCCCTCAGAAAGAGTCTCAGCTCCGAGAATATTGAACTAAGTGTTGGCCAGGCAGCAATGTCATCTGAAGGCACACTGAGGGCAGAGTCCTTTGACACGTTCCTGACACAGAGGAAACAAAACATGCATTCCCTTAGCCATGAAAGTGTCTCTTGGTCTATAAGAGGCTTGAAAAAACTAAGAGGGGCCCTTAGAAAAATTGAAGAATCTTTCCCTCTGGAAAGCAGATGCACTTAATTTATTCAAACAGGCTTCCATGTACTCCCGATTGGAGGCAGAGATATGACCTCTAGATAGTTACACCATGGCTAAGCACCTCCAACTGTAAAATATTTTAAAAGAAGTATTCTTTGGGACTCATTCTGCATCCCTATCTTTATTTATGTGACCACCTGAATCATCCTACACAATGAATTTCTATTAAGTGTTCTATAAAGTGTTCTGAGATTTCTAAGTCAAAATTCTTTTGTGTATAATTAATAATTTCTCTAAGAGCATGTGAATATATTTGATACAAAAAATAATTGAATGATAACAAAATTTCCCTTCTTTTTCATCTATCTAGCTAATACAGAAAAGTATTATCAATGTGCTGTCACTCACTAAACAAATATTTATATGACTGGCCATCAAAATTAGAAATCAGTTGGAGGATGAGGTTTGTTTTATTTACTATGCTTCACGTTCATCAGTTAACAAGCACCGATTGTCTTTTTTTTCTGGAGGTTAGATTGCTGTATTCTTATGTATTATAAAGTTTGTGTTGTGCTTTTTCTCTGCAGATCTCATTGTGAGCAGCTTTGGAAGGATTATAGAGAACAAACTTTAAAAGACATTTCAAGTGCCACAAAACATTTCTTTTCCTGAGTACTGTTTTTGCTTTCTAAGTTTTGTGAATTCCTCTTTGGTGAAGAGTTCCCTACCTTCTGGCCCTGCCCCGCCCCATTCCTTCTTCCCTTCCTCTGGGGCTACCCCAGAGCCAACAGCCTCTGCTTCTGAGAGCTGTGGAGCCAGTTGGTGACCCCCTAGCTTCCAGGAGCAGAATTGATTGCTCTGGAATCTGTCACACAGTGAGGAGGTCTATCAGGAACTGTATTATTTTCCTACATTGTTTTTCTAGACCGTTCAGTTTCTTAGATTTTTCTACTTTTACTTTTTCTCTCTTTTTTTGATTGCTTCAGATTTCTGATTATGTATTCAACACACACCACCGGATGCCAATTTAATTTTATTGGTCCATTTAAAGGGCAAATAAACCTTTGTTTTTATAAGTTGAAGATAAAGGACCAATTATCTTGGACACCAATAGCATATTTGCTCTTTGAGCTTATAATTCAGTTATGTATCTCTGGAAGAGATTTTTGCCATTTGCATCCTCTTGCCTTATTTCCTGGTGTATTTTTGCTAAGACATCACACATTTACCAATGAAGACATTACCCTTGAATGCAGAGTTATGATTTCTTTAGCTGCCATTGCTTTATTTCTGTTCTAAGCCCCCCAATAAGAGTGGGCCAGGCACTGAAGATATTACACTCCCTTGAACTGAGTGGTCTCCTAAATCCCAGTATGTTGCCATGATGCATGAAAGGATTGGATACTTGTTGTAATTGGATTGTCACCCAATCAATTTCAGGGAGCCGGGCTGGCACTGCTTTCCTGCTTAGAATGCAATTTCCTCTAAGAAGCTCACCCTGAACTGGCCCATCCTGCAGATAATTATTGCCTCTACATATCACTTTGCCACTCTAGTTATAATATACTATCAGTAGTCCAGAGTCAGAAACATTTGTGAATTGGATTCCAAGAGAGAAAGTACAACTCCTTTGAGGTTAGAAGCCTTGGGGAGTGGCATGAGGGCTTGTCACGGGGATGACTATTGCTTTTTGTGTAAGCGATAGACTCAAGACGTGATAAGCGAAGTGGCTGGAAATTCTCGGCCCTGCTGAGGCCAAAGTCACAGGTCCGCTGGCAAGGGGACTAGTTGCACTTTCATCACTGGACAGACCCCTGGCATCCAGGTGGAAGGAGAACCTGGGACAAAAGCATCATTTTCATCTACAAGGACAGAATTCTTTTTCTAGGGTCTCGTCATGTTATTCATGCAAATGGAAAGAAGCAGGAAGAAAATGAGTGGAATGGTTCTGGCTGTAAAACAGGGCTGTTATTTTCCTAATTTTAGTGTAGCCTTTCCTTTCAGGAAAGGAAAACACGAGAGGAGGTAAGTATGTAGGAATTATTCATAGGGGTGCTTCTAGAGCCTATCAACTAGCTAACAGCTTTATATAGCTAATACTGTTCTTCAAATACTTACTATTCATGGCTTCAACCCCTGATCATCAGATTCTCTGGCAGAAGACATCCTACTTGTTCTTTCATTTCTAGATCTTAAGCATAAAAGGACTTAGGTAGGGATAAAGGCAGAAATAGTAGAAATGGCTCTTCAGAACAGGGAAGAAATCACTGATTGAATTCTGCGTATTTGGTAAATGCAGGCACATTCTTTAGTAAGTGAAGTTCTGGCAAATTCTCAAGGCACCAGACCTATTTGCAGGAGAGGAGGTAAACCGTTAAGGGTGGGCTGCTGGAGATCTAGTGCCAGAGTATTAGTCAAGAAGGCTGGAGAGCTAGAAGGAATCTGGGAGATAAACAAGAAACTGAGGCTCTGAGAAGGCCAATGATTTTCCAAGGGCATCCCCATTTCGCAGATAAAGAAAATGAGGCCCAAACAAGTAACACCACACAGTAGCAAATGTCAGAGCTAGAATGTGAACCTGGAACTATCTGAAATACCCTCATGGTACCTAAGCAGGGCCTGTGACATCTGGAAGGCTCCTCACTACGGGGTGGGCTAAGCTTAGGTGTTATGTCAGAAAGAGTTTGTTGCCTAGGAATGGCAACAAAGATGAACTTGAGAGCACAGCGTGGTTTCCAGATAAGAGATTATGAGGATTGAAATATATGAGGTGTAAAGAGATCGCGACCTTGGAGGCAGTGTGTTCAATGGGTGAGTACAATCTAGAAGATTCCAGCCCCACCACTCATTTGGTGTCAATCACAGTTCTTGGTGTTGGGGATATGGCAGTGAGCAAAACAGACATAAATCCCCCCCGCATGCAGCTCATATTCTTGAGGGGGAGGAGACTGATTATCTGTGTGACCTTGGCCAAATTGTTCAGCTTCTTAGAGGCTCAGCTCTCAGCTGCAAAATGGCGAGAATGCAGCGCAAGTCAAAGGGCTGCAGTGAGGATCAAATGGATCAAATGAGGGGCGCCTGAGTGGCTCAGTGGGTTAAAGCCTCTGCCTTCGGCTCAGGTCATGATCCCAGGTCCTGGGATCGAGCCCCACATCGGGCTCTCTGCTCAGCCGGGAGCCTGCTTCCTCCTCTCTCTCTGCCTGCCTCTCTGCCTATGTGATCTGTCTGTCAAATAAATAAATAAAATCTTAAAAAAAAAAATGGATCAAATGATTTAATGCGTCTACACCACGGAGTGCCCCAAATGCTAGTTATTATTATTATCATGCTGCATATGACTGATCACAGTTTAATATTAACAGTTAATTTTCACCTGAGGTGCAATTGGTGGGGGGAGGGCAGAATTATAAGCCCATTCAAAATGAATGGGCAGAAAGGGGGAACTCTGAGAGCATCAGAATTGTCCTTCCACATCTGGGGTGCAGAACTCCAAACCCCTTGGGGGTTTAGTACCTGCTACATAGTTTTGTTGCTTGCCTTTGTGGACAAGGCACTTCTAGTGAGAGCTGGAAGGGGTTAAGGCCTGGTCTCTGCCTGCTGACATGTTGCTATGTATATCCTTTTACACATACATATGTGAAAATGCCACCATTCCTTATTTCTACTTCAAGCTGTGGACTTGATTTCAGTGAGCATCTCCTAAAATCTACTCTTTGAATATAGGTTTATTTTATTTTCAGGTACCTTGCCAAAGGATGAGGATGTGACCTTTTCAGAAGCTGGAAAAAGTGATTATCTGCCTAGGTGTATGGTGCTGCTAAGTAAAAATAACTGTTTAATCAAAGAAGTGATTTAATAATTATTTTAATAGGTCCAGATGGCTACAATGCATTTCTGTACCCATGCTTCTGAGGAAATAAAATATACTGGAGATCCTGCTGCTTTATAAAGAGTGCAGGATGTCTGGACTCTAAGAGAGGAGCTGGGATAGCTTTGAGCTGACTGTGCTTTCCCATATGCTATCTAGAATGTTCTCTCTCCTCATATCTCTTCCCCCAGCCATGAGGACAATTATACCCTGCTAGTGGACTCGCTCTCATCCTGTTTCTTAGCCTAAACCATGACCTCCTCAGGAAGAGTTCTCTTACTCTCTCCATAAGGCTAGATGGCTCTCCTAGCATCCGGTACTTATTCCTCACAGCACGGATCATATTTATAGACAATGAGTCACTTTTTCAATGTCTGTCTTCCTCAGCTTTATAAGGACGGAGATAGAGACTACTTGTATAGCCCACCCCCAGCCTGAACTTAGCACAATGCCTGGCACATAGTAGGTGCTCAAAAAAATTAGTTGACTGACTAGATGAATGAATAAATAGCATTCAAAAGTTCTGAATTCTGGTCCCAGTCTTGTTATTTTCTGGATGTGTGGTCAAAAAGGTACTGACCTCTTTGGGCCTCAGTCTCCTTACCTAAAAAATGAAGATTCAATGATCTCTAAGGTTCCTTCTGGCTTGAATAGTTAACCATTCCACTAAAGTCAGGATGTGGATTCTTATCACTGGGGGAAACATTCTGGTTAAATTACCCAGGGTTTGCTGCCTCTTATTTCCAGGGATCGCCATATGCTAATGCTTTGAATTGTCACGATAAAAACAGGTTTAATTAGTGGATTCTTCTTCAAAGGCCTTGTAGCGGGGAGAGTGTTGGTTTGTTTGGGAAAAGACTAGCAATTTGCCCACTGCAGACTTGACTTCTCTGATCACTCGCTCTTTGTTTAGCTTTTACCTCTAAGATTAGGTGCTTTCACAGGGAGATCTTCATCTTCTTTAAATACAAAGAAGTATTTAAACTAGGGAGGGAACTCTCTGATGCTAAGTGGTTATAAGCAAACAGCTGCCAGGCTTTTTCTGCTGTTTTATTTCTTCTGTCAATCAAATGCACAGCTTGAAGTTACATTAGAGACCCCAGCTGGACCACAGAACTAAGAGCTCCAAGATGTGTCACAGCCGGCTTTGTATCCACAGCAGCTAGCACAGTGCCAGGTTCAGAGTAGGTGTTTGAAATGTCTACAGAATTAGATAAGGTGACAGCTGGGAGGCCCTACATATAGGTTGAGTAGGCAATTTTCCCATATTTTTGTTATTTTTATAATTTGTACCCGGTTGTATTTCCAGAATGATCTGAAGCACAGTTGTCTACATAGTGTGGTTTGAGGACTACCAAAATGCTCCCGGATGTCTCAGAATCGCTCCCCTACCAGCCTACTTGGTGCCAGAAATTTCTACCAAGTTGTTTTAGGTGGGCATGGTGGGTTCATGAAAATAAAAGTATTACATTTGGATCAGCGGGGATAAATGAGGTACTGGTGATCATTAACAACTCCGAAGGAATTAGTTTTTGTATTAGCTAATGCCAGTGTCCCGAGGGCAGGGCACTGGCCTCTCCCACTTGGGAGTGGCACCAAAAGTCCAGTGGGGCACTGAAAACCGTCTGGGGCTATTCCACAGTGGCAAGGGACCTTGCATCTTGTCTTGAGAAAGCTTGAACCCGGGTCCTGGGTAGCTCAGTCAGTTAAGCATTGGACTCTTGATTTTGGCTCAGGTCATGGGATCGAGCCCCAAATAAAGGCTCAGCACTCAGTGGGGAATCTGCTTGGGAGTCTCTCTCTCTCCCCCTCTGCTCCTCCCCCTACTCACATGCTCTCTTTCTTTCTCAATAAATAAATAAATAAAATATTAAAAAATAAAGAGAGAGCTGACTGAGCCACCCAGGTGCCCCAAAAACTGGGATGTCTTTAGCTTTCCTCTTAACACTCCATCCCTGCCCCCAATTTCATGCATTGACAAAGACTCCTTTATTTTAGCATCCCCACTTCCCTCTTAGCACCCAGTTAGTAATCCAGACCCCCTGGGCAGCTTGAATCCTTATAGCACACCTTTTCTTCTTAAAATAATAGTGATAATGGGGACTATTTGGTAAGTACTCACTTTTTGCCAGACATCGTGTTAGGCCCCTACATGTGTTGTCTCAACTGTTGGGTCCATTTAAGTACAAAAAGCATGATGTTTCTATGACTCTATAATGACTCGTCTTACTAAGCCCATGGTCCTCTTCCTCATCTTCAATAGAGCATGAAGGACTGGAGACCTCTGTGATCAACTACTGAATACTTTAGACATTTATACATTATACATTAGACATTAGACATTTTGGACATTACCGTGTGCTCCATACCATGCCAAGTGCTGTGGAGGACACAGAAAGAGAAAATATTGTGACAGCCACACACCTTGCTCTGAAAGCTGGCCTCTGTCCTTCACTCTGGTTTCCTTTGCATGGGTCTTCTAAGTAAGCCAGGGGAGGAATGCGAAGGAATGTGCACATTCCATTTCCTAACACAATATGCTATCTGGCAGGCTTAGGGAATGGGTTATTCAGATTAATTCAAAGTGGTGTTTAGTGGTGAGTTCCTATAGATACTAAAGTGCAGAAAAGTAAATGCAGTACAATTCATAGCATTCTGGCAGTGGAAGAAACAGAGGATGATTTTTGCTAATAATTCAGAAGTTACCTTAAGATCTTTTGCAGTTTCAGCATCATCATGATGAAATATAAAGAGAGACAGGTAGTGTGGTATAGTGGAAAGTGCATCCATCTGGGGAGTCAGAGAACCTGAGCTGTAGTCCTAGCAATGCAACCTTGGGTATACCCCTTGGGCCTCAGTTTCTTCACCTGCAAACAGGGGAGGTCAGTCTCTAATCTCTAAGGTGTCTTACAGCTCTCGGATTTTTCCACTGCTAATTTTCACTAGCATGGAAATGGGCAAGGTCCTGGTGAGCTGACTGCCTAAACCTAGAGTTTCCAGCATTTTACCCTCAGTGAGACACTCCTCCTTTTGAATTAAACAAGTATGTTGCCTGTGGTGATCAGGCTTCAATGAACTGTGTGCCTCATTTCATAACAATATGTTATGTAATCAAACCAACTACTTTGCTGATCTCTGTGTTGACCTGCCCTTCTCGGGCAATACTACCTTCCCTCCATCAGGGACATTCCAATTTTCCCAGGTCTCTAGAAATCCAGAAGAGCCACCTTACTTCCCCAGTTCTGCTAGGACAATTTGTGCCTTTGGATTGGATGTATTTTACATGTGCTTGCCTAAGTGCTGAGGGGGAGTGAAAGGGAATGATGTTGGACATGGTGAGGCATTGTCATAAAACCTCAGACTCAGACGTGTGCTTTTGAATGTATCCTTAATACCAGAAGGCATCACTGAGCCCAGGCAGTGAACTCGTTGTTGTTAAATCTCTTCATAAAAAATACTCATTTTTGGCTCACCTGCCAAGTACCTCAACTCTAAAAAAAAAGGTCCGTGCTAGCCTCTAACCAATTCCCAACTAAAAGTCATGGTCTCATCATTGGACCCCATTAGCCAGCCTTGAAGCACGGTGGTGTTTCAAGCCATGGTTGGAAATGCTCCTGTGGCCCTGTGAGGTTTTCCCAGACACCCTGGAACTCTGTAAACGTACAATAACACAATTTACTATAATATCCTTTCCCTTTTCAAGCAACCCAGCTGTCTGTGATCTCCAAGTCCCAGCACACTATATTTGATGGAGGGTATATTTAAAACAAACAGCTGAAATGGTCCCATAATGTCTCTTCCAAATCCTTTTTATCCCCTCATTGACAAGCGTCAGGCAGCTCCATCAGGTTGACTGCCGAAAAGCTGACAGTGTCGGGGCAACAAGCCCACGTTATCATCATCATTTCCATTCTTCCTTTTTGGGCTCTGTTATTGTTATTAAAGCATATTTTCCCTAAGAGGTGCCAGGGAGACAGCAGGAGAGGTTGAAAGGCTCCAGGCTCTGAAGTGGAAGCAAAGTACAAACACCTGGGAAGCCACTCCTTCCTCACCTCCTATAGCTTCAGCAACTTCCTGCAATACAGACTGTCTCTCCAGCTTACATTCCCACTGGCTGAAAGCGACAATGACGGAACAAAAGAGGCATCATCATAGTGATTACATATCCTGATGCTTGAAACTTTCAGCTCAAACTAAGGGAGCCATGCAAAAGACAGAAATATTCTGCCTCCTCAATTAGTTCATCCCATATGGTGGAGGAAAAAACTGACCATGCTACACATGGACAACAGCAACAAAAAGGCAATTGGACAACTGTGTTTCACTTCATGGCTTAGACACAGTGGACTTCCAATTCGAGGCCTCCCTTCTCTTTTCCCCCAGAATATCTGTGTCTGGCAGATAGAAAGTGCTCAATAATTGTAACTGTGAACTGACTTAAGACTTACAGGCCATCCTTCTTGCTAGCAGGTGCTGTGAAATCCATTAATCAGTGAGGTGACATTCTTGGGTGCTGTCTTTTCATCTATGTATTCGTTAATCCATTTCTCTCTTTCTTCACTCAATATTTGTTCTACGGAGTATCTCCACTATCAGGCACTACAGTAAGGGCTGGTGAGACAAAGGTGAACAAAGCATACTCCCCGCCTCATGTAGCTCATGGTCTATATGATAAAAACAGCAGATAGAAGTACCCAGTATGAACTATCACGTAACTCATGATTTAGTTGAGGAGACAAGCCTTAACCATATTAAATGATTCAAGAACAACATAAAATACGATGAAGTCCAGCATTAAAACATGCAGCCTAGATCATTAAGAAGGGGGAAGCTGTGTGGGTTTGGGGAGATGTGGAAGACTTTCTAAAGGAAAGTCTTTACTTTAGGACCAAGTAAAGGAAAAGACTACAGGGATTATCTTTTCCCAGTTTGAGAAACGAAGGTAAAAGGTCCAAAATACAATCTATCATTTATTCCAACATTAGGTTTTCATGAACATACAAAATGTAATCTAAAACAATTATTATCCTCAGGGTGTGCATTCCCAGTATATGCATACTGGGAAGAAGGACAGGAAGCTACAACTTGCAGATAAGTATGATTTAACCTACCTCAAAACATCAGCTCTCTTCCGCTCTAATGGATAATCAAGGATTAGCTGCACATAAGAATGACTATTTTCATATTGTTCTTTTTGGATTGGAATGGAATTTTTCAATTCGCTGGCTTTTAATTTTTATTTTTTAATATTATTAAGATTGAAGTCATTGTCATTAGAGAATCCCCTTCTCTCCTCATGCTATTTCTCTTTCAGAGTCCAAATTGAAGTAAAAAGGGGCTGGTCATTTTACTTATTTACTTATTTTTCTCTGAAAAACTGAAGCCATGGGAAAAACCTTCCAGGCAGTCCTATGATTAAAATTAACATTTTTCTGAAGTTCTTAAAATGTTCTTAGTATACCCAGAATACTTAAGTGGCAAGATTTGAAAAAAAATGCAGGCAAATGAAAACAAATGGAAAAATATACCAAAATAATTCTGGTTGTATGTGGATAATGAAGTTTTGGAAGAGCCCTCCCTAACTCTCCCTTTCCAAACTTCCTGTGTTTTTCTTATGTTGTTTTTATAATAAGAATGATGCTTCTAATATCTGGTTTTCCACTCTCATTTACAATAGACTTGATTAAGTGTTTTCCTCTGGGCTTTTTTTAGGACCAAGTAAAGGAAAAGACTACAGGGACTATCTTTTCCCAAAGAATAGGGCTTCTATTGAAAGTGTGCCATTGGGCGACTGGGTGGCTCAGTTGGTTAAGCGTTTCAGTCCTGATTTCAGCTCAGATCATGATCCCAGGGTCACGAGATCAAGATCAAGCTCTGAGTCAGGCTCTTCGCTGGGTGTGGAGCCTGCTTAGCAGTCTCTCTCTTTCTCTCTGCCCCTCCTCCCATCCGTGTATGTGCACATGCTCTAAAAAAAGAAAGCATGCCAGAATTTGGACTTTTTAAAGGATACCCCTTATCAAGGACATTAAACAGACTATTCTGGGTTGAATATGAAAGGTAGTCTTTTAGGATTTCTTTACTAAAATGGAGATCAAGCGATGAAGATGGATTATAGGTAAGAGCAGGGAAGAATCAAAATGCCATTAATTTAAATTTTTGGTGGTGGAGAAGTTTGGAATGAGTTAAACCTCTAATGTCCCAACTTCAAGACATGTTGCTGAACCTGACTCAGAGAATGGTATTTTCAAACATGTTGGGCTCAATAACCATTACATCTTAAAAGTTATTGCTTGCTGTATTAAATAATTATCTCATTAATTGAATCTCCTATTTGTCAAATGTTAAAGTTGAAAAAAAGAAGAAGTTTGAAATGCACAGGTCAAAACTTGTATTTGCTGGGAATAAAGATGTGATAGGTTCAGATTCAAAAGATAAAATGCACATACAAAGCTTGTGGTTTCCCCAACTGCTACTGTAATGATCTGATTCCAGAGAAGGCAATTGATTACATAACTCAATTTTTATGCCTCTGACAGGGATCCCAAGATCCAACAAAGGAAGAAACTCCCCTTTGCAAGTGTTCTTCAGTCTTCCATGCTATAGGGAATTTATTCGATAACCATTTATGGGTACTTGTTCTCCACACCACCATATGCCAGTAGCACAGAAAAAAGTTATAGCTAACATTTATTGTGTTTATTATGTGTCAGGCACTGTAAACACTTTATATGCATTATCTCATTTATTCTTCCTGAAACACTGTTGTTTTGCAGATGAGAACACTAAAGCTTAGAGACATTAATGAACTTGTCCAAGATCACACAGCTAGTAAGCACTAGAGCTGGTACTCAAATCCAGGTCTGTCTGATTCCAGACTCTGAAATATTAAACATTAAGGTTGAGGCAGAATCCCAGCAATTAAAGAATTCTCACAATACCTCATTATAAAACAGTATGCATGACTGCTAGCATTATGGTCTGTAGAAAGTTCAGAGTTCAGAGAAGACTACAATTAATTCTTCCTGGAGATTTTACACAGGAGATGACATTATGGTTGGGCATGATGACATTTTAAGAATATGAGTTGGAAATGGGAAAGAGAGAAGGTTCTTCTAACTAGAGGAAGTCGTATGAATGAGCTGGCATAGCATGCTTAAGGAGTGGTAGAGCATAGGAGAGGTGGGATTGAGGTGCCGGGGAGTGGTCAGAATGTCAGAAGTAAAACTAGAAAGGTAAAGCAGGGCTAGCTCATTCGAAATTTCAATATTATCGGGCAAGTGTTAGTTTTTTTCTATAGGTAAAGGGGACCTCCCTAAAAGTTTTTAAACAGAACGACAAAATCAGATACGTTTGTGGTTTCAAGAGGAAGTTCTGGAGATAATGAGAGAAATAAATTAGAGGTAAGAAAGAGTTTGCAGATGAAGATAGCAATTAAAAAATTATTATGACAAATGGAACAATGTAAGAGGAAGAGCAGACTGTGAATGAGGATGAGTGTCAGCTACAGGGCTTGGTGAAGATGTTCAAAAGAGAGTTGACCATATGGGTTTAGTCTGGAAGAACGACTGGGACAAGAGATAAAGATTTGAGAGTCCTGTAAGTCATATCACAGAAACACTTATAAAGTATGAAAAGGGCCAAGAAAAATGTCCATTATTTAAGGGTCAGAAAGAGGAAATGTAGCCTAAGAAGACAACTGAAAATAAAAGTTGAGAAATAGGGGGCACCTGGGTGGCTCAGTGGGTTAAAGCCTCTGCCTTCAGCTCAGGTCATGATCCCAGGGTCCTGGGATTGAGCCCCATATCGGGCTCTCTGCCCAGCAGGGAGCCTGCTTCGTTTCCTCTCTCTCTGCCTGCCTCTCAGCCTACTTGTGATCTCTGTCTGTCAAATAAATAAATAAAATATTTTTTTAAAAAGTGGAGAAATAGGAAAATTTGGAGAGAGATTGTGTCACAAAGGTCAAAGCAGGAAAGAATGGTCAACAGTATCAAATAGTGTAAAGGTGGCAATCAGGATGAGGATTGAGAGCTGACCACAGGATTTGGCCACAGAAGATCATGGATATCTTAATGAGTGCAGTTATAGCGGAGTGGTGAATATCTGAGGTAAATTTGAAGGATGAATGGAAGATACAGAAATAGAGGCAAGGTGAATAGATAACTACTCTTGCAAGGCATTTGGCAATGAAGGGAAGAATGATCTCATGTACTTTTGCCAATTTGTCCAAGGGTCTACAACAAAGCACCTCTGTACTTTCCTATTCTTGAAGGGCACCTAAGCTGTATATCAATTAAAAGGTCATGCCAGATTCTCATTTTTCATATCTGTACTTTAAGATCTTATAGTTTGGGAATTTTTCATTAAGTTTCCTGCCTGGGTTTCCTTCCACCCTTATTCTCCCTTCCAGCCGTTTCTATCTACACATGGAGTAGGCAAATGTTTCCGATGGAGTGCCTCTAGAATAAAACTGTCGTATGACCTTAAGGGACCCTCTGATCCCTGTATAGTGTTTGCACTGTTCATCTGAGAGCCAGCCTTCCTTTAGAAGCCCTATGTTCTGAAAAAACATTATTGATAGAAGGCTAGTGGTTAAAAAGGCTCATGTATTTTTGAAAATAGCCCAGAATATTTTAATTTGACATTTCTAAATCCTTGGCATGTCTGCTCTTCAGCAAGCCCAGAGCTCAGGGATGTTTTGACAGGTTATGAAAACGCTAAGATATCATTATATTGGTCTTCCTGGCCGATGAGGCATTGGTTCTTGCTGTAGCATTCAAGGGCCATTATGTGGTTTGTATGCTAAATCGATACCTTATGAAACTCCTGCATAACTGTTGGTTGGCTTATTATTTAAAGCAAAGGAAGAACAAATCAATTTCATAAGTGTCAAGGACATTCTTGACAAAGGGCCGAATGGAATGGGCAGGCTCGGTGCCATGAAAAAGTCCAATGAAATGGAAAGTTGTGTATTGTGTTTATGGATTCCTTCCAGATCAGCAGGAGGCCTCCAGGCTGCTCATATTTGTTTGTTGGGCTTTCCCAGCTTGGATGCAGGGCAAGGTGGCTAGTGCTTTAATGATACATCCTGGGATCAGAGGAGCTTCTTTGATGGCAAAATAACCCATATTACATTAAGAAGCATAATCTCAACAGCAGTGCTGAGGAGCCCCAAGACTACGCACAAAGTTTAAGCCAATAGATAAACGAGTTTAAGCCAATAGATAAACGAAGTGAAATGTTAGGTTGTCGAACAACTCCATTGATAGATCTTGTGGTGTATGGTATTATGAAAATAGAGAATAAGCAGGGCAGCCCTGATATCAAGAAAGACCCAGCTGTAGTCAGTATATTGATCTTCAGAGTAAGAAGGGGCCCTATGGGTCAACTAGGTTAGTGGTTCTCAACCCTGGCAGCATATTAGCTTCATCGGGGAGCTTTTAAAGAAAATACCAGTGCTCAGGCCTCACCCCACAGCAATCAAATCAGAAACCCTGGGGAGAGGATCCAGCACCAGTAGTTTTAAAAGCTCCCTAGATGATTCTAGTGTAAAGTCAAAGATGAGAACCACTGATCTTGCTCAGTATTGTTAGTTTAAAAATGGGTCAACTGAAGCTTAAAGAGAGGAGACATCTTCTGTTAGTTTCTCTGGTTAGTGATGACGGATTTGAGACTAGAACAAGTGTTTTTAGGTTAGTGATTGAGGAATAGGAGAGTTTCTTGATAGATGCCAATCATTAATTTCCTCTTAATTTTATGTGTTTTGTGTATGTGTATGATCTCTGATAAAATGTCCCAAAGACCCTAATAAAATTAAGCATATAGAACACATTCTCATCATTGCACATGGCCTTTATTGATTCATCAAGTATTTGGAGTGTCTACTATGGGTCAAATCCTGTGCTGGATACTATGGGGACTATTTGGATAGAATGCTTCAGAGAGGGCTTTGGCCTTCAAGCTTCTTTGTGACTGGGGGGCTGAGCAAAGAAGGAAATGGCCATGGATGACGCTAATCCCCCCCTCTCCTGGGGGATCAGCGTCATCCCCCAGGAGAGGGGGGGATCCGCGTCATCCATGAGGGTTAGTTAGCTTTCTTCATAGAGAATAGCTTTGTTTCTTGGTCATATATTCTACCCCCCTTGAACAAGGAAACAGTGATAGCACTTGTAGGCATGCTTGTGAAACTTAGTTGTGGATTACCAGTGGGGTGGTCATGGTAAGGATGTGCTTAGGTCAGAAAGGGCCAGGAGCAGTGTCTCACTACTACCCAAGGGTTTGGTGCCATTTCTGAGAGAGGAAATGTGGTCTGGGGACTGGTGGCTTTTCTTGTAAACAACATGGGTATGGGAAAGTCATATATACTTTGGCTTGAAACCCAACTTCCCCCGTTATTAGTTGCATCACTGGGAAAAACAACTTTCTGAGTTTCATTTTCTTTGTCTAAGGTGAGAACAAAAATGTTGACGATTCTCATCTTTCTGCTCCCTACTCTTGTGGTTCTCATCCCTGCTTTGCTGATTATAAAGAACAAGGTTTGCCTACAGCAATAGCCTGCCACTGGTTAGGAAAGAAACATAATAATAATAATTTTAAAAGATGAGGGGCACCTGGGTGGTTCAGTCAGTTAAAGTGGCTTCCTTCAACTCAGGTCATGATCCCAGGGCCCTGGGATCAAGCCCTGTGTTGGAATCCCTGTTCAATGGAGAACCTGCTTCTCCCTCTCCCTCTACCTGCTGTTCTCCCTGCTTGTGCACTCTCTCTGTGTGTCAAATAAATAAATAAAATCTTCTAAAATATATTTTTTAAAGATTTTATTTATTTATTTGACAGAGATCACAAGTAGGCAGAGAGAGAGGGGGAAGCAGGCTCCCCGCTGAGCAGAGAGCCCGATGTGGGGTTCGATCCCAGGACCCTGGGATCATGACCTGAGCTGAAAGCAGAGGCTTTAACCCACTGAGCCACCTAGGCGCCCCTAAAATATTTTTTTAAAAGATAAAAAAATAAGAAACTACAGGTCTGTAGTACTCTTGACAGTATCCATTAACATGGGTAGTTGTTTGGACCAACTGGCTACATTTTGAGGACACTTACCTTCCTTCCAATGTGATAATCCTTATGCTAAATGTGTTTCCCAGTTTCTGTGAACCATATTATACTCTTGTGACATAAATTATGGAAAATGTTACCTGTTTACTTTCAATTTTATCTGAGAGATGCATGTTGATGCCAAACTGACCTGTTGTGTCATTGTTATCTGTACCTCGGATTCTATTGTGTGCATGTGTGTAAGCCTGGTTTTCTTTAAGATCAAATCTACTTGATTCTAAACAAAGTTAGAATTTGAACATACTGACATATGGTCATTTTTTTTTATCCCTCACTGTTTTACATGTAACAACTAACATCTACTTCATAGGATTGTTGTCAAGATAAATTAATGGATGTGAAAGGACTGGGTATATAGTAGCTGTTTGATAAATGCTCATTTCCATATACCCCTTGAGTATTTCTGAAAGCAGTCATATTTCCTATGTGTTTGGAGGGTATTGAAATGTTCAAATCATTTTCTTGTCTATAATTATATTTTCTTCCTAAGCTAAGCCATGAGGCAGTAGTAACGCTATCCTTATTTTATAAATGACGAAAATGAAAACGAGGAACCTGCCTCCCTTAATGTTACCAAGGGAGTTAGCACTGAGATTAGAACTCAGACCCTCTCCCAAAACTTGGACATGGTGGGGCGCCTGGGTGGCTCAGTGGATTGGGCCGCTGCCTTCGGCTCGGGTCATGATCTCAGAGTCCTGGGATCGAGTCCCGCATCGGGCTCTCTGCTTAGCGGGGAGCCTGCTTCCCTCTCTCTCTCTCTGCCTGCCTCTCTGCCTACTTGTGATTTCTCTCTGTCAAATAAATAAATAAAATCTTTAAAAAAAAACTTGGACATGGGGCTCTCTCTGCTTCTCTTTATCACAAGTCAGCTTTTTGCTGTTATAATGATAGACAGCATTAACTCATTAGTTAGGGCACAGTGAGTAGAATTAAATGGAAGCTGACCATTTACATTCATGCAAGATTAACAGTAGCCAACGTGCATTGAGAGAAAGAGGGAGCTTTTGTCAAAGGCAAAATGAATGAGACCCTTCTTGGGTTACAAATAAAGACAGCAAGCAGCAGCTTGGTGTACATTCACCTAGATCATAAGGGTACCTTAAGTCCAGGTCTCCTGGAGAGGTGATTAAAGAGAGAACTACCACTGTCATCCTTCTTCCTTACCCATGCGCATTAACATCCTTCCAGGGCAATTCCTCAGGCTATCTATAAATAAAGACTATGAAAGGTTTGGCCAGACTTTTCTCATAGGTGGAAGCAGCTCAAGTTAACCCTGTTGTGGTTTGTTTATGCTCCCTCTCTTTTTGTTTCTCACTCAGTAGCTGACTCATCATATGACCTTGAACAGAGGCTTTTGTTCTAAACTCAACACTTGAAGCATGAGGCTAAGAATATAGACCCACTCCCAGGCTGCTCAGGTGGACTAGATAATTTCTGCTTTTCCGGTGTAAAGGATTTTCTAGTGAGTCCCGTGGGGCTGAGGATCCCCTGAGGTGATGTGACAGGGGGCAGGCCCATCATGCCCACAGTCTGTGTCTGCTGTCCCCATCTGAGTCTAGGCTGACTGCCAAGTGCTATTTTGGAAATGGCTCAAGTCGTCCGTCTTTTGAAGGTCATGGACGTTCTGCTCCATGGGAATGCATGTGGCAGAGTAGACTGAGACAGACCTCAGTGTCACTACTAGAGCTTTAAGCAAAGTGACTACAGTGTACATTCAGGGTCAACCCCAGTACCTGATACACAGTGGCTCCGAGATTATGGATGGTATTCCCAGGGCAAGGCACATGAAACAACAGATCAGAATAGGTTCCACCTACGGTCCTAGAGGCCCTTTGCCATGCCAGACATTACGTATTAGTCGTTATATCTTGTGGCGGTCTGGGAATCTCAGAGTAGGGTCTGAGGCAGTCAAGGCAAGGGATAGTGGCTATTTACTGGCTGGTATGTATTTACCATTTTAATAACAGGTGTGTGCATCTGGCCAAAGATTAGCCTTGCACTTTTTTATTGAATGAATGGATCAGATTATTTAGAATTCTTTCCATCATAGTTCAGTTCAGTGATGTGTGCTTGTGATATCCCTTCCTATATATACATCTTTTAGTAGTGCAGTTGTTGGTTCAAGGGAGGTCTACTTCTAGAGCCTTTAACAGAAGGAGAATGATGGGGATTAGGAGTAGGCTCATTTCAGAATAGTAAAAGGAAGAAAAGTTTTTAGATGGCTCAGGAAAAAAATGAAATACCAATTTAGCAACCTTACTTTGCCTCAGGTGGATTCGGGTAAAAAAGAAAAAAGGCAGAAGTGCAAAAGACAAAGCAAAATCATGGGCAAAGTACACCGTCTGTTAGGAATGGACACCTGCCTGTGCCTGGATTTTTGGCAACATTAGTAAGTTATTTGTGAATTAAGCTGATTGCTTTCATCCCCTAAAGCAGCCAAGGCACTTCCTCTCTTTTATGTTAAGGGCAAAGAAGACAGCCATTTCTATTGTGTGATGTGAGGTGTGCCAAATGATGTCCTTGTCCCCAAGTACCATTCCCACTAGGCTGAAATGTTATCATTAGAAATTCATTCCTTGTTGGGGCACCTGGGTAGCTCAGTCAGTTGGGTGGCTGACTTTGGCTCAGGCCATTATCCCAGGGTCCTGGAATTGAGTCCCCCATTGTGCTCCTCACTCAGTGAGGAACCTGCTTTTCCCCTGCCTGCTGCTCTCCCTGCTTGTGCTTGCTCTCTCCCCCACTCTCTCTCTGTATCAAATAAATAAAATCTTCAAAAAAGAAAAAAAAAGAAATTCATTTCTTGTCAACCAGTCTCCTGTAATTAGAAGGGGCAAGAATTTAACTCATTATCAGCCATGACTGCTTTAGCACATAACAACTCATTAGGCTCCAAGTGTCTCGTTGGAAGGTAGGCGACAGAGGTCTCAGAGGAAGGACTCAGGATAGAAATTTGGGATGGGAGGGAGGAGGGACAGAAAGTACTTGAGACTATGGAAGCATGGTAAACAACCCGGACTGAGTAGGCCATGTGGAGCCCTAAGCTGCCAGGAAGAAATGGGTCCCAATGGTAGAGGTGTGGGGAGACTGAGGTATGGAAGAAGAAGGAGAAGGAAGTGAGACAACTTTGCTCCATTTGCTCAGACCTCTCAGGTAAGTTCACCTGTAACAAGTGATCTGATATCACAGCATTCTTCGCCCAGAAAAGTCTCATTATTAGACAGCAATGTTCATTTGAAGTCAGCATCACTAGATGCTTTCTTAGATACTCTGGAACTCAGAATTCTGTGCTATATGCTTTTATTCTGAAAACTCAGCTGTAACTCAGGACTCAGACTATTGAGTCCTCAACAGTACACAGCCTCTAATAAAATGGGTAACCTAAATGCCAGGTGTTTATCTTCCTTCCAGCAAAGGCCACCCCTCCCCCATCCTCACTCCCAGTTGTCAGGCACACAAATTGATGCCATGGGCAGGACTTCCAGGTTCTACATTGTCTTATTTAGAGGCTTGGATTTCAAAACTTCTAAGAAGACAATTTTTGTTACACTGTGGGTTGCTTTAACAATTTCCTTATACGGGTGCCTGGGTGGCTCAGTTGCTTAAACCCCAGACTCCTGATTTTGGTTCAGGTCATGATCTCAGGGTCATGAGATTGAGGACTGTGTTGGGTTCCACGCTCGGCAAAAAGAGTCTGCTTGAGATTCTCTCTCTACCTCTCCCTACGCTGCCTGCTGTGTGTGTGCACTCTTTCTCTCTCTCAAATAAATAAATCTTAAAAAAAATTTTTTCTTTCTCACAATTTGATAATAAAACAAATTCTAACTTCTGTATTTGCTTTCCCCCCCTAAGCAATGATATCACAAATTAGCAGTTTGCAATCTGTTGGAAATAGCTCAGATGAAGTTCTTATATTTTGCGGCCCATATAAGGAGGTATCTTGATATTGGGCTCTTATTCAGTTTAGGCTTTTGACCAGGTGGATATCTGTTGGGCTGGCTTATACTTAAACACGGAGGTAGGTGGGTATTCTTTCGTGTGGAATTAAAGGTGGGGATCTCTCTTCTTGAGGCCCCTACTTCACTGGAAATCCTTTCCTACATATACACTTTGGAGTGAAGGTATTCTGTTGCCAAGAGATTGCTGTTTTGTTACCAATACATGACCCTGTTGGGGACCACACTAATGCATGAACAGCCATTGGGGCATTGGCCTTAATCAGTTATCATGAAGTGATTGGTCAGAGCAGTGTTGCGGGAACAAGACACTGCTTTGAGAGACAATGGGATCCTGGGGAAGGTCCAAGGAATGTGGGTCTGCTGGGGCATGGAGAGACCTGAGGATGGTAGGCAATTCCTGGTCAGCTGGCATTGGCATGGGGGGCTTGGATGCTTTAAAAAGGGAGAAGGTGTGTAAAGTGTGATAGGAACATGCCAAAGACAAATCTGACCTGCTCTCTTCTTTTGCTGATGCTGAAGACGGGTAGTTTTACCTTTATGTTACTTCTTTCTTTCAACCTCTCCTCCATTATCAGGGTGTTCCAGGTTCTTACAGAGCCTTTTCCTTGGCTGCCTGATGACAGGCTTGGCTCTGGGGACTGGCTGGGCTTCCTCAATTCTCCTGACTCATCCTGCAGACTCATTGTCCTCTCTAGCGACCTTCTGTGGGCCCTGAGCTCATGGCCTTGACTTTGCTGGCTCAGGGAGGTCTCTGATGAAGGGGAGTTTGCTGCTGACCTATGCTGTGGTTTTGTTGGCTTTGCAAGATCTGAACACTGTTTGTTCTGCTGGGGGGGGGGGGAGGCACTGCGGAAATGTCCATGGTTCCTGTCAGCACCTTTTGCCCTTTAGCAGTATCAGATAGTACTGAAAATTATTTGAGGAGTTGGATGTTAGGAATGAGGCACAACTGTTCTGTGGATTCTGGGCGAATAGCTGAGAATAAACCACAGGTTTAAAACTCAGACTTAACTATGTAAGCCGTCTCAGAGGAAATCCCAAGTATTCAGATATGGCTCTTCAGATACAGCTTCTCAAGGTAGTCTCTTCCTACAGACCTTTCTGGAAGAAAATCAAGGGTGAAAGGATGTTTGCTTAATTTAATCCCTTCCCCCATCATTCATTTTCTTATTTAGAAACGATACCTGTGGTATTCTTAGGGGCTTCTTTAATCAGGGCATGTTTTCCCGTCAGCCGTGGGGGAAGGGCTTGGCATTGGGTTAAGTAGAAGGTGTAAGAGATTGCTGGCCCAGTGCCCACCTCATCCTTTAGTCTTGCCTCTCAACCACTGCTGCCCCTCCCCTCCATCTCTGAGAGGTGCCAACCTTGTCACTCCTGAAAGCCCTGCTAGGTATGGGAGAGGTGCAAGTGAAGAGGGACGTGGCAGGGGCTGCCTGTCGTTTGTTCCACTGACCAAAGAAGCTTAAGGCCCAGATGGGAGCGTTAGTAGGAAATACTCTATGGAAGCATCACCAGAACCTCACCTCTCTCTCACAGACAAAGCCTGAAGAATTGCTAAAGGGAGGAAGAACTGTTAAGAAAGCCGAATTCCAATTAGTTTGACCACTGATTGTCATGCAACTCCGGTGAAATCAATGTTTAAAACAAAACAAAACAAAACAAAACTAATGGCAAGAATCTCCAATTCTCTTGACAGATTGCAAAGGATCTAAGCTTTTCAATCTTCGAGAAAAATGAACGGGAATCTGAGAAGAGAATGATGTGAGTGGATGTGGTATTTCTGTTTCCTCGGTGCTAACTCTTCGACTCCATTCAGGTACTCTAAAGTTTGACCTTCATCAGTATTTTTCCTCCTAAAGGGCAGGGGTCACCTCTGCTTTATTGGCTTCATCCTGTATGTAGTATGACACTAGACTCAAAGCGCACTGCAGCCTGTGACTGGGCTTGTGCTGGCTGTTGGAATGGAGCCCTGGAACTGCAGCCCTGGGTTAGGTCAGTGCTTGGCTCTTCTGGGTAGATCACAGTGACATAGGGTGTCCTTGGACTCTCTGATTTAACTCGGCCATAATGCGCTTTGCATTAGTTTGGTTTGCCTCTATGACCAGCTGCACTCCTTGCTCTGGCCCCCACTTAAAGAGTTCCCATTTTATGCCACAATAGGCACACAGGGTATTTTCACTACTCTGCCATGAGCAACTTAAGGGCAGGACTTGTCTGTTTATCTCTGTGTACGCCAGTGCAAGTTGACTCCTAGTTAACTGGATGGAATTGAATGATTCCATCAGTACCTTGCGTTTGACATTGTACCACCGACATAGGGGTTCACTAAAGAAAACTACCTTTGGAAAAGCATAGCTCCTCCAAAACCAACAGCAAAATTTCCTATTTCTTCCCACAAACTCCTCCCTCTCGCAGTGAAGCTGACCTCATGGTGCTATACCAGAGGAGGAGGGGAACAAGAAAAGAGGAGAAAAGAACTAACATTTTTAAGCTTCCTGTTTCTAACAGAAAATTTCTAGGTACATACCTCCTGTTTAGTTCTCACAGTGGTGCTCTGAGGTAGAGATAACTTCTCATTTTACAGATGAGGAAACAGAGAGGTAAAGCAACTGTCCTAAAACTTCACAGCTTAGCAAGTGGTAAAACAGATCTGCCCAGCTATGTTCTCCCATTGTATCCTGAAGTGGTTGTAGAGCTTTGGGGAATATTTAGTTGGGCTTGTTCTGTGCACCATTTCTGGATCCCAGTTACTTAAGGACAAGGCGTTTCCCCTGTGAACAGTCCTGTTTTCTTTCAACTGGTCAGGTGGTGAAATTTCAAGCATCAAAATATACTCATGTCATATTTTCCATCTTTGGAATTTTTAATTTTCATTCAACCTTGCCAGTGTAGCTAGAAAGATTTCCCTCACTTTTGGAGCAGCTATGGATTCTTCTGGTATGGGCTAAAGCATTGTATCTAAGAGTTACCTAAGAAAGAAAATTCCTTCCTAGCCTACCCCTGCCCCACAGAGATGGATTCCATAGGTCTGAGATGACAATAGTTTGATGCCACTAACAAAATTTTGAAAAACACTGGTGCAGAGCAGCACGTTCTCAAAGCGTACATCTGGAGATTTTCCTCATAAAAGGGGGCATATGATCAAGTAGGTTTTGGTAACTCTGAGTTAAGAAAAAGAAATTGATTTCATTCCTACAAGGTCTTCTTGGGGCTCTTAATAGGTTCATTGCCTTGTGAATGTTCCAGAGGTGATTACAGACAGTAGGCAACATTATCTCATGATGGAACCTTTTAATCCAGTATTTTAGGTCTTGAAATAGTGCCTGGTACACAGTAAGCACCCAATTAGTTGCTATTCATTACTGAGACTTCTATTCTTGCTTTAGACTTAACCGAGAACAGAAATATAGTTCAACTTCATTATTTAGGGCTGAACTGACATTAAGATCAGTCTTAATTAGGGTAAAGTCTAAGTTACAGAATGTTCTTAGGTGAACATTGAACTTTATATAGGGACCTTCAAAAGGCTAAAGGAAAGCTACAAAGGTATTTTGCATAGACATGTTCTAGCCCCTGTGTCCTGCTATAAGGACTAGGTGGACAGATATCAAGTAACCTTAATCTTCTCTCTGCCAACAATTGTTCCTGAAGTACCTTTAAAGCTTACATGAAATGGTTTATTAATATTAATTGTTAATATTAATTAATTAATATTAATTAATTCCCTCTTTGTATGGGGTGAAAAGAAATTCAACTCATCTGTGTGTCTGAGCATCCCAAATTCAGAAATAGTAAGGCCTGAGAGAGGAGCATTTTATTGCTCTTTACAGTAATTCACAAACTTTATTGTATTTCCTAAGCGATATGAGGCATTTGTTAAAATGCACATTCATAGGTCCAGCTCTCAAGAGTTGGGATATGGTATCTGGATTTTTAATAAGCACTGCAAGGGGTTCCTCTGAGAAATACTGATGGAGTGTTTCTGTTTGGAGAGGCTGTTAAATCTGTCAGGCCACTAAGAGTAGAGGGCCTGGCTTCTTGTACTGAAGTGTACATCTAATGGCAAGAAGGAGTTAACTCATCATCTCAGAGAAAGCAGTCTTGCCACAAATGGAGAAGTTTAGATGATTTGGACTTTTAGTGTTATTTTCTCTCCATTTGTCCTGAGATAATTCTGGAGAGTGGCTTCAACCAGTTCTCATTCATTGCCCTGAAAGCTAAAAGTGAGCAGAATGCTGTAACCCTGTATTCCATAGTATAAAAAGCTCTGTGTACAGGAGAGATGGAGAATTTACTGTTGTCACTGGCTTTAGGATTGGCTTTTGTGACTAAGGCTTTAGATCCAACGAAAAAGAATATGGGATTCATTATTAAACTGTGGTTTGTCTCCTTCGCGGGTTTGATTTTTTACTTTATAGTAGAAAGAGCATGACCTTTAGGGTCAAACTTATCTAAATTAACATCCCAGTTTTGCTGTCTTCTGTGGTGTAACCTTGGGGGAAATTCCTTAACTTCTTTGATCTTCTCTTCCCTTTATCTGTGAAGTGTGTTTAAAAATAACAATCTCATAAGGTTGATGGGAGTATTAAATGAGGTAACTTATGTAAAGCACTTGGCCCAGTTCCTGGCACATGGTAGATGCTCACTAAATATTAATGCTCCTTCACAAGAAACAACTAATACAATTCTGAACATGTTTCTCTACCCAGGTCATTTGTCTGAGCAAATGGCCCTTTGTCTGGAGACACCTCCATTTCTCTAGGCTTCAGTTTCCTGGTAAAACGGGGCTAGCAAAGATATCTATGGCATAGGTCCATTATATGGATTTAAATGACATAATACACATGAAAGCATTTAGCAGATGTCTGGCACAGCATGAGAGGTGAATGTTTATAGGTAGTATTACTGTTTTATTATTATTCCTCATTCTCTCTTTGGCACTGCAAAAACTCCGCATACTAATAGAACAAATGGTGTGTTGTTGCTTTGGATGGAAGATTGTCAGGATGATTTCTTATTTTTATAAAATGTTATAAGTAATTATTAATTTGTGCTAGAAACCTAAATATAACTTTTGGCACATAACAGCAAACTCTTTGTCACTGGCACCATACCACCTGGAGCTCTTGACAAGTTAATTGGCATTTTGTCGAATGTCTTTAAGCCTGAAGTTATGACAATGCAACACAGTGAAAATGACCTCTCAGGGTAATATCTTAAAGGCCCAAAAGATAACGATGTTTCTAGAGAAGTAAACATCCTGTGTTTCAAAATGAGATATCACATTATTCCTTGTAAGAGCAGAGTATTGGGATTTCTCATTTGAAAATAAATGGAAGACAAAGTAGTTTGCAATCTCAAGGTAGACTTTTTTTTTTTGCTTTTTATATAACAATTCTGGCAATGTTCACTCACTTTAAAAATAATCTCCATTGTTTCTTTTTCCCAGAGACCCTAGGATCAGTTGTTTTCTAGAACAGACTTTCGCGGGGCCATCATTCCTAAGATGGTAACTTTCCCTACATGAAGTCCTCCCCGGCAGCACTGAATCATCAACAGGAGATAACTTTATGTACAGTGTATTGTTATTCATGAGTAAATTTTATTTTCTTCTAATTCTTAAAAGTTGGTAAACCTTACATGGAGGGTTTAGCGGTTCTCTAGTAACTTGAATACTCAAGCCTATTAATTTGAGTGTTCCAGTCCCTGACAACACTGGATAACAAAACTATATGACACAATAAAAATCAGCCCACCAAGCAGATTTCTGAACACTAAAGTGGTATGTGGTGTTTGCGTGAGAGACAGACAAGGGTGGGGGGAGAAGAAGAAGGAAGATCTGGAGAAGTAAGAGTGGCAGCCAGCTGTTGTCCTGTTGTATGTAAAAGAAGAGTTTTTGAATTTTTGACAGAGATTTGGGAGCCTGTTGACTCAGCCACTAACTCTTGGAGCTTTGGGCGAGTCACTGAATTTCTCCTGCGAGAGGAGGGATGATAGTATTTCATACCTTGATGAGACACTGACATGTTTATGTTCCATGGATCAAGAGAACTCCTTTGTGTGCAAGGTCTTTCAGATTCAGATATTCTTTGGTGGTAAGCAAAAACCTCAGTTGCTTTTTTTATGTGGCTTGCTTTGGGAGCAGCTTGAGGATCCTTATCCTCACTCTTGACTGGCTTCCTTCACAGGGACAGGTGTTTTCTACCTTGTACACTCAGTTTCCTTCTTTTCACCTTCTTACTACAAACTTGTATTTATTGTGTGCCCCTTGGATGCAGGCATTGCATCACTTCTTTTTCACTGTGGAAAGGGAAACTCATTCATTCATTCATTCATTCATTCATTGGGACAGACGGAGAGCACACACACACACATGGGCAAGTGAGTTTGGGTCGGGAAGGGATAGAGGGACAAGAAGAGAGAGAATCTCAAGTAGACTCCACACCCAGTGTGGAGGGCAGTATGGGGCTCAGTCTCAAGACACTGAGTTCATGACCTGGCAGAAATCAAGAGCTGGACACATAACTGACTGAGCCACCCTGGTGCCCCCAGAAAGAGAAAGTTCTTAGTCAAAAGATTTGAGGAGATGGCTTTTAAGGTATGGATTGTCAGTCTTTTGCCCTGGGGTCTCAGGCAACTCTCTTGAAGGTGTCCTGTATAGTACCTGAGATGTGTGTGAAGGAAAAAATATCAGTAGAAATTGTATTGTACTATTAGTTCCTCTTGAAAGTCTTCCAGTGATATTACAAGGAGACTCACAGGGTGTAATACACCCCACAATCTACTTCTGTATAAAGCATGAATTCAGTATTAAACCATTATGTGTAATTTGTAGCTCTTTGTTGTTGATGTTGTGGAATTATTTTTTTTAATTTTATTTATTTATTTGACACAGAGAGAGAGATCACAAGGAGGCAGAGAAGCAGGCAGAGAGAGGGGGAAACAGGCTCCCCACTGAGCAGAGAGCCCGATGCAGGGCTCATTCCCAGGACCCTGAGATCATGACTGGAGCCGAAAGCAGAGGCTCACATTGGGGAATTTTTATGGTTGATCATAATGCCTTCACTTGGCTGAAAAATTATTTAATTTTCTAGATATACAAATTAAATGGAACAAGGTAAATGATTTCTGGCCTGTATACATAACTGAAAGACTAATATTAAGCATGAGCAACAGAATATTGTCTAGAATGTACCCTGTATCTATTTTCAAGAAAGGCACAGTGTAGTATCCAAGCATGTCAAACATATGTATTCTCAGATAAATCAAAAAGCAAACACAGATTAAATATGTATACATCAGCAAAGGCCCAGCTTTATGATGTTTTTACATGCATATCAATTATTGGAACACTAAAATAGACAGAAGTAGCTACAAAACCTTCAGTATTAAAAACATCATAACATGTCAAAGTCAAATAAAGGATCTTGGTTATCTCTCCTTGACTCTGAGAGTCACAGAATGTTAAATTTGAAAGAAACCTCAAATATCATCCTGTTTAGGCCCCTCATTTTACTGATGAAGAAACTCAAGCCCAAAAGGGAGAGGTGAGTCTCCTGATGCCACAGAGGGAATAGGGTAATAGGTAAAAACCAGAGAAAAATCCAGAATGTGCAGTGTCATAGAAGCAAAGGAGAGAACTTTAAGAGTGGATAAAACCAGTGTGTCATCACAAAGAGGTTGAGGATGAACAATTGGAAAACTGCCCTTGGATTTGGCAAGAAGGAGATCACTGGTAAACTCAAAAGGGAAATATTGGTAGATTGGTGAGAATAGAAGCAGATTGTGGCATAGAAGATGGAGGCAATTCAGATAAGAATAATAGAGAAAGCAAAAGGAGGAAGATGGCCACAAACATGACAGGGTGAAAGAATGATGTTATTTTTATATGGAGCATTGAGCATATTTTGAAAAAGGTAGAAAATGACCCCTAAGCCCCAAATTTACCATGTTTCTTTGATAAAAAATAATAAATTGTAGAGTTGATTAGCACCTCCAAACCAGCACTGCCTCCCAAAGCAAAGAACACAGTAAGATGCAAACCTGAGCCCAACCACATTCAGGCAGAATTTAAATGATGGAGACCTGCCAGCCCCAAACTTCCTCTAATTATCTTTGACAAGAATATGGACTCAGTACCTTTCCCTAAACCTAAAACTTGTACTGAACCCACAACACTTCGTTTGTTATTAACTCTCTTCTCCTATAGTAAGATTGAAATATATGTTGGGGAGATTTTTTTCAAGAAAGCCACCTATCATGTCTACTCCTAGTTGGAGCTAATTAATTAGGAAAACCACTCAGAATTCCTGTGAACTGGGCTAAGTTGGACGGGCTTGAAAACATGGTCCCTCTCAAATTATGAATATAGAACTGATCTCTTTGCAGTTGTAAATCTTGATCAAGGTCTGGGTTGGTATTTCAGTTGCTTATTAGTTGATATTCTGGCTGGTGCTTGAGTCAGATATTCAGCTAGCTTCATGGATGGTTAAGGCAATTTGGAAGTATTACTGGTAGCTGCAGACATGTGCATCAACACCGTTTATATATGTGAGTACAGTAGAGGTGTAACCAAGCACAGACACATCAAAGGCCATTGATCTAGGGCAGCCCTGTGGATAAGGGGCTGAAAGCATATTGAAATCAACTATGCAGCCATTATGGTTTTGCATGACAGTTGCATTTAATTCCCAACAAGACCCCTGTGAAATAGATGTTGTTATGACCATATTGGAAAACTGAGACTCAGGTTAAGAGACTTCAACATGGTAATAAAGAGCAGTTAAGTGGCAGAAGTGAGAGAGCAACCCAAGTCTGACTCCAAGTTGCCACACATCCTATTATGCTCCCATTATAGGTGCTTTACCCTCCCCTCCATTCCCATTCTATACAATTCTTCCCTGTCACTGAAGACTGTTTCACTCTTTTCAGGAATTCTGTATCTCTGAGCTCTCTTTCCTATTAAAATCCACTTTCATGATAGGATCTGCTATGTGAGTCACATGCATCATGATATGAATTTAGATAGTGCCACCTTTTCCAAAGGGATTTGTATCTTATATATTTTCAATGTAGAATGAAAATCTAGGATTTCTGTCAAAGGGGCTTCTGGCATCAGTGAACAGGCAGAAAGAGCTATTTGGGGGCAAGGGTCAGAGGACCCATCCCAGCACCTGTGACTTCTAGCCAAGTAAGCAGGACCTCTTCAGCTTATATACGAAGCTGGCACTAATCCCATGTTTAGACTGGCTATGTTTGGACAAAGGGAAGCCTGGCCCTAAAGGGAGATGGGAAAAGATGACCTTTAAGGTCCCTTCCATCCCAGAGATTCAATAAGCCTATGATTCGATGACTCAGAAGGGTGAGCAATTATCCAGTGATATCAACTTGGAGAGACTAGACCAAAAAGAAATCTACTTTCTGACTCCAGTGGTCTGAGTTTGTGGCTCAGAAACACCCCCAAATAGCTCAAATTTTTGCTTCATTTGGTCAAATCATCCTCTGAGTATCCTTGTTCCTCTTAGGGAGAAACAACTTTCATTAAAAGTGGGGGGGGGTAGCTAAAATCGGGCAATATTTAATGTTGGAAAAACTCTCAGAGCCTATTCACTTCAACCCTTTAGAAAGGGTCTCACTGAGACCTAGAGAGATTATGGCCTGTTAGAGACAAAGCTGGAGCCTGAACCCAGGTTTCCTGGTTCCCAGCCAAGAGTTGTGTTTAACATACCCCACTGTCTGATAATATCTTTTTCCAAACTCATATTTTCATTCAGCCACTGGTAAGGCCAGAAACCAAAGTAAGGTTTAACACCAAGGTAAGGTTTAGCAAGGGAAACCACTCCTTCTCCACTGAATCCCTTCCCACTAGGGGCCTTTTCTTTGGAACAACTTGATACCCCAGTAAATCCCTAGGCTTGGGATACATATATCTAATTATAGAGAACCAGCTCTTACTGTTTGCTTTTCCAGTTGAACTGGCTCTGAGCAGCAGGAGAGAGGCTGGGCTTCAATGATGTTTCATTTGTGTAGTGGCTCTGCCTGTAGGTCGAGAGGAGCGCTGAGCCCAAAGCAGCATGACCAGAGGGTGTGTCCCAGCAGAGTCCCTATCTGGAGTGGGTGGGGCCTCTGAGGCCTTACCTCCTTTTTGGCCTTCTCTTGTTAGCACTGTTGGGTGGACTGATGGACACCACTGAGGTGACTGAGCTAATGACTAGCACCCCACCTGCCACCTGAAAATTCAGGCTTTTCTCCTGCCTGCCTGCTGTCTTGGCTTGATTTGTCTGCTTCAGCTTAGTCTTAATGGCAGTGATGTGTGCAGACAGAACATGTGCTTAGCAAGGAGCAAGCCATGCTGAAGATGAAGCCCACAGTTCTAACCTGCACAGAAGTTTCAGCAAAGAAAACCTCCTACAAATCTGGAAGGAAACAATAGCTCACTTCCAAGGAGCTTAGGATGTGTGACTCTTCCATCACAGTCTAGCACGGGCTTGGGGTTCAAAGCCTTGGGCAAGTTACTTAACCTCTCCGTGCCTCAGCTTCCTCATCTGCCAAATAAACCTAAGTCAGAGGGCTGTTCTGATGACTGAAAGAGTAAATATATGTAAATCACTTAGGAGGATGCCTGGAACCATTGGAAGGCCCATTTTAGCTCTTCTCATTCCCAACACCGTCCCAAGCAGTATCCGCCAGAGGAGTCTTAGGAAGAACAGACAAAGGTGTGTTCCTCCACAGTTGTTTGAAACTGCCATTGTTTTTGCTTCTGGAATTTGGAGCCGGTTAAAGCACTGAGGTAAGTTCCCCTCAATCAGCTATGTTAACATCATAGCGATCCCTTCTTCTCTAAGCTCAAGCTGAAAATTTGTCTTGTGTCGATAATCTTGCAGACACATGCGTTTTCTCCAGAGAGGGGAGCGGTCCTGTTGCTGCAGCAGAAATGAATACTGCACTCAGTGCAGAGGAAGTGAAGGGCCCTTGGAACTAAAGTAGCAAATTAGTGATGATCTTGCCAGCAGTTTTAAAACAAATGGATTGAAAGAGATTTCAATAACTACATGCCTAACTTGGAGCTGCACTCGAAGCATTTAGTAAACATGTCATTCCAGTATTGAAAACAGCATCTAATCAAAGCATGCTTATAATTAGACATCACATATAATATCTCTCAAAATTAGGTTCCACCAGGTAAGATGCCATTCCCTGGAACACTGAAATCTGCTGTTTGTTCGGCCTTTGTTATTATTAAAAAGAACAGGTTGGGGGTACCAAGAGACACTCAGATCAATGAAAGTGCTTAATTTTAATTAGAGAGAGAGAGAAAATACACTTTGTATGGGTAGCCCGTACAGAGAACTTTGTGCCAGCAAAACCTGCCTCAAAAGGTATGACTCTATATTAATTTAAATCAGACAGACATTGGCACTGTGTTCTTTTATTTTCCATTAACATTTTGATTTAGAACAACAGATTGCTGCAGTGAGGGGACAAGAACGGCAGCCAGTGAGCCATCTGCCGAACATCTCACTGACGACTCCACTAGCAAAAGAAGCCAGTGACTCTGGAATGTATGCAAGAGGGACACACACCATTAGCTAAGTGACAGGATGAAAGATGGGAAACTTTGCCGGGTCAGAGGAGACAAAGATGGAGAAGGCAGAGCAGAGCTCATTCGGATTGGAACTTGAAAAGATCCGAGTAATGGCAGTAAGCCAATAGGGTGGCACTCCATGGTGGGTTTTCTTGAAGGGATTTTTTTTTTTTAATCACATGGGATACATTTTCCAGATCAGTGAAGATTTGCCCCTTTCAACACACGCACTCTTGAGCCACTTGAGATGGAAATCTTTCTAAAATGAACCCCCCATTCCCTGCCTTTTTAAACACAGTAGAGCACTAGCATGCCAAGGCAGGGCTGGGGGCCGTCTGCCTGGGATGCCAACAAGAGGAGGGTGCATTGTACATATAGGATTTAAAGACAGTAATAAACTGTCTAAAAGTCTGTCTCCTACACCCATAGTGGACAAGCAATTCTAAATAATATCAATGAAATAAATACTCCTCCCAGCTGGGAAGGACCTCTTCCCTATCACTCCTTCCCCATGGTAGAGCAATGCAATTAAATCAACACAATTCCATTTTCTGTTGGAGGGTTCTGGGTCTTTCTCAGGATCTCCAGTCCTAGGACTGGCTATGTTGTCTGTGAGGCTATTTGGCCTCTCGGGCCTCTTTGTCCCTGCACTAAATAGTCCCAGACTGCTGTAACTTTATAGCTGCCGATTCTGCAGATTGTCGCCTCACTGTCAACTGTCACATTTCAGTATGCCTGCATCTAGGAGCACCCCATTTCTAATATGCTATCTTCAGTAACCTAGGAAGAATTGAACATTGCCAGCTTCACAGTGAGAGAAGAGATAGAAGGCTATGAAAATAGAAGATTAAAAGCACAGTAATCTGTATCTTCTGCATTAATAGGGCATGGAGGTGTGGGATGCATTGTAGAAAGTTTTTCTTCAAAAATGGCTAAAATAAAAATAGCACTCTCCCACTGCTGAGAGATGTGTGCTTCAGTTATCTGGAAAATTAGCTTACGTGAAACCACTCATTCCTTCCCAGTGCTAGTTACATGGAGATGGCCTGGTGAATGAAAAGAGCTCAGGATTAGGAGGCAAATTTGGGTCCTACCCTTGACACTTACTGGGAATGACACATTAAGTTCTCTGAGCCTCAGTTTCTTTAGCCATGAAATGGGTATTGCCTTGCCTCCCTTGCTGTGAAGTGGGTATTACACCAAACTTCATCCACGCATGCTCCTGGTAAGAGTGCCCCCAGGTAGCACAGGTCACTGTCTCTCTTACCCTCCTTCACACTGGACCTGGCACATACCTTCAGGAATGATCTCCCCTTACGTCCTTACTTGATCCATTAAACTCTGAATGCACATTAATGTTCGTGCATGTATGCAATTAATTACTGGGGTCTTGCCTCCAAAGATGGAGGGCTTCTCATTCAGAAAAGGCTAAGAGAGAAACTATCTTTAGGTAACCTGTGCAAGATGAGCTACGGGGACCCGAAGTCAAAGTGGACATTCCGGTCAACTGGATTTGCCAACAGGTCTCCACTGCTCACTCAGTGAGAACCCAACAAGGGAGGAGCTAGGGACCACTGCAGGGGCCCTGCTCTCACCACACAGTTTGACTTCACACCCTCAACAGGTAGGGGACATATTTGTCAGAACTATGACTGGATGAGCCATGTCAAGGCATTATCTTTTGGATCCTGCCTCTCTGTCAGCCTCCCTATGGGATCCCCACAGGCTGGGCTGGCTCCACAGGGGAGTGAAAGTAGCATCCAACCAAGCAGTGTGATTTAGAGAGTACCCCAAATGCCACCAGAAATAACTCTCTTCTTGGCTTCTGTAGTTTCCAGAATACCCCTACTGAATTGTGAATATGCTCTCATTGGGGCTGAAATGAAGTTGAATGACTCGCCACTCTTAAAAATGACTGTCTTGATCATTAGCTCAATATTGATTGATTTAGCTGTTCTGATTTTTAGCTCAATTCTGTTTAGTGAAGAGTAGAGAAGTATGCCCACTGGTGGCAGCATTTACTGTGTGCCAGGCATTATATTGAGCGTTCGATGTGAATTCTCCCAATCAGTCCTCATTATCACTCTAGAAGGGAGGCTGGTTTGTGACTGTCCTTCCACAGAAGCAAATGGAGATATAGAGTGTTTAGGTAACTTGCTGAAGGTCACACAGCTGGAAGTGGCAGGCTCTGTGTTCTAACCCAGGTCAGCTCAACCTTTAGAGTCCACACAATGCTGCCTCTAATATTTGGAGTCCAAACTTTCCTACTGCACTAAACAAAGCCAACCTCCCATAGAGAACCAGTTCTATCTCCATATAAGACAGCAGGGGATTTGGGGAAGTAGAGAAACAGGCCATGAAATATAAATTCTGCTGTGGAAGCGGATCTTGAGTGGGACGTCTTGGTGGAGTCTGGGACATCCTCTGAGAATAATGAAGGGCCTGAACTCCTGAGCAAGGGAAGGCAAAGAAAGGTACAAAGAATCCCCAGACTCTCCAAAAGAACTTTCTGATATCATTTGAACAGATTTGAAGCTAGAAAGGACCTTTGGGGTCACTTGGTCTATTTTACAAATGGGAAAAGGGGAGGCCTGGAGAGGGACAGTCATATGGCTAGTTTACAGTGGCAGGGCAAGGGCAAGGTTGTTTCTTCCATAACGTATCACCTCCCTTATAAATGTGTAAGAACAGAACTCCAAACAAACCAGAGACTTCAGCAACTCAGTTTGAGCCAACCACCTCTAAATAGACCCTCTTTTTTTTTGGCTAAAGTGGAACACATGATTACAGTCCTAAGACCATGTCTTTAGGACTTATTCAGAGAGGCTGTCAGAGGACCCAGTTGTCCTCACCAATTCTGAGCTCAGAGAGTAAAGATGTCCCCAAACAGCATGAATGGATTGAAACTTCTCTGACTGCATCAGAGACATCTTAGCCAGCATCAGCTATGGGCAAAGGTTTCAGTATGTTTACTTCCCACTTGGAAAAAGAGGCTTGCCTTTGACTTGCCCCAAATTGGCTCCTTTCCAGCTTCCAGGGGAGCCCCTCGTTCGATCTATAGGACAGGGCTTGGTGAACAAGGTCCTTTAACCTTTCTCTCCATCTTGTTGATTTCAGATGATGGCCACTTCCTGCAGATGCAAGAGGGTTGATTTTGGCTTGCCCTCACTGCCTCATTTGAGGCACAGCAACCAGTGATCTCTGTAGCATGATAGGGAACATTCTAATGGGTTTTTCCTCCCCTCCCGCTAAGGCAGGGAGTCCCTCTCCACAGGGGCCATGCAGAGGACAAGGTGACAGCAAGTCGCCTCTAGTAGCAAGGTCCCCTTCAGCTGAAGGAGGAAGGGGGGCGCTTCAGAATTGGGGGCAGAGGGTGAACCTTGAGGGACTTTGTCCAGGCCACAGGGACAGCTGGGTAAGGCAGCCACAAGTCTGGAGCTAAGAATAGTGAGACCTCTTTCAGGTTCATCATATTGACACATTTCACACAACATTTCTTAACGGGCTGCCTTGTTGGATAGCGTTTTTAGTCACCTTTGGAGTTTTCTATTGAAAAACCCCTTTCTTGTTTCTTTTTAAAATAACCTTCTGTTGGTGTTGAACTTGAAAAGGTTGTCAGATGGAAGAATTTATGTGCTCTCATCTCAGCTAAAATAGTGTAAAGATGAAAGTATCCAACACATATATTTACTGAGTTCCTGGAGGGATATAATTCAGGGGCTGCAGTGATATCCAAGCTGCCATCAGTGATGCAGCTCTTGGTTGACATCGGCCATATGCATGCCAGGGCAAAATGAATGGACCTCTGGCCGTAATCAATTTACTTCATTCCAACAATTGGCAATTGTATTTTCAAGCAACTGGCAATTTCATCTGCTTTACCAAGTTCTCCAAAAACACACAACCGATTGCAAAGATAAATATTAACAATCAAAGAAAGGCCATCTGCCGCAGCGGTCATTTCTGGGAACAACGGAAGTCCTTTGGGAATCTGGCCAAGTCTGAGGGCACACTCACCCCACCTGACTGAGACCCCCCCATCATCTTCCTGCCCCTTTATTCTTCCTTCCCTGGAATGAGGGTGGCATTTTAAAAATATAGCAGAGCTCTGCTAGATATGGCTTGTCCTTGCAACAGAACTCCAATTAATCAGCTCCTACCTACATGGATTCCACAAATAACTACATCTTTTCCTCATCCCTTTTGAGAGAAAGGCCAATAAATAAAGAGCTGCAGTGATCTCCTTAGGACTCTGCTTAGGAAATCTGGAGACCTGAGTTCTAGTGTCAGTTCTGTGACTGGCTCTGTGATCTCAAGCTCTCTCTTCTCTGCAATCTTTCTCTTCTACATAACATTCAAATGTCAGGCTAGGTGATCTATAAAGTCCCATCTGTCTGTAATAGTCTATATTTCCAATAGCGGAGCTTTAGTTCTGGAAACCTCTCTCTAGGCTCAATATATTCCTCCTAGACTACTGCACCTTCTGCATCTCTAGACCTGACAACAATCCAATGTGACATCTGACTTACATACTTGGCAATCATACTTTACTTCATGGTTTTCAAAACACTTTCACATTCATTCTATCATTTGATCTTCATAAACTCCCTGTAAGGTACCCAGCTCAGTAATTAGTACTCCCATTTTGTAGATGAAGAAACTATGACCTAGATAAGTAAACTGACTTTCTCAAGGCCATAGGGCTACATAAGAGCAGAGATGGAACAAAGAACCAGGGCATTCTGACTCTGAGTCTGGTACTTTATTCCTTTGACAGATATAATTTTCATAATTGTGACTAACATTTGTTGAGTGCTTACTATATACCAGTTGATTTCTTCATATTTCCTTGTTTAATTTTTACCTCCACCTTAGGAGGTGGATACTATTTTTCCCATTTGTCAGACAGAAAAACTGAGGCTTGGAGGGGTTAAGTGTTTCATCTGTGGCTGTACTACCAGAAGGTGATGGGTCCATGATTTGAGCCCAGACAGTCTGATTTCAGATCATGGTTACCATTGCTATATAGTCTGTCTTGAGCTATTTAACATGTACCTTAAGATAGGATGGAAGGTCAAGCTCTGGCCTTGGCTGCCCTATCTGGGGGAGAAATAATGATCACTCCAGAAAGGCCAAGGCAACTTATCAGTCAGCAAGTATTTATTAAGTATTTGCTGTACATTCAGACCTGTGCTAGGATGGAGATATTACAGGAGGCAAAGGCATAATTATAAACCTCAGTGAATTGGGAATCTGGCTAAATGCATAAAATTGGGTAATGGTTATATAAAATCATGGCATATATATGCCATAAAGTGACACTATATGACAGAGTAATTTATAGATATTAAAAAACCAAAATTTTTAGACAACATTTAAGGACTCTGGAAAAATGTTCCCTATATAATATAAAGTAAAAAGGCAGGATGCACATCTTTGCATATGATAAAACCCCAAAATTTGGGGTGATTTTTAACTTTACATGGATGGTTTTTCTTAGCTATATTTTTGAAGTGTGTGTGTGTGTGTGTGTGTGTGTGTTTTACAATGAGCATGCATTAATTTACCATTATGACTTCTATAATCATAACAAAATATCCTATGTTTTAAAAATCTAGTTTGGCGTATTATGACATATACATAAAACAATTAAGAGAAAAAAGAAAGATACCAGCAAATGGGAACATAATAAAACTTGTGGTGCTGCTTTAGTACAACACTCTGCTGGTAAGGTTGCACACCGTGATAAGAAAGAGCCCACTCTGGGAATCCGACCGTCTAGACCCTCAGCTTGCTTCTGCCGCTAGGGAGTTGCCATGTATCAACTCTGGCAAACCTCTGCCCCTTCCCTGGCCTCACTATTTTTATCCACAAAAGAGGTAGTTGGAGTAGAACTACTTGCTCTATCTCTAACTGGCCTTCAAAACTTTGTTTGTCTCATTCATGACTATAAATCAGAGGATGGTAAGATGACAGGTTAACATCAGAGGCACTAAATAGAAGACACCATTACGTGTGGCCCATGAAACTCATGCTTTCTTTCATCTCTAACTCACTAGCTGTGGATTTATTCTTCCTCTGCCACTTATAAAAGACAAGGCTGTCATTATTTTCATACACAACATCATGATGTCACAGTGGAAGTTAAAATAAAAGGGATTATGTTGGGAAGACAACATAGAGAAGTGCCAAGAAGAAGACCCGCACTATAATCTTGATTTAGCCATCCACTGGCTGTGTGACTCTGAGAAAATGACTTAGCCTCACTGTTCCTCAATTTCCTCATCTGAGAGGGAAAATAGATCAGTGATCCCTTGAGGCCACATAGCAGTTGGGTTGGATAGGAAATGAGAAGAAGAAGTGATACAGGCAGAGCAAGGGCATCCTGGGGTAGGAAGGAAAAAAACCTGCTTTTGGTCATCACCCAGGTTTGGGCCTGCTGAAGACACCATGCTGGCAGATCAGCTCCAGAATACAAAGGAAGAGGAGGTAGGAAAAGGATTGCACGGCCCTGTGGTCCTCAGCAGGATCCTTTCTACTGAGTCTGTGCTTATGGAATTAGCTAGTTAACCTTTGCTCTGGGGAAAGAAGGAGGCTGAAATGCTGGAAAATCACATTGGCAAAATTTCTCTTTTAACCTTTTCCATATCTCCTTCTTTTGCTATTTTTGGTCTGACTTAGGCAAGCAACATCAAAAGAAGAAAATCCATCCACTCAAACTGATATACTCTCAACTTCCATCCACATATCACCCTTAATTAAAAGAACTCGGAAAAATCATAGCTAGGAGAGTTTAAGTGGCACCACATTTTTCCTTGTCTAAGTGGAGATTCCAGAATCTACTTTTCCACTTTCCCACTCTCCACACATCAAAATAGACTTTACATTTGATGGAAAGTTGTTTTTTCCTTCAAGTGAGCAAGTACCAAGGTTATCATATTTCTATCCGTGCTACCTTTCCCCAAGCATATCTAGTTCAGATTAAAAAAAAAATCATAAGGGAGCATGTCCTTTTAGACAATTCCACTGAACAGTGTGCCATGATTGAACCTAGTGGTTGTATATGTGTTGGCTTGTGGGGTCATCAAGTCAATTCTTTCTCTTTTGCTCGGCCCTAAAGCAAATCCCTTATGCTTGAGGCAGCATTGTGAGTACTCAAGTGACCCCATCTGACTTGGTCTCAGCTACAGACTCACAGAGGGTACACACTTTTGTTTGGAGGGCTTGAGGGATGGCTAGAGATGGGAAGAATCTCTTCCAGTTTGTTTTTGACTAATTCTAGTCCTTTCCTCCACTTACCAACTGCCCCAGCACTCCACGTTAATGACAGTTACCATTTAGTGAACACTTGCTATATGCCAGGAGTGACGTTACATATTTCAAATGGATGATCTGAGTCAATCTTCACAGCCACTTTACAAGTCAGTTACTATTATATTCATTTTCATTCTTCAGATGAGAAATCCAGGCTCAGAGAGGCTAGATCATTTGTCCCAGGTCACATGACTAGTAAAAGAGCCAAGATTCAAATGCAGGCATTCTAATTTGGAGTCATCCTTCGTCCTCCAGTTGCTCCCAAACTAAGTAGGAGAAACAGCAGCTCCTGTCTCCAGAAAGTTAGGTGTAGGACCCAAGAACCAGCTGTGAGTGTACTCAGAGCTTGGCAGCTCTGGGTCTCTCTGCCCAAGGGCAAGCTCAACTTTCCTCATTGTCATTCGATCCTCACAGTCTCCAGATCTACAGGCAGCAGAGGGAAAAATGGGTGACAGGAAGAGCTGGGATTGACAGAAACCAGGAGGTCGAAGGACACTGTTAGGAACCCTTGCACAAAGTAGGCTGAACTCTTGGAAGAGACTGTGATATTTACTCAACGGGTTGACTGGACTCAGAGATGTGCCAGAAGTGGGTCTCTATTGAGCCCTTATCATCTGGATGGCAAGAGCCTAAAAGGATTAGACTAAAAGGATTAGCAAATGCTCAGTATCACCAGGCAGTGGGAAGAACTAGGGAAATGAATGCAATGTGTGTGTGCCAGGGCACTGCCTGCTTTAGAAAAGAAAGGGCGGAACAGAGTGCCTGTCTTCTCAGTTCCCTGGGCTCTTGTCTCTGGGACCCATGGAGAAATCTCCCTCCCTAATGGGCCAACGGGGTCCAAGGAAATGAAGGGGCTTCCTCCTGGAAGCTCTGGAGCATTTCCTTGTTGCTTTTCCTTGCATCCCTCAGCAAGCAGCCCCAAGTCTAAGAGAAGCTCCAGGGCCTGGCTGAAGAGCCAGTCTCCTGGGAGCTTGGCCCAACTGTTTTCTTCTGAATCAACTATCAGAGAGACACGCAGATGTCTCCTGAGCCTTTGGGAAGTCAGGGGGACTGCTTGTGTATTGTTTGCATAATGGCTTGTCACAAAAGAACAGAAAGGATGATTCGTTTTTGTGATTGGAAGTAGTTGGACTTAGGGATTAAGAAGACCATTTATTTGGGAGAGAAGACTCGAGGTCTTCCCTTGAACCCGTAGCCCTTAGAAGATACAGAAAATTGCATCTCTGAGTTCTTTGACCACACAGTGTATCTGAGTAGTTGACGTTCCCAAGACACAAACTGGATGGGTGAATTTGGATGCATGGCTGAGGGATATAGAAGGTCATGGTGGTGGGCTAGTGATCTGAAAGGGTGCTGTGATGGTTTTCTTGGCAGGAAAAAATAATTTTGAGCTCAGGGAAGAGATGAGAACTATAGAAAGTCTCAGAGGGCAGCTGTTCAGCAAGGAAATCTGGTCCCTAAAGTGACAAGAGATTTTACTTTTCAAATGAAATGAGGTTTCTGTTTTTAGGACAAAAAGCTCAGAGGATTTTAAACTAATGATTATGTTGATAATAATAATATCCAATATGTGCCAGGCACTATTCTCAGTGCTTTGTGTGGATCTGCAAATTGTCTCATTTTGAAATTCTCCACAACCCTATGAGGTGAAGACTATTATTATCCCCACTTTATAATTGGGAAATCTGAGGCAAAATGAAGTTAAGTAAACTTGTCCCAAGCTCTCACAGCTCGTAAGTAGAAGACGTGAGATGCAAGCCAGGGTAAACCACAACTGGCTAGAAGCCCTGTCCATTGGTTTCAAGGATTTAATTGTTTGCTCATGGTCTTGTAGAGCCAGAGAATACATCAATATAAAGAGAAGTTTCTAGATGTAGACAAAGAATTTGAGGGGCTTCATTTTGGATGATCTTTCCTCAGTAAGAAATGAAGTGAGACTGTTACTAGAAGAGGAGGTGGTAGGGATTAGACAAGAGGGAATGGTAGATGTCAAAAATGAAAGCCTCCTTAGAGATCATCCAGAACAACTTTCCCATTTTAACAAAGATAAAAACTTCAACAGGGAGAACAGAGTGACTTGCCGATGTCATTCAGGTAGATCTTCTAATCAGGCTCCATGTTCACTTCACCACTCCCCTACTCCTCCTACAGTTTATATTGCTTTCCAAGGCCATAAGAAACATGGTATTTCAAATGTTATATTTTCTGTAATTTACTTTATAAATCTTCAACATAAATTGTGTGGTATGGATATGGGTTATTTAGTTTGAATCTACACTCTGGTTGGGGCGGTGGCGGGGGGGATGGGTCCAGTTTCCTTACTGGGAAATATACAGAGCAAGAGTGATTATCTAGCATTTAAAAATTTCGACCAAGAAGTGGTTCTACACGCACTTCCGGTATCTTTATCTCTAATGAACACCAGAGGCTTTTAAAGTTAACATTAAATTTCTCATTGGTGACCTCAGTAGTGTTCAATATATGTTGATTGGTTAGAAATATGGTAAAGGAGTTCCCAAACTAACAGAAAGAAGATATAAGGATCTAATAAGCTCTGTAGTGTTATCCCTTAGAACTGGTACCCTAGGCTTAATTTGTAAATAGTCCTGTGGGCAGACACTAATGAGGATTCTTGGTTACCTGCCACTAGAATATTGTCTGCCCCAAGTGAACCTTCATGCAAGCTGCTGTTGGAGCACCTAAAAGGAAAGGCTGCTGGACTTGACTGAGCCTACAGAACAGGTTGTCCAATTATTTTTATGCTTGCTTGCTATTATTTTAATGAGAAACAGTATTTTGTCTGAGGCTTACTTTTCAATCTGATGGTGAGGTTATGGGGAGAAGACCTATAGTCCTCACTTTAACAATGGCAAGCTACCGATATCCAACAAAACATACCCAATCATCTGAATGATCAGAATGGCTTGGGTCAGTTTACACAGCTCCACAAAACTACCTATACATCTCTATTTTGGGCCCAGGTCTAAAGTTAGTAAGCCTCTGTCTTGGGGTGTATGGGAAGCTCCCACCCTGGGCGAATATTGGCAGAGCCGTACTTGACCCAGTGGCCTCCCATTTGTGGACCTGGGATTTGCATTTACCAGGATCTAAGCAGTTTCCCCTACAGCAACCCCTGGTAGTACCTCTTCTGACCTGCTGAGCACTTGTTAATGACCCTGTGCCAGTGTTCTGCTCTTGCAGCATGCCTCATGCCTCAGCATCGCCGGGAGGAAGGTTAGTCATGGTTAGTCAACCATGAAAGTCCACTGGCTATACAGTGTACGCACACAGGACCATAAGCGTGTGCACCAGGGGAGAAAGTTGTGGCATACTGAGGACCCTTGATGGCACACGAAGAGGAAGGTCAAATAATTCTTTGGTGCCGAAGAAATTTTCTGATCTTCTCAGTACTTTTAACCATGAGTTAATAGAACCTCCCTCAACTAGTAACTTAGCTGCTAGAGGAAGGGGGATAGTGCAGTGCAGAGGACAGAGACTCACACCTTCCTCAAGGCCTGTTACAGATGTTTTGATCATCCCACAATGGTTTTTCAAAAAATGGATTTGAGGTGTCTTCAGGTGAGGGGCTTGGATTCTCCAGATGGCCTCAGGCCCCACCACTCCATACCTGGCCCAACTGACATATTGGAGATTTCAACCCCACTTGAAATTGAGTCCAGGCTCTAGAGGCAGGAATATCTCAGCTAGAATCCTGGCCTTGCTAATTAGCCAGCTGTGTGACTTGGAGCTAGTTGCTTATATATGTTTTGAGCCACCTCTGATCCTCTTTTGGAAAATGAAGATGAGAGTACCTCCTTTCTAGCCATGTTGGGCTGATTCCACGAGATAAGGCATTTAGAAGGCTTAGAGTCATGTCTTCCTCACAGTATGGGTTCAATAAATGGCGTTCAATATTATTTCAGCTTTTGTTGATAGCAAGGATGGCACCATATAAAGTAATGGCATCAATGGTAATGGTCCTTAGCCATGCTTTAAACTAGATGGTACGGCATCTGTTTTTTAACAAATGGGTTGGCATTTGCTATACCATCTAGTTTAGAGCATGGCTAAGGACCAATCATTAGCTAACAAGCAAAGAAGAGAACTCAAAAATAAAATCATTGTCTTGTCTCTATTTACCATTGCAAAGAGGAGCTTTGCTTTGTTTACCTCAGAGACTGTGACTTGAGGCTAGTCTTTATTCTCGCAAGCCTTGGATTTCCAACCTGAGAGCCATTCACTAGTGCTCACATGGGCCAAAACACCTCACTTGCTTACAGAAATCACATATGTGAAAGTGCCTGGTACAATGCCTGGAGCTTAGTGGGTGCTCAACAAATGTTCAAGCTGAATCCATAGATCTCTGTTTGCAGTACGAGGGCTCATTAAACTAGTGATTCCCAAAGTGAGTGTGCATTAGAATCTCCCATAGAGCTTGTTAAAAAAAAAGACATACCCTTATATTTTCTGACTTAAGACATCTGGAGTGTGACCTAGGAAATCATATGTTTAACAAACATCTCTAGTGATTTTGATTGAAGCGATCCAATTCAAGAAATACTATTTTAAACTAACCAATAAATAGCTTTGGAGATAACAACGAAATATAAGAATATTTGTGACCCTGCAACAGTCTGGCTGACTGTAGATGTTGGCAGCCTTTCTACTTTAAATGTGTAAAGGTGTTCACCCACACAGAGACCCACACCCACAACCGTACAATTACTCCTGTGCATGCTGGGTCCTGTCCCTTCCTGTCTCAGTCGTTGCTGGCAGCCTGATCCCTTTATAGGCAGCTGCAAGAATGAGGCCCCTGATGCAATAAGTAATTGGCAAGGTACATGAGCCAATCATGGATAATTGAAAGGGGACTGGTTTTGATTGCAATATTTTTAAAAAGGTTTAAAAAAAACAAAAAAACAAAAAAATCCTCACCATCCCTCATCACAAAACTGGTTTTACTTCTGAAAATATCCCACAGTAATTGTGGGGAATCTAGAGGCTGAGATCATCTGTTGCAGCAAACAACCATGCATGGCAGAGAGGATACACTCACTACTACCAATATGGTGTGACTTGAAGGGTTAAAGGCAAAGTCTTAGTGAAGACACCCCCAGAATTTATCCACAGAGAAAGTCAAATTTTGCCAAATAGCTCAGGGACTCTTCCTCATCCCCAAGAGTCTCCCAGTCCCCACTGACTGCCCACCATCCATTCAGTGTCCCCACTTTCTTAAGAAGGTGCCTTATTTGGGGGCACTGACCTGTGTTGGAAAACTCTTCTAAGGATTCTGCAAGGTAATAGGGGGTAACCTGGTCAAAGAATTCTGGTTGAAATCTTAATGGCTGATAGGGATATAACTCATTCACTTTCAGATGGTATCTTTGCTTTTTAGTACAGGCCTCGAAGTGCCATAACACAAATAAATATATTTGTGGAATTTCAGACTAATGGCAGACCACTGTAAGAGGGCAATATATAGGGTAGTAGGGTGCCATTGGCAGTTCTCAAATGACACTGGGTAAGCTTCTAATGACTTCTCTGGAGCAGTCCGCAGCTCAGATATGTTTGAGAGTGACATTACTTCTCTTTCTTCCCCTCTACCTCACAACATGTTCTTGGCACCAGCTTTGAAAATGGAGTGGATTTTTCAGGTTGTTAGGGAATGAGACAGAGTTTGAGTTGTGTTGTACTTCTTGATTCTCACCCTGTTTAAGGGAGGTCAGAAAGCTGAGGAGCAGATGCTACATGCCTCCTGGCATGCATTGACCCAGAGAAGCAAAGTGGAAAGGCAGTTGCTACTGCATGCCAACCTTAACTCTCTCAGGCAGGTTGTTTCTAAAAGGGACACTTTGGGGTATGGCAAGAAGCCAAGACTCTGTCATCTGGGCTCATGAGCTACCTCCTCTCTCAGCCTGCCTTCCAGTCTCTTCCAAATCCCTACAGAAAGCGAGTAGAAGCTCTCATCAGACATCTAATCATGCCACCCATAGACATGGCTGAACCGGGCACAGGGTTGCTGGGAATGTGATCGGGACATCCTTGAGTGAGAATGAGCCAAACGTGTCTCTTACAGAACCTTCTTTGGAAGGCAAAGAGGTACAGATGGGTTAAGAACTTGTCTGGGAGAGTCTTTTTCTTTGGTAATCACGGTCTTCCTGCTCTGGACTCATTTTACTCAAAGCGGTTTGAGTACCAGCAGCATCGGCATCACCTCGGAGTTTGCTAGAGATGCAAATTCTTGGACACTACTGCAGGCCTACTGAATCAGGAACTTCATTTTCACAAGATTCCTGGGTGATTGGTGTACCCATAAAATGTTGAAAGATGCTGTTCTAGACTGAACTATGTGCCATAGGGTGAAGGGGTCCTTGCTGGCTCTGTTTCCTCTCCGTAGCCCTCCAGAGCTACCATTTAGTGTCTGTGAATGGGGAATGGCGCCTTGTAATCCTTGCATTCTACATGCCAGCCCAGGGAAAGGACACTTTTGTACGAGACTTTTCAGCTTCCTCTCCATCTTACTCCCCTCCTATGACCTCTGTCCCATGCTGGTGTATCTCCAGCCGATGCCCAAGGAGGCACCTTCAGATTCTACAACAGCCTCTTTTTTTTTTTTTCCTTTTGGTAGTACATATGAAAAGTTTACACTTGTTTAGACCATTTAATTGAGGTATGGTTGACATATTAAAAAAATATTTGCCTCCTGCATAAAATGAATCCCTAAGAACTGTGGCTACTCCCCAAATTACCACAAACTTTGACCTGGTGAAGCTGCACTTGCCCTGTGCCTTAGGTGTACTTACACGGAACCTCCCATGCACAGGTAACTTTTTATTTTGGCCTGCTGATCTTTGCTGACCAGGGCCAGCTGATCTTTGCTTTGGGTAGAGCGAACAGCCACCCTGTGCATCACGTCCAGAAACACACCCACTTATGTATCTTTCCTTCCTTGAAACTGAGGCATTATGGTTCCCGCAGTCTCTGGTTTTAAAGCAAATATTCCCATTAGGTATACAAACTCCTTAACAGCCTTAACAATCTTGGCTAGATTCCTGTATTAGATAAAAGGCTGTCACCCCTAGAGTACAGGCACTCAAGAGGATAGATCAAGAACAGGGATATTCTGACAGAGAAGAAGCAAAAAAGTCCAGAGCAGAGAACAGTACCCAGGTAAGTTTACTGTGGATAGAATACCAGAGAAGGGGCCACTCTGAGACGAGAAGGCCGTGGGCTGGTCAGGCAGAGCCAGAGGAGGGAATTATGGCAAGAGAAGCAGCAGAAGTGTGAAAGAGGATACATTCTGCTTGTGTTCACCTTTTGCCAAGTACTGACCCTTTTTGGGGGACCTGCTGCCCTATCTCAAGGCTCATCCCACACACAGACTGAGGCTATTTGTAGCTCTACGTCTGGAGCCCAGACATTTCCCAAGCAGGGAGGGAGTTCCTTTTGCGTCTGCACAACTCCCACACTCCTGCTGAAGAACACCCATCGCCCCCACCTAGGGTTTTAATTGCACCCTCCTGCGGACATTTTATCTACTTAGACCCGAAGTATCAAAGCCAAAGGAACAAAGTCAAATGTGATTTCTTTTAGCAGAGTAGGTAGGATATGCAGATAATATTCCTGACCTGCAGAGAAGGTAGTAAGTTTTGTGAAAGGTCCTTCAAATCTGTTTGCCATCTCAATCTGAAGAGTTCAAAGCAAATCATCCTAATAAGCATGTTTACTCCCGCAAAGTTACGAATTCTCTCTTCTCAAATTCTGGCCCTCTCTGAAAATCCATGCTATTAATCCTTAAACCCACTGTATAAAAATGACAAATCTCTAATTTACAAAGGAAGACTAACAACAAAGCCTCTGGAGCCTTATTTATTTTCCAGTCCCTTAAAATCAAATTAGCCAATCATCTCTGACTACCCCTCATAATGACATTTCAAAATAAATCCACCAGAAGCCCAAACAAGAGCATAAAAATCTCAACCAGTCCCCACTGTTCTCATTCCATCTTAGGGAGTGGAGAGGAAAAGGCAGAATTACAGAAACCTCGGATAGAGGTCGAAGTGGGGGGATGTGGAAAACTAGTCTCATTTTAGGGGGAAAAAGTTGAAATTGCTGAGAGGAAGAAAAACCATGGCTAATTTGGCTCTAAGCTTAGAGAGAGAACAATAGTTTTCTTTGTTCCTTCCCCTCAAACCCTTCCCTCCCTGTCCCCACTTAGTAGATCAACAGGAAAGCTGCCTTCTAGGGGAGGCAGTACACTTCGCTAGAAGCTCACCTTTACAGCCTGCTGATTGCCATCTATTTTTATGGCCCGAATGAACAGCATCACCTTCCTCCCTCCTCTCCACATAAAAAATAGATTAAAAAAAAACATAATAAACCTTGTGAGAAGGTGACTTAAGTCTTTGACTGGCACCACGGAGGCGACCTCTTCGTGCTTCAGTGGGCTAAGCCAGCTGGCCAGAGGGTCCAAGAAGTGAGCTAAGCCAGGGAGCTTATTGAAGACTGGCCAGCAGACAGAGGAGAGGGACGGCAGCAGAAGCACAGATATGGGGAGCTGGGGGTGGGAGGTGGAGCTGAACAGTTGACATCGGTTAGCAAGACGCAGATCCGGAGATCCGTTTGAGGGCAGGAGCAGTGCCCCTGCAGGTCTTCACCCTGGTCCAAAGACTATGTGAAAAAGCCCAACACGAAAATAAAACCAAACCCACCAAAGAATGGAGAAGCCGAGCAGGGGAGATGGTTCCTTCCCAAATGGACCTCAACTGTTAAATGGATCCTGGCAATTAGAATAATTAGATAATTAGATTGTGACTCTGTGGGCAAAGAGATGGAAACCTGTCTCAGCTCAGTATACTTGGTAGTGAAATGCGCTCAGTTATAAAAGGAGCGTGCTCTCGAAAGGTATACTTCACGGGGCTCGAAAAAAAAATTAATGGAATAAAAATGTGCAGCTGATGAGTTAGATTTAGGCAGCCAAAGGGATTTTTCAGGGGTCTACATTAGAGACAGTGCTCCTAAGTCCCACCATCACTACTGCGCCTCCATCAACAGATTTTTATTTAAGCCAACGCATTTAGAGCACAGTTCCATGGTGAATAACCTTTAAGGTTACATTTGCCTTTTCCTTGCTTCTTGCAAACAGTGCGTAATCCACGAGCACATTTGTTGGCTGTAAAGGTGTACAACAGCAATTTTTGCAATGACAGTGCGGAGAGGGAATATGAGATCTGTGTGCTAATGAGCTGACACTGCAGAGGCTGGGGCGATGTAGTGTGGAGTGCACTACAAGTGCACAGCAGCAAGACGCGGGAGGGGACTTCAAGGGAACCCGAGGCGAGGCGGCTCCCGAGGAACCACAGCAGCAAAGCCACGCAAATGAGACCCAGCCCTCCCTCTTGTTTCCACGACCCCCCAAGCCCAAGGATGATCAGACAGGTTTTCTCAAGAACGGGCATGGAACTTAAAAACCTGTGTGTACATCTCTTTTTTTATACACACTAGTTGTGTGTGTGTGTGAACGCACGCATCCTGAAACTATAACATTCATATCATCCTCCTTTCTGGGGTCATCTGGCTAAACTGAAAAGTCAGACAGCAAGCTCATTTAATTCCTATGAAATGGGAACATGTGCTCCAAATCAGTTGAGAATCTTCGATAAACTTCAATTCACCTCTGAACTGAGATTCCCAAATGATCCACGTTTCAAAGCCAAAGAGACTTTTTATTGGCCTCTTAAGACACAGAACGAAGTTGGAGTCTGTCTTAAGTAAACCTCTTGGGGGTTGTGCAGAAAAAAAAATGGTTGCTGGTGAAGAAGAGTCTTTAAATAACCTTCTGAATACACCTGGGGGAGGGGATGTGGAGCAAGGACACACACAGAAAGCATTACCCTTTGTTTATTCTTTAAGAGTTTATTTACCTGCATACCTAAGCCCTGGAAAGTGTGAGCCGGCCCAAGGACTGGGGATGCAGGGAATATCACCGGAAGAAATCAATTCTAGGGCTAGGATGGGCTGAATGGAAACAGGGAAAAGTTTCTTTAATTGTTGCCTTTCTGTTCCACACCGAACCAGAGAGGAGAGGTGGGTGACCAGATTTGGACTCATAAGGGGTTTCCTCCGGTTCTCCCTAAGTCTCCAGGAAGAGGCAGGAGAGAGGATCCAGGGGTTTCTTCTCTGCACAATAGTGCAATCACTTGAAGAATGGAACCTGGGATCACCTGCCAGGCTTCAGTTCTGAACTAGTATTGCTATGCCAGCATCTGAGATATATGACCTCTATTTCTCTGGGAAAAAGAACAATTAATGCGGGGGATGGGGGGAGTGCGGGTAGGATGAGCTACACCTCCAGGGCTCCCGTGGACCCTAGAAACGCTTGTTTTCTGCATTCAGAGACTATCAGACTGTGGTTGGACTAGTCATCTTTCTCATGCTAAGCTTCTAAGCAGCAGCTGCCCGGAGACAGCTTTGGGATCTGGCCCCCATTCAATGATTGTGACATTCAGAGAGGAACTGTTTCAGGGACCAGAGAAGATGGTAGCTTTTTTCCTCTGTCTTCTGAGCTGTTAAGTCTGAGAGTGCAACAGGCAGCTGGGTACACATCGCTGGTTTCTGGATATTTCTCCTGTGTGTGTCTTTGTGTGCATACATGTGTATTTGGTATAACTAAAAGCAAGGTCACTTTTTTGTTTTGTCTTTCTTGTTGCCTAGTGAGCCACACCCATTATCCTACATTTTCAAGCCCTTGTAAGCTTTTAAACACTAGTGCTGTGGGTTGAGGGTATGGGAACTGATCAATTTCTTTTCCTTTCCCATGCTTGTTCCTTTATTGCCCTGCGAGGTTAAGACATTAAGGCAACTCAACACCAATATGAACGACTTATTGCCTCAATTGTTCTCAAGCCTGAGCTTCTCACAAGGCAAGGACCATTTACTTCTTACTACTTGGTAGGGTTCCGATGGCCCTCAGCAGGTGGGTGTCAATCCAATTTGACCACAGAAAAACAGGACCAAAGACCTTGGAAATCAATCATTCCTAAGAAGTTAATTGGCATTCTTATCCCAGTTCTCATCAGTGGAAAGACACTAAAGGGAGTTGAAATAAATATTATTCATTATTATTAATAAATCCTGCTAGTTTTATGTATTTGGTTTTAAATCTGTTCTAATTGATACTTAGGAAGCTGCATTTGAGATTCAGCTTCTTGACAAGATCACAGTGCTACAGGATTAAGAGTCAGATGTGTGTTGTAAGTGCTGTAGCGACAGGCTGGGATTACTGAAATAAGATGCAAAGTATAGACAGACATTTTGTAACTTTCACACTTAGCTGGAATTAATAAGTTCCTATTTTTGTCAATGTCGGAAAGCCAATGAATGTCAAATACAGAGTATCTCAGAACATGTTCATATAAGGATCTGTACCTTCAGCTAAAATTTTCTTAGACCTGCTAAAGTGTCACATTTCTTGCAAAGTACTTCACCCCCATCCCCTTGACCTAAGCCTTCAGATCCAAGGATCCTGGGCCCTTGGTGACCCTTTCAAGAATTTTTTGGAAGTCACATATCCTTTGAAGCAGAAGCATTGAAGAAAGTTATAAACAAATTTTACCCCAAAGAAACATAAATATCATTTCTCCCTTGAAATAAAATTGAAAAACCCCAAATGCCAAACTACACCAGCCGTAAAATCAAAACATATTTATGCCATCATCAGCCTCATTGTTGTGAAAACTTTTAGTAAAATCAGCTTAGATGAAGAATTACCAGTCTTTCTCATAAAACATTCCATTCAAGAAAAACCTGTGTCCAACAGACTATTGGTCATTTGGGTTCCCATAATTTTGCTTCTCAAAACGTCCCCTTTCCAGAGGAACAATCACAGAGCACAAATAGCTATTTCAGAAATGGCTTTGGGGCCGATGAAATTCATCCTTTTTGATATTTAGGTTTTTTGCTGCAAGCCTTCCCATCCCCCTCCACCTTTTGCTTTAAGAACTGTATGGTCCTTAAAAAGGGGGGGGGGTGAACAATACTAGGAATAGCAGAAATAGCTCCCCTAATAGTAACTCAAGCACCGTCTTCTCCCTTCTCTTCAGTTTGCCAGGCATTCATCACTTATAATGAGTTTGTAGTCTTATCAGTTCCCATCAGCGCTCTCTCAGTAAGAAAGGTGATATTATAGGACAGAAAGAGGCCAAGAAACCCAGCTGATCTGTGCCTCAAGGTCACTTGTTTGCAGAATTTCTCATATTTGGCTCCTAAATATTTGGTGATTGTCAAATTCAGCTCATTCCTACAGCCAGGCGTGAGCTTTAACAGTCAAGTAATGTACATCCTGAATTGACTCAATCAAGAGGTTTTTTTTTTCATCACATCTGAAAAAATTTCCCTGAACAACCATGCTGCTTTTTCTTTCTTTTTTTCCCTCCAGCCCTAAGAGGGGGTGTGGGGGAGGGAACGCCAGTTTAGCAAGGAGGGAAATAAAACTTTTGCATCTAACATTATTCACAATAGAGTTTTGTGCACTGCCTTAAGTCCCTCAGCGGGAACCTACAGAGTTGATTAATGTCGCATGAAACCCGGATTGATGAGAGCCCCTGAAATGTCTACTGAGGCAATCACACCCCCCCCCTCCAGCACACAGGCAGACCCCAAGTCCCACAAGCAAAATTCAGGTGAGGTCCCGAAAGTCCCAAAGGGAGGAAAAGCAGATCTACTTACAAGCATTAGTCACAGAAAAACTATTGGAAGAATCCAAGTGATCTACGTGGTAATTCAAATGGAAGGGCTTCTCTGTGGTGTTCTGGTTGGTGTTGTATAACTGCACGGCAAAGCGGAAAGCGCTGTGCTCCTGCACCGTGTTTCTCATGAAAAGTCCACCTATAAGCAAAAGGAACCGACATTTGGTTCGTGTTCTTCCCCAGGACCGGCTAGTAATTGGGGAGCATTACAGATAGGGGACATATTTCAATGGCACCGCGGTGTGCGGTGGTTATTGATTTTCAACCTGTGTGTCTTTCTAGACTCTTGCGAACTCAAATTTTGGCCAGGAGAAACCTGGTTTTCCTCTTCACTGAAGAGGAAGAGAAGAGGCCAGAGACAAGGGGGAAAGGGGAGAGGGGGAAGAGGCGGTTGCTTTGGGGTAGGACGATGGAAGCAAGCGCGGGACTTGGTTCTTTCTCAGGCAGTAGCTTCCTCTCCACTTCGCTCCCCCCTACTCCTCCCCCCCACTCCCGTCTCCCCGACGCCCATCTCCACAAGCTGGTTCATCTTTTCCTGGTGCAAAGGGAAGGGTTGGGAAGAAAAACCATTCCATTCCCCCTGCTGCCCCATCTTATTCCCGGTAGCCATCCACCCCCCACGCCGGACACTACGGGGGCTTGGTTAGGTAACGGCAACGATTCTAACTTCTCGACTTGTAAATACAAGACAGAAGCTGAGAGAACTCTCTCCCAGCGCCCGGGAGCCGGGCTCCAGACAGACACAGCGGCAATTCATGAATTCGTGGTCTGCGTGACTTCGTCGCCCGCCTGCCGGCTCGCTCGCATGGCTCCCTGCCTCACCCCCGCCTCCTACCCCATCCGCCACCGACCCCCGCTGCCGCCGGGGTCTGGGGGAATCCAGGGTGGGCTTCCAGCTCCCCCAGCTCTAGCCGGTCTCCGGCAGAGGGACACGCGGGACGGGGCGCCTGGCGCGGCCAGACAGGCGGCATCACCCTGGGACAACTTCCAGCCGCGGCACGCACGCCATGGCAAAGTCCAGAGCAGCGAGCCGAAAACCCGCGACTCTTCGCCCCTTTGCAGCCTCCCGGCCTCCCGCATGCCTCCCCTGCTCGGCTGTCATCGGAAACCCCTGCAGCCCACCGCTCCCACCCCCCAGCCTCAGGAGACCCCTCTACTGTCCCCGCCGCTCCACAGACCAGCCGGCCCCCTGGGGCTCAGGTCCCCGCGGCTCCTGCCCCGTCCTCATCCCCGGTCCCCAACCCCGGTCCCCTCCCGAGGCCATGCAGGATGGGGAACCGCGGCCGCACTAGCCCCGCCGGGGCAGTGGTCTCGGGCTCAGGGGAGCCCGGCCCGAGTGGCTGCTTGCTCACGCTTACCTATGCTGATGGTGTTGGGGAATCCTCCGTGAGAATGACCCAAAAGCCCCAGGACTAATAAGAAGACGGCCCGGAGCACGTTTTGCCCCATTTTCTTCTGCCTGGCCATGCTACGCCTAAAACGAAGCTGACAAGAGCATGGGCGCAACTCAGGAGTCGTCAAAATAATAATAGAAAAAGAAAAAGAATTCGCCGGCTCTTACACCCCCTCCCCTCAACTTGCTCTCGCTCACTCTTCCTTTCCACCCCACACTAGTCCTCCTCCTCCACCGCCTCCTCTCTCTCTCTCTCAATCTCTCTCTCCCTTCCTTGCTCCCTCTCCCGGCTCTCTCACACCCCCTCCCCGCCCCCCACCTCACTTCTGTCTTCACACCAATCTGGAAGGCGGGTTCATTGGCTGCAAGCTCCGTTCGCCAAAGCGATCTCTCTCCCTATCACTACGTGAGAGAGAATGAGAAAGAGAGAGAGAGAGAGAGAATAAAAACCTAAAACACCGAACAAAACAAAAAAGATGAAACACCGAGAAACAAAACAAACAAACAAAACCCCCAAAGAAACAAAAGAGAGAGACAGAAAGAAATTATAAAGAAAATCTAGACTTTTCTTCCCCCAGAAGATGGTGGGTCTAAAGAGGGGAAAAAAGAAGGAAAGAGCGAAAAGGCTCAGCGCCGGTGAATTGGGCTCTTCCAATTGGGCCGGTAGGGGGATATTGATCAAAGTTGATCTGACGTGGAATTAAAGCCGCACACCGCTTAGCTCCACTGCAAACTGCAGCCCCGGACTGCAAAGCTTCGGTGCTGGCGTTTGTCAACACTGGAGATGGGATCGATAGAAATACACTAGCCTTCACTTGGCTAGCCTTTCAAGCGACAACTGGCCCTTTAAAAAAAAAGAAAAAGAAAGAAAGAAAGAAAGAAAGAAAAGCTGCATTGCCTCTGCATTTGTGTGTCTATCTTAAAGAAAGGGGGGGTCTGGGGGGGCGGTTAGCGGTTACTCCGGAGTCTTTGTAGAGACTCGAAGCAGTTCCCATCACAATGCGCCCGAAGATGCTGCGCATGCCTGGTCCCTGCCGCTCAATTTTTACAGCAGAGATCCGAGGGCGAGTGAACGACCGGCCCCCCCCTACTCCCCCACGGCTCTGGGAGGCCAGTACCTCCCCTTACCCAAGTGCAGAGCCGGCTTGCGGCGGCGGCGGGGAGAGGGCAGTGATGCGCAGTGTGGGGTTGACTGTTTTGGAGGGCGTAGAAAAGTATATGCGTGGAAGTGGTAACTAAAAGGTTAATGGAAGGGATGCTCAGTCCCACCGACGAAGGAGAGAGGTGTGGGAATGTGCTGGGATAAGGGTGAGGATTGAAAGTTAAGGTTGGAGGAAACTGTCCCTAGATCCTTTGCTCCCTTGCTATAGCCTCTGGACAAAGCAGCCTGGGCCCCTGACTGATGACCCTAGAGGCTATCAGTTATCCCCCAGTTCTTTTATTCCCTGTTCTAAGGAGAGGAAAAGAACCTTCCGAGTCAGGCAGTGCAGCCTGAATCTCCGTTGGGGGATGATCCCTCCACAAGATCTTATGTTGGGCCATAGACTCTTGTCCCTAGCCCCTTTCTCCAGTGGTGGGAGGAAAGAAGCTTCCTGATCTCCCAAGTCTATCACTCCTACTCCAGCTACTCTGGGAGAGACAAATTTTATTCCTCTCCGTGCCAGCTACTCTCTTCATATCCTCTCATCCTGGTCTGTTGGAAAAATGAACGTTGCTGCCAATGTACAGGAAACTGCTGTGGGTGGGGCAGGGGATACTGGGAAGGACCCCAGCTGGTCCACCAGTTACACCAGAACTTTGGATTTGGTGTGACACGGACTGGAGGCTGGAATAGAAAGTTTCCAACCCCTTGGACAACCGAAAAAAAAAAAATATGGTTCCAAGCTCTTCCCAACTTTATAACCATTCTGATAATGCAAAATCTCTTTTTATTCCACCAATCATGGAAATCTTTTATCTCCATTTGGATAGTCCATGGCTAGCAATGAGGGAGAAACCTGGCTGTTACAGGAGACTGAAATTTTAAGTGGTTGGAGCTTTAGGGCAAAGGATGTAACAGAGACCAGGTCGTCCAGCCCTTGACAAGTGTGGAGAGTGACATGGTATGGTTAAGGAATATAGGCTTAGAAGACAAGTTGAGCTTCAAGTCTATATTCTATTACATATAGGCAGTGTGTGACCTTGAACAACTTTCTTAATCTCAACTCCAATTTTCCCATCTGCAAAATGGTGATATTGCTACTTCTTTCCCTATAAAATGGTTGTGGATTAAATAAGGATTAAAAGAGTGGGTACAAAAGCATCTAATTGAGTGCCTGCCTCATAGAAGAATCAGTTAATTTCCAAACTCCCTTTCCTCTTTCTCACCTTTTAAAAGTGCCCTTTCTCCCCCAAAGTGCTTCATGTTTTCAGCCTCGCCTTTCCACACCATCCCCAGACCTCAGACTCTGCTATCAAGTCCTTGCCAGTGCTCCATCAAAATCCTTCCATCAGGGTTCCTCAAGAGCCCTTGGAGACAGGAGAGAATCTTGTAGATGAATCTTTACGAAGGTTCTAATGGCAGGTAGTGACAATTTGATATGAAAAATGACATTTAGAGAAACTCTACTCTGTGTCAGGCATTATATGGTCCTCTTTCAGATAACATAGTTGCATTGTAATAGGAGCCTTCAGTGCCTTGACCCAAAGGACTGCCTCTAATGAGAAGTTTCAGTTTTGATTTCAGGTGCAGAGACAATACATTTTGGTTGGAGGGGGATGGCTTTCAGCACACCTCACTTCACTGCTGAAAGCATCTGGGTCCCCATCCATGTGTGGCTAGCCATCAGAAGAGGTGGATGAAGAAGTTCGTGGCCATCTTCACTGTCATTTGAAGAGTAACAGAGTGGATCAGTAACAAAAGATGAGTGGAAGAAAAGTGTTTCAGTGCCTCTGAACTTGAAAATCCTCCATTGGATTCATCACTGTAAATGGCACCTATCCTTCCCATTGTCAGTCTCTCCTGCCCACTATCTGCTTTTCTCTCTTTCATCGGCTGCCACTTTTTTAACTTTTAGCTGTCAGTGGCAGCTGTTGGCAGAATTGGATAAGTCCCATCTGAACCAGCAGGGACACAGTGGTGAACTAGGCATATTGCTGTTGGTTGAAAAGTCTGTATAATATATGCAGATTCTTTTGCATTCAATCCCTCACACAAGAAAACAGTGAGATGTGTTTTGAACTTCAGCTTTGTTTTTCCAGTGAGGAGCCAGAGATAGTACTAGCAGCATCGGAGCCAAAAGAAGTTACAGACAAAGCCCCACATCCAGCGCTCTCTCTGTGGTTAAGAGGGATCTCTGCTGGATTTAGAATGGCCTGGAAGTCTTAGGACCCATTGTCTGCACTTCTACAGGAGCTCTATGAGACAGTTTAAGTGGCAAGTAAAGAATTCATTGCAGTTCTTATGGAGAAGTTGTTTGTATTCTCTCTTGAAATGGTTAGTCAGGTGTAGCCACAAGAGGGGACACAAGAGAGGCACCAGGAAATGAAGTTTATTATACTCACAAGTTTTAGAGAAACAGTCATCGTATACCATGAAGGAGGGCCACACTGGGCAGGGGAGCACCAAAGGATGGACTCAACCAAGCAGATGGGGAGAGAGGGAGAGGTTGACCAATAGGCAAGTGTTTTGTCAGAATGGAGCACACAAGCAAAAGGCATGAGGTGATTTCATTGGTGTGTTTGAATGGCAGTAGGTCCGAGTCAGGGGAGGGCAAGAAGGGGAACTTGTGGCAGGGGCCAGCCTTACCACAGTGGGGCACCCAGTCACCTGGGTGGGGTGCTCACAGCCTGTTTGGTTTGTGGGGGTGTTGGGCCAGAAGGAAAATACAAAGTTTTAACATTTACAGTACAAAAAGGAAAATAGCATTTCTCTACATGAGGTTTCCGTTCCTTTCAGGTTTGGGATCGGGGCACTTGGGTAAGCAGAAAGAAATATTGGCCAGTGGATTTGGGGGAGAAGGTCTAACCAGGCATTGATCCTCGTACCTATTCACTTGATAGCTTGAAAATAAAGAAAATAATGACAAAAATAATCCTGATTCATTGGAAGGAAACTGCTATACTTTTTAAGAGTAAGGAAACCAAGATTCTAAATCGTTCACCTAATAGAAAGATAACTTCCTCACTGTTGGACTTGAAACTTTGATATCTTCAACAAACGTTTGACCACCTGCTATGTGGCAGATTCTGGTAGTTACCAGGGATCTAAGGGAGCAGACAATTTCTGCTTTCAATGAATTTCAAGTTCAGAGAAGGAGCAGATGTATTCAGTGGCAATGACAATGTAACATGGTATGGACAGAGGAAGGTGTTCAAAGATCTGAAACACGGTACTGTCCTTATCCCAGACTCAGTCCCATGCCATCAAAAAAGAAGATAGAACAAGATGATTTCTAAAGACCCTTACTGTTCTCCTGTTCTGTGGTTCTATGGTTCCATGAGGCAGGATTATATTAGGGTCAGAGAAACTGTTCAAACTTTAGTCTACAATTCTAATCAAGGAACTAGTTTAGGAACTCCTGATTTTTTATGGGTCTCTCTTGCACTTTCATTCCTGGATTCTTTGGGAAGAATAGAGTCCAATCCTATTTGGAGACCTAGGTTGGGTGTGACAAATAAGAAAGCCTGGGTCTTCCATCTAACTTCTCTGTCATTCAATCATCTCTTTACTACCCCTCCAGAAACCTCTGTAGAAGTCCTTTATGTAGATGTCATCCTTGGGGTTGCTGAATAAATCCACAGCCCTGCAGAGCTGACATTCTAGGCATGGGCCTAGTTGGCCCTGCTTCTGGTGGGAGTTTATGTGTAGCTCAGAGTTTATGTGTAGCCTTGTGAACTTGGGTTTGATATGCACAGAAATGAATCCATAGCAATTTCTAGGAGGAGACAGTCCCACCAAGTGAGTGTGGCCATGGAAGCACTTATTTATCTTGAATTATTTTCAGAATGGCTTGTTTTTTATGGATGGGAAGGGTATTTACAACTCATTTGTTTTTTCCTGAGGGTATCTCCAGGAGCTATGGCGGGTAAGGGTGGTGGTGGTGGTAATAATTACTTGGAGATGATCTTTCCCCTTTAGTACCTCTGTTCCAACCTTTTCTCTCTGGACTAAGCACTTTCACATTTCCTCTTTTAGGTAATCTCAGGGCTAGTGACCATGCTCTTGACTCTTTCAGTTCCTATTATCAGTTAGGATGCTTCTGAGATTCAGGTAAGACAGAACCTACCAAAACTGGTCTAAATAAAAAGGGAGATGCATTGACTCACATCTCTGGAAGAGACAGAGGTTAAGACTACTTGAGAACTGATTAGACTCAGTAGTTAAAAATTTTATCAAAAACCTAACTTCTTTTCCTTTATCCCCCCCCCCACCAAATGATGGTAAAATGTCTATAGCATGTCTTTTCTTCACATCTGCATCACTGGTTCAAAATGAATCACATGAGCATTCATGATCAAATCCTGTGATCAAGTAATGTCAGGCTTAGACCTGAGCTACTTGAACCAATCACCTTGGCATGGGGGAACAGGATTATACCTTATCTGTAGCATCAGTCCTTCCCCTCTCCTCTCCAAATGACATGATTGACACACAAAGAGATATGGGAGGGAGATATGGAGGTTGGGTGGGAACAGCCACATTAACCACTAAAATCCCTATCTTGCCAAAATCTGCTCCTCATGAATTGTGGGTGGTAATCATTTAACTCTTGAAATCTCCACAGGCCCATGAACTAGCTGAATGGTCTTGTCTTTGGTCCATTAAAGGTAAGCTGCTCAATGGTGAGATCCTTCTGTGACTTAAGTAACTCATCCCCCTAAATTCAGTTTTTGATGCATCTGCCTGATATTTGATTCTGCTCCTAAAAAAGTAATTTTATATTGAGTGTCCAGAGTGAGAAATTAATGTAGAAGTATTCCTTTTCCTCCGGGTAGAGGAAAACAGGGTTTCAGGCCTTTTCAGATAAAGATCTAGTGACTCTTCTTCATGTCATTCTCAGGGTTAGCAGAGTTCTGAGGTCTTGCTCCATAGACTGTGAAACCAAGGAATCAGAGAGGTTTAGTGAACAGCTCAAGGTCACACAGCCAAGTGGTGGGGAATGGAGTTTCTTATTCCTTCAAGGCTTTATCCACCAGACCAGAGTCTCCTTCATGCTGTGAGAGAACTGAATCATAACAAATATATTCTGCTGGGATGGGTACATTTTAGCAAGTAATTATCCCCTGGTGGGCTCTGAATGGGCTCGCAAACTGCAGATGGAAGTCACATGGCTTTGGGACTCCCACTTCTCACAAAGTGACATTCTTATAAGCTGCAATGTCTCTTTGATGGGAAGTGTTAATTTACTGTGAATTATTCCAGATTACCTCCCAAAGATGTTATTGTTGACATTTTTATTAATGTATGCTTCTTTAAAAACTCCTCTGGGAAGGTTAGGAACTGTCACTGTCAAATAGCACAGGCAAGTCTGGGGGAAATTAACCCCCAACCTAAAGCTGGCCCTGCCTCTTAGCTTAAGCGGGGCACGGGTTGCATGTTTGAGCAGATTGGAGAATTTTATGGAGAATTCTGGATGCCGATTGGCTGAAGAGTTATGCTTTTATACTCTCTTGGAAAAAAATTTCCATTTTTCAGAGTTCTTATGAAAACTAGAAACTGACTCCGGATTCTAAAGCTTACAAGACTGTATGTCAGGAACCGAGTCAGCATCATGTCGCATTGTATGAAGGTGAACAGACTCCCCCTACCCTTCCTGAGGTATGTGTATGTGTGGGATGGGTGAAGCCTCTGTGTTAGATTGAATGAGTGCTCTAATTATTCACTTCTTCCTCCTTTCATACCTTTATCATGGCGTCCTTGTGGGCAGTTTATTTCTTTGCACCTTAATTTTGTGCCTGGCAATGAGACTCGCTTTGGTCAGTGGCACGTGGGTAGAAGTGGCAATGTGCCAGTTCTGGCCTCTGTCTTAAGGAAACTCATGGCAGTTCTGCTTGCCAGCTTCACCTCTGTGGGTGTCATGACAAGAACACATACCAGATAGTTTTCTAGTCCACGAAGGATGAATGACATGTGGAGCAGAACTGGCCCAGTTGACTCACAGGCCTGGAGTGAGAAACAGAGCCATTTCCATTGTTATTATGGTCTGTAGCAGAGTTGCCCGGTTGAGAGATCAGTCTAGATCAGCTGAACCACAGCCAACATACAGATGGGTGAGAAACGATAAATGGTTTTGTTTTAAGCTACTAAGATTTGGGGCTTTCTAATATGACAAGAATCTGGCAGTGGTGTGTTTCTGTGAGCAGGCTAGGGCGAGCACACATCCTGGTTTGCCCAGGATGATTCAGTTTATGCCCCTCGTCCCAGCACGGTAATTACTGGTGCCCCCTCTGGCTCTCACAAGTATCCTAGATTGGATGCTAAACTGTCTGGTCCATCTAGCTGAGGCCATGAGTGGCTTATGGGTTGCTTCAAGGGTCAGATGGACGATTTGTCTGTTTGTTAGCCATTCCTGCCAGTTAACTGCTCTTTCCTGATCTGTTTGATTAGGAAGTTTGAACCTCGCTATCTTTAGGAATAAGGTATTTTTCACAGTCTCTTAGATGGAGGAAGGTCTGTATTTCCTGCTTTAAAAGTGAATTCTGCATATTTTGGGGAATGAAAAAATAACTGCAAACAGTTGAATTTTCAGATATTTGACTATAGCTCATTTTTTTTTGGACTGTAGCTAATTCTTAAAGAGAAATTGCTCGATTTGCTTAAGTTAAACCTGTTCTAATCTTTATGCTGTAAGCATATTCTGTTGAATCTTTGTGACATCACTTCTATGAACATAATATTTTGAGGGAAAAGCAAGGCATCACATCTTTCTAGGTGATTACCCCCACACAGCCCAAATCGGTGGTTTTCTCCTTTGAAAAGAAGGTATTTTCTAATTTCAGACAACCTAGTATGCAGAAATGCAAATTTGGAGAGAGTAGAGAGTAGTTTACTAAAGGATTCACCACATGTTCCCTTTAAATAGTGAAGTGCTCTCCTGAAGTGGTTATCAGTTGGATGTGGTTTGCTCCCCAGGGGACAAGTGGCAATATCTGGAGACCTTTTTGATCATCACACCTGGCGGGGGGGGGGGGGAGGGCGCGGTTTGGGGGCGGATGTCTACTTACACTCAGCAGGTAGAGACCAGGGATGTTGCTAAACTTCCTATAATGCACAGGACAACCCCCAACAACAAAGCATTATACAGTCCCAGAGGCTGTTAAGAAACCCTATTTCTATGTACTCAGAATAGGAGTTTAAAAAAAAAAACAAATGTTTTCCACACACCTTTTCAGAAACATGAATATTGTATCAGTCATCTGAAAACCTTGATTCTAATTGGGGTTAGGCCCAAATTATTCTTTTGGAGCGTCGGTGTTTTGAGCTGTGAATTGGGAATATATCTTATCTGCCTCTTCGGATAAGGCACTGAAGAGAGAATGAGAGACCGAGAGAGCAAAATCATTTAGATCCCACTCGATATTGTGACACTCAGATAGGTAAAGTTGATTAGCTCAAGTTAAATAAGGAAATGTGAACTTTCTCAGAGAATTTCTACCACTTTGACTTTCCTAGACATTCTATAGCAATAGCTCTTTTGTGAAGAAACAGAGACAGATCAGAATGCCCATCACTTCCCCAAACCTGACACTAAGGCTTTCTGACTTCCTAGGCTGCTTTGGCTTTTATTCACTGCAAGCTACCCACAGTTCCTGTTACTAGACATCAGTGCTTCAGGATACGAAAATATCTCTAGAGTGATCCTCAGAGTGCAGGGTCTGTCAGAAAGCTAGGTTCCACTGAGCCACCACACTTAGTGGGACCTCATCGCTGGGGAATGGCTTGGAGTTGGCTGAGTAGCAGCAGAGAGAGAGACTAACAAGTTCCACTCCATGTTTAGAAACTCTTCAGGGCCCCAGAAGGTAGGCTATATAACTTGCGGCATCCAGTGCAAAATGAAAATGCTGGGCCCCTTGCTCAATCGTTAAGACTTTCAAGACAGAGACGGCAGAGTATGGTAGCAAGCATGGGGCCCTAGTAGCATGGGGTCCTGTGAGACCGCATAGCCGGCCCTGAGGCAGTCTGCTCTAGAGGACGAGCACCTCCCTCCTCAGTTCCCTGGGCTTTTCACTCCCAAGAGTCCAAGTGACTCATTCACTAAGGGTCCTACAGGGTCCAAAGGAATTGAAAGGGCTTCCTTGAGGGAGGCTGAAACAGTTCCTCACAGCTTCTTCTGGCCTCCTTCAGTGGGTAGCATCAGTCCCGAGAGAAGTTCTGTGCTACAAAAAAAGAGGAAAAAAAAATCACTTAAAATGATATTTCTTGGCGGGAGGCCAGTCCAAGAGTGGTCTTACAATCTTACCTACCCCGCTATCCATAGTCACATTGAGTTCCCCAAGGGGAAGGTGATTTTATATCCAGAGGCACCACACTAAGAAAGTCCCCGTGAGGTAATGCCTCGAAATTCAAAACAACACAAGACCAAACAAAAACAAACACCCTGTCCCTCTTAAAGTTTCAGCTAAAAGTTTAGAACATTGTTATGTTTTGCTAATAAAGAAGAAGCAGTGACTCTTCCCAAGTTCTGAATTCCCTTCACTCGAATATCAGGAATATACGGATTAGCTTGGTTTTCCCCCTGATGGTGTTGACGGTGACAAAAATGTCAATGATCATGGTGACGACGACAATGATGATGACTAACATATATTTCTTGCCAGGAACCAGGTACTTGCTAAGTGATTTAAGTGTATTATCTCATTGAGTCCTTGACTCTTTGAGGTAAGTACAGTTATTAGCCCCATATTTAATGCAAACCAAATTTAGAAGCATTTCATACAAACTTGAAAGGAAAGAGACCTTGAGAAGCATCTATTAAACAAGGAACGGTAAATGGAGAGTAAATGCATAAGTTAGAATGTGAAAAGTGTCATTGCCTTCTCCTTTTATTTAGGATGCTTCCTTTATGGTATATTTGATAAACACAAAAATTCATTTTCACATGCTTTTCCTAACACTTGTAACTGGAAGCTTCTCAGTAAAGTTGTACTGAATGAATTAATGAATGAGGGCTACCATGAGCTCCCTCAAGAACTCAACCTTTTAAAGAAGTTTCTTGAAAACATCCTAAGCTCTTTAATCATGAATTCTGCCACAAGGGTTTTGGAAACAAAATTTTGTGGTTGTAAAAGTATACTGTGACTTCATTTCAGGTAAATCATACCTATATTATCAATCTGCCCTACTGATATGGTTATAAACTAAGGCATCATTACCACCACCTTGTGGTTGTTTACAATAATTGCAGACCAATTACATGAGCACAAAGCCATAGCATCTTGACTTTTGAAATCTTACACTTCTCCATCAGTACAAAGCTTGACTTTTGCTTAAGTTAGATTCATGGTGAACAAATTAAAGCAAAACATTTCTAAGTCTTTTATTATATGTTATTTACAAATCTTTTTGGAATTAGGAACAGTGTGATTAATAAGTACGTAAATGGATGGAACGTTTACATTCCCAAACTAATCAAATTTTTTTGAAAATTATAAACAATTTATTGGTTTTGTTTGTTAGTGTTTTAGAGAGAGAGAGAGGGAGCATGAGCAAGAGAGTGGGGGAGGGGCAGCAGGAGAGAGAGAATTTTAAGTGGGCTCCATGCCCAGCATGGAACCTGGTTTGGGTTTTGATCTCATGACCCAGACATCATGACCTGTGCCAAAATAAAGAGTTGGATGCTTAACTGTCGGAGCCACTCAGGTGCCCCATACTTTATTGTTCTTCTAACTAGAGGGAGACTTGAGGGAACCAAATTCCTTGGTATTGGAATATACTGTATTTCTATATCTTAAGTCTAACGAGATATTTACTAATTTGGTTTATTTACGATGGTGAGTTTGTGAAGGTGGGGATTTTTTCTTTTTCTGTTTTGTTTATTGCTATAATCCCAGCACCCAGAAAAAAATGTGTAGAATATAACTGATGCTAAATAACTTTTGTCAAATGGGGGAATTAACCTAGAGCAAAATCCAATGGTGCTGTGTTTAACATTATGGGTCATAAGTTAGGAGTAATCCAAGGGAGAAAAAGCTTCTGATTTCATGGACAAACTAAAATGAAGAGACCAAGTGCCTTTTTATCTGGATGGTTAGATTTGGCAAATTCAGAAAGTAGTGGCCATAGCTTGTGCTCAGGATGAAGCCTTTTGAAGTGCAGAGCACTGTGGAGAAGAGTAGAAGAATGTGGTAGGACAAAAGGAGAATAAATAACCTTTCTCTTCTTGCCTCCTTGCCATCAAAACTTACATATCTTTTCTGACTTCTTTCCAGGATTCTGTCAGCTAAGTGGTTGGTACCATCTACAAGGTACTTGGCAGAAAGCAGTCCTTGTGTTACCATTAAGGAACGGATGGCAGTTGAGAGGAATTGGAGGTTTGAGTTAGTATAACATTTCTGGTTTCTTAAGGACATGGAAATTGGCTGAGTGTGTCTGTAGCTGGCCACAGCATGATAAGAGGCTGGGTGGTGAATGCCGACAAAGTAGAAATGGACATCAGCAATTTGCTGCTATACCTTATAATATGGGCAAATCTTGCTTTATGCAATGGGCATGCATCTAAAAATTTGTGTGGAAAATGAATTTAGGTAAATTGAATTCTATTTTAAATCCAGGACACGTGCTTGTCACTTAAAGGAACTCTGGAGCAAATCATTTTCTCAAGTGAAAATATTGGCTATTTTGTCATTTTTGTGGTTTCCCATACGTACAAAAAAAAAAAAAGCCCAGTCCCCTATAATTTAGAGGGCAGACTCCTTTAAATAAAAAGATGTAGTCTGAGGCTGTTTATTTTTCAAGGCTTCTGTTACTGAGGTTTAAGTCTGGAAATATCTGGCTTCCCCCAAACCCTAATATTCCAATCTGGTATGTTTTCGAAGTATACTTCTGAAGCAAGGTCAGTAACTTGCCAGATTATCTGGGTCAAGTTGAAGTGTTAATGAAATACATATGGTACCACCCTCCCCTGCCTCAAATTGCCACCATTCATTTCTTTGCTGAAGCCTTGGATATATAACATAAGCTGTAAAGTTCAGGCCAGTGGGAGAGGAATTATGGTATGAGCTATTATTTATCAATGCTTACTATGTGCCAAGTATGTGCTAAGAGATTTAATTAGTTCATCTAATCTGCATAGCCCCCGTGAGGTGGGTACTACTGTTATTTCAATTTTATAGCCAGTAAAACTAAGACACACACACAGAGATTAAGTGACTTGCCCAAGGTCACACAGCTTTAAGTTGTGGAGGTGAAATGAGAACCAGGAAGCTTCTATGCCACCCTACCTCCACATCACACTGTGTGTGTGTGTGTGTGTGTGTGTGTGTGTGTGTATTCTGACATCCTAGCTTCTTGGTGTGCTCTCAAGGGGCAGGGAGCAGATAGCTGCCTCAATGCCATACAAACTCAAGGGCCATTCAACCAGCATTGTAGGCTTGAACAAAGACAGACCTGGGAAAGAGTTTTATTTTGTTTTTATGAAACTCTCTCTGTACTTTCACTAAAGCAGATTGATTTTTTTCAGGGATTGGTGGAAGTACTATTTGTCCTAGAAAACAGTTACTTACTGAATGGTAATCACATGTCCTGGAAGGGTTAACTTTATAGTCTGAGAGGGAATGGGTAAATGTGCAGAGTGCCATACTTGTCTTCTCCCATCAGGACCATGGTGGATGGTTTAGAGCAAGGACCCCTCACTCTGGGTTCAAAATCCCCCGTCCACACCCAGTGTTAGGGTGATTTGACTTCCTTGGGTCTCACAGCTTTCTTCAGTACAGTCGGGATAATGAGATTAACCCATACCCCAGGAGGCTATTGAGAGGGTGGAATGAGGTAATTAAAGTGCAGAGAATAACACGTGACATGTAATAAATGATCAGTAGCATTACCTGTTATTGTTATTAGCTCCAGACCTAACAGCGTATTTTTTTCCCCCCTCTGAGCTTCCTTGGTTCTGGGGGCTCCAAAAGAGTCCATTTTGGTAAGCTGGATGAAGCAGGAGAGGCTTGTACATTTCCAGAATCTGTCAGCATTTGGGTTTGTTTAGCCCTGGCAGAAAATGGCTTCCTGCTTTGAAAACAAAGAAAAAATGTATTTTAAAGTGAAGAAAAACCTTTTTAAAAATACTCAGAAGACTTATTAGACAGACAACAGCTTTTACAGAGCAATGTCGTGGTGATTGAGGGGAAAACATTGTCAAGTGTCTGAATCAGATTGCCTTTAATGGAGAAGCGGAGCTGAGCATGGCAGAGCCAGCTGGGATGATGGGGGGAGAGGGGGAGGGCAAGGGGATGCAAAGGTTTTGCCAAAGAGCCATGGAGATTGGATTGTGCCGGTGCAGAAACCACTTGCCAGTGAAAGCTGCAGTCACTCTCACCCACTGCCGCTCTGCGGTAATGAATGCATTTTTGATTAGTTTTGCTGATTACCTGCTCTCTATGCACACAGCACAAGATAGAATAGCCAAGTCTGGGGCTCTTGGTGAAGACTTTAGAGGCAAGGGGGGCGGCAGGAGGGCTTTGATTATCTTTTTTTTTTTTTTAAATTTCCTCTCCTTACCTGCTCCTCAGTGTGCACTGAGATAACGCTGGCTTTTCCTGGCAGCAGCTAAGAGGCCAGAACCTTGGGGTTTTTTTCCACACATTGGTGCTCTTGCAGGGTAATAAAACTAGTGCCAGAGGGGTAAGGAGTTACACAGAAGCCCCCATCCGCTCTCTTCTGATTTCCTCTCAACCGCAGGAGCCGAATGTCTTTGCATATATTGAAATAGAAATTATGTCTTTGATTTCCTAGATACATTACAAGTATTTACCCAGAGACGAGAATTAGGTGGGGAAATAGGTTTTAGGCTCAGAAGGCAATGTCTCTGAAGATTTAGTGCGATTTGGATGGGAACACAAACTTTGGGAGGGAAAAATACAAGTTATCAATTTTGGAACAATTTCCTCTCTAGAGCTGTAAGATGAGAACTGAAATCCTATGTTTATAATCAAATGATTCTTCTTTCTTCACATCAGATATTCAGATACAGTGGATTATTTTCACATATTTTCTCTGTGTACAGGCTATTAATTTTTTTTTTTTTGGTCATTGTCATTGCTGTTCTGGATTTGACATTGCGCAAGTACCAAAGTGTTTCTTACAATTTGAGGGCTAAGTAAATGTCCAGATGCACCTATGAATATTAGCCCAGTCCAGGACTGAGTGATCCTGTCTAGAGCAAGCGCTATTTGCTTTATGGGTGAAAATGGGGAGTATGGCAACTGTTTGTGTACTGGAATCAGGTCCAGCCCTATGTTTAGGAGGAGTGAGTTCTTCCTTTGACTGTGATTTGAGGAGCTTCTAGGGTTTCCATGTCACCTTCTTTTTATCCTCCCCACTGGCCTTATTCTACTTTTTGAAATTCCTGTCATCACCCTGTCCTTTGGGATGCCCTCAGTTAAAACAGCAGTACTCGGGGCGCCTGGGTGGCTCAGTGGGTTAAAGCCTCTGCCTTCGGCTCGGGTCATGATCCTGGGATCATGGGTCCTGGGATCGAGTCCCACATTGGGCTCTCTGCTCAGCGGGCAGCCTGCTTCCCTTTCTCTCTCTCTGCCTGCCTCTCTGCCTACTTGTGATCTCTCTCTCTCTCTGTGTCAAATAAATAAATAAATAAATCTTAAAAAAAAAATAAAATGGCAGTACTTCCCACATTTGGTGCATGGCTTCCCAACATTTATGCATCATGGCAAATAGGCAGCAACTCCAAACTAGAGTCAGGAAGTTGGGGGACTCGGGCCACTCCAAGGCCTTGAGACTTGAAGGCACTTAGTATCTCAGCAAGGCTCTATCTATCCTCATGACACTGTTACCAGTCCCTAATAAGGGTCACTGCATTGTTTATTGCCCAAGCTGGGACACTTTTGAGAGTGGAAGAGGATACTTAATAATTAAACCAGGACATCACACAAACTGTATAATCTAGAAAATGTGTTCACCATAGTCAATAACACCTTAACCTGGGTTAGTTTTCCAGACTAGCCCTGCTGATACCAGACCTTTGAAATGTGTGCTTTTCTAGTTTCCTCCATTAGCCTATTTCTTTATCTGCCTTTCTGTTTATACAGCTGCTATCACTGCTATTATGTTTTTTTCAGCTTCCATTTTACAGACAAAGAGATAGATAAGAGGATAAATATTGATTTCCCTCCTTATGTTTCCATCAGAAGTGATTGGATAGCATAAAGATCACTGGGGGCTCTGGGGTGAGTCTATGCTCTTTGAGTCTTTACTAGCTTTCTCTTTTGGTATTTTCCTAGTCTCCTTTATCTTTTCTCTTTCTCTAACTTTCCAGTGCTTATGGTTCCTCCCATGTTCAGAACTTTCTGTCTTTTCTCACATTTATTAGAGCTTAACTATTCTCTACAGTATTCCATTCTCTCGGGACTTTGCTGTCTGTTAAAGAATGAATGGTGAACAATTCACTTCTTAGCCTCTCTGGACAGTACATTCACATTTTAATAGGAGACTTCTGCAGACATAACTGTATTAGTCCAGTGAAGCAGCAATAATGGTGGGAATTCAGGAACCCTGGCAAACTAGGGGCATTGTTTTGGTTAGCAGATATAGTTTCAGTGTGACCTTAAATATACCACACAGGGCATCTTGGTCAGGGCTTTCAAAGTTGGATTAACTCTAATGCCTCTGGACAAGACTCCTGCAGTCATCTGAATGACATGCTCTATGGGATTGTGCCATCATTTTAGATTTACTTGTATTTGTGAAAATGCAACAACAATACTTTTCATAACAGTAGAAGCCAAAGAAAGAATAAAGAAGCAAAATAATCCAGGTTATGTGCCTGATCTGCTCCAGATAGAAATATGAGCTCACTTTGGTGTGGTAGAGATTTGGAAATGATTATCTTTTGTTTTATCTTCTTGGGATGATGAGATATAGATTGTCTAGAGGATGGACAAGTGTTCTTAGAGCCCTCCATTTTAGTATCTTCCCCATCTGCATTCCTTTGAAACTAAAGTTTAAAACATCAGGTATCAGAATTCTTTGGGAAATCGTTTTCAAAGGACAATTATAATTTATTTCTTAGTGTTTGTACATATCCTCTGCCCACCAATTGCCATCTAAACCAGCCAGTTGGTTCTCCCTGTGGATGTGACATTTGGTCATTCATTTACAAATATTTCTTGAGCACCTACTATGTATTGGATACCATGGTAGACACTGGTGAACAGGATAGACATAGATTCTGCTCTCATGTTAGTTAAACAAAAAGCAAACAAGTAACAATCCATTTGGATTTGCTTTTAATCCATTTGGATTTCCTTCTGATGGAAACATAAGGAGGGAGATCAACATTTAGCCTCTTATCTATGTCTTTGTAAAATGGAGCCTGAAAAAAACATAATAGCAGTGATAGCAACTGTATAAACAGAAAGGCAGATAAAGAAATGAGCTAATGGAGGAAACTAGAAAAACACACATTTCAGTAGAAATAAAGAAAGAAAAAAGGAAATAAAGAAAGAAAGCCAATAGGATGCTGCAATATGAATAGAAGATGAGGACCAACTTCCAACAGCCAGTAATGGAAAACCAAACCAAAATTAGGTCAAGTTGGGGCACCTAGGTGGCTTAGTAGGTTAAGCTTTTGACTTTTGATATCAGCTCAGGTCATGATCTCAGGACTGTGAGATTAAGCCCCACACCGGGCTCCCTGCTTAAGATTCTCTCTCTCTCTCTCCCTCTGTGCCTCTGTTCTTCCTGCTATAAAATACATTTTAAAAAATTAGGTGAGGCAATATGAAATTTATTATCTCACTAAATAAGAAGTCTGGAAGCAAGGCATCCAGGGTCAATTCAGATATGCAATGTAATTATTATGAGGGACCCAGGCACATTCCATTTTTCCCATCTACCATTTTTAGCATAATGGGTAATGCTTCACTTACGATTTCAAGATGTTTTACACACTTGCAAGCATCACATGTAGACACTAGACAGCTAGTTAAAGAAAATTGTTATTCTTTCTCTCTCTTTCCTCAGCAAGGACCTTTCAAAAGCAGACTTCACTTTGTGTTGCTTTGGTCAGATCCATGTCACTCACTCATCTTTAAACCGATCACTGACAGGAGGGCAAGATATGATCATGATTGTCTAACACCAATTGTTAGCTACTATTTGTGACTGGGAAAGGACCAGGCTCCTCTGACCATGGGACAGCCATAACTTTGAAGAAAACCATTACTGTGCTAGCCAAGAAGAAGGTAGGGAGGGGTTGTTGCTGTGGGGCAGTCCATATTTTCTGCCTCAGATAGAGTCTTGAAGAAAGGCTCATTTACTGGAATGATATATTAACTGAGACATTAAAGATGAAATAGAGTCAAATGAAGTGGGGGAGATAGGGCTTGTGGTCAGGAGGGAAGAGCCTATGCAAAGTACTGGAGACTGAAAGAGTTTGGCATCTTTGAGGACCTGAGAGAAGACAGGTGTGACTAAAATGTGGCAAGTGAGGGGAGAGGTCCATAAAGTGAGGTGTGGGAGGAAGACAGGGGCTGGTAGGGCATGGTATAGATTTAAGACTTATTCTAAGTGCAGTAGGAAGCCACTGAAGGGTTTTTAAGTGGGTGTGGGACATGACCCCTATTTTAGGCCACTGTTGTTGCTATATAGAGAAGGAGTTGAAGGGTGTGCAGGAGTAGAATTTTCAGACCAATTAGGAGATTTTTGCTATGGTCTAGGCAACAAATGGTGGGAACTTGAATAGGGGAGGTAAAAACATAGGGGGAGAGAATAGGCTTTGGCAGAAGTGAAGGCGTTGATCCAAGGGTCTGCTTAACAACTTAAGTTTCAGGTGTTTGTAAGATATCCAAGTGGAATGGTAACATGGGTAATTGTGTAGGAGACTGTAGCTCAGAGGAAAGGTCGGACTAGAGATGAGTATTTGGAAGTCAGCATTCAAAGCCAGAGGCTAGATAAACTCACTTAGGGAAAAGGAGTAGAAAAGACAGAAAGAGAGAAAAGACAAGGGTTTAGGACCAAGTCCTGAATTCCATGAACATTGAAACATTGGGGAGATGAAGAGGAGTCTGCAAAGCAAATTGTGAAATTGAGGCCATTGAGGTAGGAGGAAACCCAAGAGAGACTACATGCCTTACCTAGGGTCCCACAGCTCACATGTTGAAGTCTTCGAAGGGACAGAGTAGATAAGGATAGGAAGAGGTAATTTTACACAAATTAAAAAAAGTTTTTTCTTAATATAAAAATTATATTCATTGCTGAAAATTTAGAAGATGTAAAAATATGAAAATGAAAATCACCCCATTTGTTATTATTTTCATGTAGAACTATCTAGTCCCCTCTTTCACCTCCCCCCCATTCTCTCTCTCTCTGTCCATAACACACACACACACACACACATGCATGCACACACACACAGTATAAGCAAGGTTGGGCTGGGCTATGTTGCAATAACAGCCACTCCCAAATCTCACTGGCTTCATACAATAAAAGCTTTTTACATATCCAACATATGTGGGCAGGGAGCCTCTGCACATCATGGTCACTTAGAGACCCAGGCTGATAGAAGACTCTGTACAACACATGCTTCCATAATTGTCAAGATGGGAAAAGAGCATGTGGCACATTGGTCACTGGCCCTTAAATGTTCCACTCACATTTCACATTCCAGTTGTGTTACGTGACCATATGTAACATCAAAGGGATTGGGAAGCACAATCATACTACATGTCTTTAAGGAGAATGTGAAAATATTTATGACTAGTCCTAAGGATTACTATAAACATGTGTATATATAATGTCATACTTCACATACTATTTGCAACCAGATTTTTAAAATAATTTTTTATTTTTTAATAAATATATAATGTATTATTAGCCTCAGGGGTACAAGTCTGTGAACTGCCGGGTTTACACACTTCACAGCACTCACCATAGCACATACCCTCCCCAGTGTCCATAACCCCACCCCCCTCTCCCAATCCCCCTCCCCCCAGCAACCCTCAGTTTGTTTTGTGAGATTAAGAGTCTCTTATATGCAACCAGCTTTTTAACTCAATATGTTTGAAAAATATATCTTTAAATATTTTCCATGCCATTAAATCTTCTATAATTTGCTTTGTAATAGCCATATATATAGGTATACAATAATTTATTTAATCAGTCCCTTAATATTGGCTATTTCAGCCATTTCTAATATTTCACTATGGCAAATTATGCTGTAGTGAAGTCCAATTAACATATATCTTTGTTCTCATTTATGATTCTTTGTATAGAATAAACTCCTATATGGTGTTGCAGAGTCAAAAGATATTCAAAGTGTTAAGGTTTTTGCTGATTTTGCTGACTTTTCCTCCAGAGAAGTTTTATCAATTTATGCTCTTACTAACAATATGCAAGAGTCTACATTTCCCTGGATGTCACTAATTCTGTTATCCTTTTTTTTTTAACGTTTGCTAATTTTCTCAATAAAAAAATCACATTGTTTTCACTTATGATTTTCATGGATTAATGGTGAGACTGAGCCTTTTTATATGCTTTCTGGCCATTCTTATTTTGTGAATTGCCTATTCATGTCCTCTGCATTTGTTTTTGGAGTGACCCTTACACCAATATCCATACTTCACTTTTATACAGCCCCCCACTCATGAGCATACTTCTCTTCTCTCTTTCCCTCTTGAGCTTAAGACGCTTAATAGTAACTAAGGCAACAAAACGTGCTAGGTGGTTGAACTCCCAAATAGTAGCGGTAATCATACTGAAACACTCAACGGTAACTTTTATTAACTATTTCTGGTCTAAACAAAATTGTCCTGTACATTCTGAATGTCCCTCAGGGATACAGAGACATTCTTCATGAGTGCTTTTCTAGATGTATAGGGTCCCTATCCTTAGGGCAGGTTTGTCATGTTTTACGTGAATGGTACCACCGAACTTGTATAATGTGCTCGCCTTGCCAAGGGCCTGAAGGTTCGAGAACCGAGGTCTTATTCATAACTGTTAGATCCACCTGATCCTGTCATTTTCTACTTCATCTCGTCTCTCTCACTTCAATTCGAACCATCCAGTGAATATTTTTCATCATAAAGGACATTATAGGTTAGCATGGGTGAGTGTTTGCTCTTAAGAAAAAAATAGCACAATAATTGATTCAAGTAAAATCTGACACAAACCCTCAAAATTAAAATAGATGAATGTGGAGATGCTCTGATTGGAACAGTTGTGTGTTCTCTACTTGGCCTTGCCCTCATACTCCCTGCACAACTCAGGATTCCCACAGAGCACAGTTGGAAAATGATTGGTCTAATGGATGGGCACTAGGCCTGAAATGAGGAATGGAACTAACTCTCTTAGATGTGTTTTAACATTTCCGAGTCTCACTTTCTGAATCTATGAAATGGAGAGAATATTAAGTTGGCACTTACATATTGAGCACCTACTTTGTATAGAATCACCATACGGAATACTAGGGAGGGTTCAAATAGAGTTAGTCCTCCCTTAAGAGGCTTACAATTCACTTAATACCTACTTGATTGATACTCTAAGATGCCTATGAGAGCCAATAAAATAGCAGGTACAAATAAGGATAACAATGTGAAAATGCATGGAAAAGTGAAAAATCACACAAATGTAAAATGGTATAATACATATTGAACTATCATTAATATTTTATTGAGTGCATCAGAAGGTGGGAACTTACTTAAAGGTAAATGAGACTGCTTTGTAGAGATTGAATAAGTCAATTTAGAAGTGGTAATTGCCATCCTGCCCACATCTCCAGAGCTCCCCAGTATTTCAAAGTGTCATGAGAAATGCTTCCTGTCTGGAACTACAGTCCAGAGACCCGGCTTGAAACCCATGCATGGGGAAAGGGCAGTCACTGAGGAAACTTTCCAGGATTCAGAGGCTGGACTGGGTTTGGAGGTACAGCCTTCTCAGTAGGATCCATGCAACAGTCAACACTAGAGTGTACACTGTTATGTTAGTGTGTTAGAAAGTTAGATGCAACACATGGCAGTAGGTCTTCAGGCCTCAGTAGACAGGTAGGCAGACAGGTGCATTTGGGAGATCCATCTATTGGTAGCAGAATCCTTACCAATGGATGGAGATCCAGGAGAGGGAACTGAGCCTAACAGGAGTATTGGAGCCCTATCAGACTTGGAAATAGGAACCAGGTCAGAAACACAGGCTAACTAGACGTGTCCTTTGGGTTCTTAGTATCTTCCAGGCTATAAATTTACATGAACTGAGTAGTATGCAAGAAGAATCTTTTGGGGGTAGCCTAGGTGGCTCAGTCAGTTGAACATCTGCCTTTGTCTGCCAGAGCAGGGTCCTGGGATCCAGCCGGGCATTGGACTCCCTGCTCATATTTCTCTCACAAATTCAACAGCACTGTATGTTAATCAATTTTTTAAGAAGTTGCCATGATTTCCATTTCTGGCCATGAGAGAGTACCTGATATCAGGCTCACCTTCTTGCCATGAACAACTATAAAAACTTGACAAAATACGGGCCCCTGGGTGGCTCAGTACATTGAGCATCTGACTCTTGATTTCTGCTCAGGTCATTATCTCTAGGTGGTGAGATTGAGCCCCACATTGGGCATGGAACCTACTTAAGATTCTCTCCTTCCCTCTCCCACTTCCCTTCTTTCCCTCTCTGAAGCAAAACAAAACACAACAAAACAAAACCTTTGCAAAATATGTAAAACAACTATAAGTGACAGTGATCAAAATGGGACTGTAGTCCTTGAGAGAGACAACAAGTCTATGATTCAAGCCCAACATTTACCCAGGTTGAATGATCTCTTCAGGTGTATTTCCCAGGATGGCAGAACCCAAGCAGAGAATGGTAGGCAGAAGAGGGAGAGATCACAGTTTTGGGACTACTCAAGTGGTCGGAATTTGTGAACAGGTTGCCAGAGAGATTAGAGACATGGAGAAGTAACCCCAGAAGGCTAAATGTTGTCATAGAAATTCCTAGCCTGTGCCAAGCAGTGGCCTAAGTGCTTTTAGCTTTAATTTAATTCATTTTTAAAAAGATTTATTTATTTTTCAGAGAGAGAGTGCAAGGCAGAGAGGCAGAGGGAGAGAGCGTTTTAAGCAAACTCTGTGATGAGCTTGGGGCCCGATGGGGGGCTCTATCTCACAACCTTGAGATCACAACCTGAGCCAAAACCAAGACCCATATAATAATTTAATTATATTTAATTCTCAGAGTAATTCACAAAATCTATAATTTATTATTATCCCCATTTAACAGATCTAGCTTTATTATTATTCCTTTTCATAGACAAAGGAAAAATCGAGGTACAGAGAGGTAAAATAATTTTCTCAAAGTCACACAGCTCACAGTGGTGAGCTTGTCTTCAGTACTTTTTGGATGTATACTCAAAGTGGATTTTCTGGATCATATGATAATTTTATTTTTAATTTTTTTGTGTAATAGCCACACTGTTGTCCACAACGGCTATCCCACACCCACCACGGTACATAAGAGCTCCAATTTCTCCACATCCTCACCAACACCTGTTCTCTTTTTTCTTTTCTTTCTATTTTTTGATAGTAGATATGCTAATCAAAATGAAATAGTATCTCACTGTGGTTATGATTTGTATTTACCTAATAATTAGTGATGTTGATCATCTTTTCATGTGCTTATTGGACATTCTGGTATCTTCTTGGGGGAAATAGTTACTTAAGTCCTTTGCCTATCTTATTTTATTTTATTATTTTATTTTACTTTTTCAGTGTTCCAAGATTCATTGTTTATCCACCACACCCAGTGCTCCAATTTGAATTGGGTTTTCTTTTTATCGTTGAGTTTTAAGAGTTCTCCATATATTCTGAATATTAATTTCCCATTAGATATATAGTTTACAAGGTTTTTCTTCCATTTTGTAGGTTGCTTTTTAACTTTGTTGATAGTTCCTTTGATGCACAAAAGTTTTCATTTTTATGAAATCCAATTTGTCCACTTTTGCTTCTGTTGCCTGTGCCTTTGGTGTCATATCCAAGAAGTCATTGCCAAATCCAATGTGATGAAGTTTTGCTCTATGTTTTCTTCTAAGAGTTTCATAGTTTTAGTTTTTACTTTTAAGTCTTTGACCCATTTGAGGTAATTTTTTTATATGCTGTTAGGTAAGGGTCAAACTTCATTCTGCATTTGAATCTCCAGTTTTCCCAGCACCATTTGTTGAAAAGGCAGTCCTTTCCCCATTGAATGATCTTTGAACTCTCACCAAAAAAATCACTTGACCATTATGTGAAGGTTTATGTCTAGCTTTGCTATTCTATTTCACTGACTTATAAATCTGTCTTTATGCCAATACCACTGTTTTAATTACTGTAGCTTTGTAATAAGTTTTGAAACTAGGAAGTGTGAATCCTCCAACTTTGTTCTTCAAGATTGCTTTGGTTATACAGATATAACATTCATATCAATTTATTTTATTTTTTGTTTTTATTTGAGTATAGTTGACACACAATGTTACACTAGTCATATATCTACAACCTTCAAAGGAGACTGTGTCCCCTTTTTCCATTTTGGATAAGAAGATTATTATAACTGCTAGAGGCTGCTGATTCATGAGAGGTTAGGGAGCTGTTGACTTTGGGGACAGGGCTGATCTAAGCAACTTTGGATCAGCTAAATGGAGTCTTGGGGTGGGGATGGGAGAGAAGATCCGTTAGAGTCAGGGAGCAAAGCAGGACAAGGGAAATTCCACCATTTGGTGCATATGTTATGAGAGATATATGTAAATCAATTTTGGAATGACTATCTCATAGATTATTTTTGGTATTTCATTCCCGTTTTTAACATAGTTTAAAAATTACTTTTAGGGTTATGGACATTGGGGAGGGTATGTGCTTTTGGGTAAATTGGAAGGGGTGGTGAACCATGAGAGACTATGGACTCTGAAAAACAATCTGAGGGGTTTGAAGTGGTGGAGGGGTGGGAGGTTGGGGTACCAGGTGGTGGGTATTATAGAGGGCACGGCTTGCATGGAGCACTGGGTGTAGTGAAAAAATAATGAATACTGTTTTTCTGAAAATAAATAAATTGGAAAAAAATTACTTTTAAATTTAAAATATATTTTTTTTACAAAAGAGATCTATTCACTGGAGAATATTACAACATATAGATAAGCAAAATTAAAACATGCAAAGTACTTCTGCAAAAGAGCACATCAGTGATTATCTGGGGCTGGAGGTTGGGAGAGGTAGAATTGATTAAAAGGGACAAGACAAAACTTTTTGGAGGAGATGCAAATGTTTTGTCTTGATTGTGGTGGTGATTACCAATGTGTATACACTGTTAAAATTTGAATTATATACTTTAAATGGTTGTATTTTATTGTATGTAAATTATATCTCTATAAAGCCAGTTAATATTTTTCAAACTACTTCTGTCATCACCCATACAGAACTATTCTTAATACTCTGATATACATTTTTTCAAGTGATTTTCTGTGTGTCTCTCTATACACATATTTGTTTACACAAAAAATGGTACCACTTTTGATCAACCATTAAAAAAAGATTGCTTTGGTTATTCCAGGTACCTTGAGATTCCATATAAATTTTGGATGAATTTTTATATTTCTGCAAAAAATGTCATTGGAATTTTGACAGAGATTGTATGGAATCTGTAGATTTGTTTGGGTAGTATCGGAATCTTAACAATATTAAGTCTTCCTATACATGAACATGAAACATCCTTCCATTGATGTATGTCTTCTTTACTTTCCTTCAGTAATGTTCTATAATTTTCATTATATTAGTCTTTCACTTTCTTGGTTAAATTAATTTCTAAGTATTTTATTTTCTGGTGCTATTGTAAATGGAATTGTTTTCTTTATTTCCTTTTCAGAATGTTCATTGTTATTATGTAGAAATACAACTGATTTTTGTGTGTTGACTTTGTGTTCTGCTTCTTTGCTGAATTCATTTATTGTTCAAATAGTTTTTTAATTCAATTTTTTATTTAAATTCTAGTTCAAAATTTTTTTTCTCTGTGGAACCTTTAGGGTTTTTTTATATATAAAATCATGTCATTTCCAAATAAGTCTTTAAAAAAATATTTTAGAGATGGGCACCTGGGTGGCTCAGTTGATTAAATATCTGACTTTGGTTCAGGTCATGATCTCAGGGTCCTGGGATCGAGTCCTATATCAGGCTCCCTGCTCAGTAGGGAGTCTGCTTCTCCCTTTCCCTCTGCCTCTCCCCCCAATTTTTTCTCTCTCTCTTTCTTAAGTAAATACATAAAATCTTTAAAAAATTATTTTAAAGAGAGAGAGAGAGAAAGCAATGGGGAAGGGCAAGGGAGAGATAGAATCTGAGGCAGACTTCACATTCAGTGTGAAATGTGAAGACCCTAACCCAATCCCAAGACCCTAAGATTGTAACCTGAGCTGAAATCAAGAGTTGGCCTGAGTCACCCAGGTGCCCTGCAGAGATAATTTAACTTCTTTAAGTTTCTTTTTTAAAATTTTTAAAATTTTCCTTCTTTCCACCCTGAATGCTTTTAATTTCTTTTTCTAATACGAAATAACAGCCTAATTAGCCTAATAGCCCAATAACTTCTAATAACCTAACTGCTGTGGCTAAGACATCCAGTATCATGTTCAATGGAAATGGTGAAAGTGGGCCTCTTTACCTGTTTCCTGATCTTGGAGGAAAAGCTTTCAGCCTTTCACCACAGAGTATGATGTTCATCACCAGTTTGTTATAGAAGGTTTTTATTACATTGAGACAGTTTCCTTTTGTTCCTGGCTTGCTCATAACTTTTTTTTAATTAATTATTTTTATTAACATATAATGTACTATTTGCCCCAGGGGTACAGGTCTGTGAATTGTCAGGCTTACACATTTCACAGCACTCACCATAGCACGTACCCTCCCCAATGTCCATAAGCCCACAGCTTTTAATACAAAGTGAAAAGTACATTTTGGGGATAAATTTTAGATAAGTCTTGATTTCTACTTTAATTTCTTCTTTTATCCAAATACTCCTCAATTTCCAGATAGTTAAGATATTATTATATTTTTGCTGTTGTTTTTAATTTTCTGTACTATGTTAGGTAATATGGCTTTTTAAAACTTTATGAATTCCTTGAGGTTCCTTGGTGTCAAGTAAATGATTGATTTTTATAAATGTTCCATAGCCAGAGAGGAAAATGTATATTCTTTCTTTGAAGGGGACAGAAATTTTTGACTGAATGACTCTCATGCTCCATATCTTTACTTTCTCTGAAAGACACCTATTAACATTCTTCACTCTATGTAGTTATATTGCTTTCTCTTTTTAATTCTGGAAACTTTGCTCTTATATTGTTTGGTGCATAAGTACTTGTGACTTATATATCTTCATAATATCTTAGTATCTTTTACCATTACACTTGTTTTTTTTTTTTTTTTTTTCCATTACACTTGTTTTAAGTCCTTGGTCAAATGTTACCTTCTCAGATAGGGTTCTCCTTATCTAAGGCCTTCTCCACTATTCCATCTTGCTTTTTTTTCTTTCCATTTATCAGATGCTAATATGCCAAGTAATTTAACTTTTTGTTAATATCTGTCTTTTGCTACTATAATACAAGGTCCACAAAAACAATTCTTTTATTTTCTTTGGTCATTGTTTTTCTCTTGTACCTAAAAACAATACTTGACACATAGTAGCTACTCAATGAAGAAATCAATTACCAATGTTTCTCTTTGTGCCATCATTTAATACTTTACACTTTGATTTTTATTTCCTGATACCAATATTACAATTCTTGCTTTCTTTTTGTTAATATTTATCTGGTACATTTTTGCTTATTCCTTTGTTTTCAACATTTATTTCTTAATTGAATTTGGACTTTTTTTTCCTTTTCTTTCTTTCTTTTTTCTTTTAAAAGGGAGTTCAATCCATTCACATTTGTTGGGATAGTTGATATATTTACATTTTTTTCTCTTTTCTTATTTTATGCTTGTTACTTATTTTACCTATTATTATTTGCTCATTTACTCTTTATTATATCTAGATTTATTAGAGTGAGAAAATTTCTCTTTTATCCTCTGTTAATTCATAAATTCTCTATTTTTCTAGAGATATATTTCTATATTTTTTGTGGTATTTAAAGCTATATTCCTCTGTCAAAGTACCAAAATTAAATAAATTATGCTTTCCAATCCCCAAAATGTTTTACTACTATGTTCAAACAAATTTCTTACAAAGCTTTAAATGCCTCAGTTCTTTTCTCCACCAAATCCTGAACTTTTTAAAAATAACAATTTATTTTCAGTTTATGATTATATATTTTACTTTATAGAATGGGAATTATAGTTCAACATATCTTTCTTAATGCTTATGTTACAGTTTGTGCTTATTATTCATTTAGATCTTAACTATTCATTTGGTAAGAAACACTGTTCACCACTCCTTTGTATACATTTTTTTAATTTATTGTACACATTTTTATCTTCCCTTATCTTGAGTTCTTTCATCTGCCATAATTTTCACTTGGAAACAGTTTTTGAGTAATTTGCTTATAAAGAGTATATGAGTAGTATACTATCTTTTTTTCCCACTTTTATGATTTTTATTATTTTTGTACCACTTCTGCTATTACTGACTTAATTTTTTGAGTATAGTTAACACATAATGTTACTTTAGTTTCAGCTGTACAACACAGTAATTAGACAACTCTATACATTATGCCATGATCACAACAAGTGTAGCTCCCATCTGTCCCAGTACAACTCTATTCCAGTATCACTGACTATATCCTTTAGGCTGTTACTTTATTCCTGTGACTTTGTTCATTGTATAACTGGAATTCTGTATTTCTCACTCCCCTTCACTCAATTTGCCCGTCCCACCTCCCCTCTGGCAATCATCGGTTTGTTCTCCATATTTGTAGGTCTGATTCTACTTTTTGTTTATTCTTCTTTTTTGTTCCTCTTGTGAGTGAAATCATATGGTATTTGTCTTTCTCAGTATGAGTTATTTTACTTAAAATAATAACCTCTAGTCCATTCATATTGTCTCAGGTGGCATGATCTCATCTTTTTTTTAAAGATTTTATTTATTTATTTGACAGAGAAAGAGAGAGAAAAAGAGCACAAGCAGAAGGAAGAGCAGGCAGAGGGAGAAGGAGAAGCAGACTCTTCACTGAGCAGGGAGCCTGATGAAGGACTCGATATCAGGACACTGGGATCATGACCTGAGCTGAAGGAAGGTACTTAATTGACTGAGCCACCCAGATGTCCCTGATCTCATTCTTTTTTTTTTTTAAATTACTGTGTTTTATACATATCACTCACACATACATACCACATTTTCTTTATCCATTCATTTAGTTTTTTATTTTTATTTATTTTATTTTTTTATCTCTTAAAAATCAAAAACCTCTGGCTTTTTATTTCTGGACCACTTGACATTTATATTCTCCTTTCTTCCTCTCTACCTTTCTGGAATTCTCTCATCCTAGGATATCTTTTCCTTGTCCAGTGGGGGATAGCTAGGATAGTTTTTACTTTTTACTTTCTCACCAGTCTTATTTGTCTATGTTGTGAGCCCTTTGCTAGGCTTTTGAAATCCAAATGCCAAAATGAGATGCATTTTGCTCCCCCACTGCTTTATGCCATTTCTACTGTCTGCTGTCTGCCAAAGCAAATGAGCACAGAACTGTTCAGCTGTTTAATAAGGGAAGGGCAAGAAAAAGGAACTTTCAGGAAGAAATGGTTGATAATTTTAAAAATATCAAGCCAAAAAGTTCCATTACTATCACTTAATGACCACGAATTAGCATAAATGTGCCTTGTCATTGTTTTCTCCTTCCTAGTATGTTCCTTTGTCTTTCCCAGTTAGGTCCCTAAAGAACCTAAAGAACTCTCTTTCAAGAGTTATTTATTAAGCACCTATTCCAGGTTTAGCCATGCTTCCTTGAAGTAACTCAGGCAGTGAATAAATGTGAAGTCCCATTTATTTGCTTTTGTGGCTTCTTCAGATACTTCTTTTTCTTGGAATGGTCAATGATCATAAAAGGTTGAGTCCCTGGTGGTTGAAAATGTAAATCTGGGCAAGGAGCAGAAGACAAATCAACTATCCAAAAATAAATAGAAATGTTAGGAACATTCACAACTCTTCCTTTAGGTCCCCAGTTTAAGTATTCCATAGAGATAATAGGTGAAGCTTATATCTCACTTTTGGAACTTAAGATGCTGTATTTAGTATTATATTAGTCTATTATGTTTATATGCAAAATATAGTGAATTAAGAACTGGATAGAAAAATCTTGCCTCTAGAATTCATGTTTGTTTTTTCTTCTTCCTGATCCAGAGCTTTTTGCATTGGTTTGATGTACTATAGTTACTTGGGGTTTAATCTTGTATAATAATTAACTTCAATTGATCCACTGCAGTGTGTTAGCAAAGTGCCCGAGCCTATTAAATCCGACTAAGAATCCTCCATTGCTTTCCTAATTTCCAGCATCATTATGCTGCCGGGAAAGCTGATTAATGTAAAGGCATTCCAAACTGGGGTTTTTTCCTGGTGACATTTTGGAGAAGGTGCATACTATTCCAGTTTGCAATATTGCATCTAATAAATACCAACATAGAGGATCTCCATTCTTAGGAGAGTCCTGGATCTACAAAGGAGGTTTCTTGTTCTTTATAAAAGAACTCTTAAAGAGGGAAGCCAGAATCATCAGAGCTTCACTTCTTAATGGAGGCACATATGGTTGATTTAAAAACAAGTAGAAAATGGAACATTACTGGAAGTGTGCCATGCTCAATAGTCTTCTAGAAAAGAAAACAAAGCCTACCAATGAGAGGACAAGAGGAAGAAATTATTAAAAAAAAAAGTTAAAAGATCAGTGTAAATGAAGCTGTTAAATCAAATATTCACAGTGGATATTTTCGGCTTTTGAGGAAATTTTAAATAAACATTCAAATTAATCTGTTGAAAGCTCTATGTAGGGGGATTTCTAGTGAAATGTTTGATTCAGAAAATTTTCCCGAGTTTCAACAGTATGTCAGAGAGACAAAGAAGATTAAGACTTGGTCCTTGCCTTTGAGGACTTCACACTTTTTAAAAAATAGTCTGTTTTGGTTGCTTTGGCGAAGTACAATCCTATCTTGTTTTTCCTCAATTTCTTGAAAATTTTTTAGTCTCTGTCTATGTCCTTAGCAAGTAAAACCTAAGGAACATCTTTACTTTTGTCAGTTCACAGGCTCGTCATCTCAAGAATCAGTGATCAGCCTCCAAGAATGGATGGAACAGATGTTGGGCATGAGACTGAGTATTTACCAAGACCAAGACACCCCCCAAAATGTAATTAAAAATTAAATTAACTTACTTTTTGTTGTTTTGCCTCATCATTTTAAAAGTTTCATGTGAAAGAATTCTACTTAATTAAGGGTTTTAGTTGTTTGGTTTCAAATAGTTTTTTTTCCACTGTAAATGATCATATTTCAATTTTATCATTGGAAGGAGATGGAGATTATCTTGATGATTTAATCGAATTTATCAGGAATGTTAGAGGTAATGAAAATAATGAAGCTGGGATTTTTAAGAAAGATATCATTTTCTAACCTGTGAATTTCAATCCCATTAATGTTTTTTCTGATTATTCCCTATCATGGTGCAGTCTCAGTCCAAAGACAGGCCACTGAGGACCACATGTGTGGGAGGAAAGCTCTGTGGATGAGGTAGGATTTGTGTTAGGTAGATATCCTATTGTAGTGGGGAATAAAAAGGGTATTTCCAGTTAAGGGAACAGCATGATCAAAACTGTTTGGGTGGTTGTGAGCATGAGGTATAAAGAAGGTAATAATGAGACTTGTTTGAGGGGTAAGGGCAGGGTTCATATAGACAAATAAGTTTTGGCTGAGAATAGGGTGAAGATGAAAGTATTTTATGAAAATTTTGAAAACTAAACTTGAGGAATCTGAGTTTGAACCAAATAGGGTAGAAAAGCAGGCGTTACAAATACTGAGAAAAAAGAATGATTAAAAACTGAAATATTATGGAGGAATCGATAAAAGTTATTAGTTGGACTTTATAAAAATTATCAACACTTTTATGCTTTTGTCCCTTTGTCTGTTGCCACATATAGACTAAACTGATTCTTTCAGAACACAATTAACTAAATGGGTTTGGTGATAGGTTGGGAAGCCAGACAATACTACATCACAGACAAGCTACAAAAATTCTTTTAAAGCTTTTGGAGAACTTGGAGGCTGCCAAAAATAATATGGGAAAATGTCCTCATAATAAATTTATACAAATTATTTCATGGTAGAGAAGCAGTACAGGACCTCCCCGCTTCTGCTATCCACTATCTCAAAGTAGAGCATTCCTACGAAGCCTTTTCTAAGCTGAAATGGTATGCAGCAAAGAAGCAATTACCATTTATTTATATGGAAAAAATTTGAGCATACCCACATCCAAAAAATAACCTCTCTTAGGCTTTTCTAATACCTTAGGACACATCTTGCTAGCAGATGCATAAAATAAATCTAGATAAAGCACAGATGCTCACAGACAGAGATAAAAGCTCTGGTGGCTTGATGTGGAGATGCTTAGTATTGTTCATGGGGAAGGAATTGTGTGGGGCTGTTCTCCCTGCTCAAGGTGCCTCTACAAAACAAATGCTAAGGGCTATTTTAGCTTTTCACTTTTGTTGTTGTTGTTGTAGAAGTGACAGTCTTCTTTTGATTGCTTTCAGTTAGGGAGAAAAGGTAGTACTGAGGGTCTCAGTACAAAGTTGTGACTGGGGAGACAGCAGTAAGCTAGGACTTGGAAGCTGGATGAGACCTAGTGGGCACTGAACCTACTGGACCTTGCCCCAGAAAATGGTTGCCAGTAGGCTAAGTGGAGTATTCTAGGACAAGGTGATGAAATCCTGTGTAGTCTCAGTAGCTACCCATGGAGATGGTTGTACAACTATATGAATACATGATAAACCATTGATTTGTATACTTTAAAAGGGGGGATATTATGGTACCTGAATTATATCTTAATGTAAAAAATATATGACATGGGTGCTTGGGTGGCTCGGTCGGTTAAATGTCTGCTTTTGGCTCAGGTCATGATCCCAAGATCCTGGGATCCAGTCCTGCATCAGGTTCCCTGCTCAGCAGGGAGCCTGTTTCTCCTCTGCCTGCTTCCCTCTCTCTCTCTGATAAATAAATAAAATCTTTAAAAAATAAAAACAAAAAAAAATGACAGTTAAGATCAATATGAAGCTTAACCAAAACCAAATGTCACCAAAATAGAATGAACTCATGAGACCCAAGGATAAATGTAAAATTTCCTCTCCCAAATTAATTTTTATAATATTATTTTATACATTTTGTAGTCAAATTCAAAAATTTGAGATTGCAGTGTATATATCATAATTGCTTGGTACTGGGTGATGCCAGAGTATTCCCGGTGTTATTCTACTGCATATTGGTGATCCTAAGTAGATACTTATCTTAAACTGAGGTTTTTTACAAGAGTAAGATAGTTACAGGGTAACCCATTTTTTTCTAACACTTCCTTATTAATTCTTCCTCTGTATTATTTATTCTGCCTGGATCAAAGACAATTTATCATGAACGTTTTGAATGTGATTTTGGAGGTTTTTTCCTCATGAAATTTTGAGATGGCCAAATTGATAATTTTGTTTTTAATTCTTTCTCTTAAAATATTCATAATGTTTAATTATGATTTTTTCTTTGAATTAATGGAATTAAATAACATTAAATCAAATAGAGGTTTTAAATATCATTTTATTTAACTAATAGATCAAATAATTTTATAAAGATGGAAATTATAAAATCTAATATCCATTATTCAGTGTTTATAATGATTATAATATTTATAATCATTTTATAATAACTATTATATAAGTATTTACCTTTGTAATTATAAATATTTATAAACATTTGAAGGCTCTATATCATATTCTTTCTAAATTTATCTGACTCTGGCACTCTTTTAATGTTTGCATTAATTGTCAATCTGTTTCCCAATTTATTTAAACACCTGGAAGTCTTTAATAAGTGCTTTTGCATGTAAGACTAGTTTTCACAATCTTCACAATTATTTAAAGATTTTATTATTGCAATAATATGTATATATTACACTTCAATGGTTAATGAGAATTTCAATATATAAAGCACAAAAGAAGATTTTCACCCCAGAGTTCAACAAGAATACTCAGATATTTTACAAGTGAATATTCAGATATTGACAATAAGTTTATATGGTATGCTTTGTTTCTATTACTGATATTAGTGTTCAAATGTAGATGTGATAGTTAACTTCATGGACTCATGGATAATAATCTTACACAGACTCCAGAATGCTAAATATACTGTTGAAGTGTATAGTTGGCCATTTAGTCTTGTGAAGGCTGGGGTTGAAGCTCAAGCCAGATAGAATTCTCCTGAATATGGAGACTGATACATGCTACATGGTATAATATGAAGCTGGATTCTGTTGCAATTCTAGTACGTAGGTTTGGTTTTTGAGGCTCATCCCAAGGATATTAAATGCTAGCTTTTAGATGGTAGGTTTATTTCATACCTCTGCCATTTGTATGGTAGGAACTCTTCACCTGTTTATAGGACTGGTTCTCAGTAGAAGTGGGGTAGTTACCCTCCTTGCTTTGATCTCTCCTATTTCCTTTAGACAACCCCAGTTCTTTACATGTCATGCCATCCTAATCTACCACCTGCTACCTCTCCTTGTTATCTTTTAAACCAGTCACTTCCTTTTATTTAGTAAACACTTCAGGATCTAAAAATACTAATTTGAAGGGATACATGCGCCCCAATTTTTATAACAACATTATCAAAAATAGCCAAATTCTGAAAAGAGCCCAAAGGCCCACTGAATGATGAGTGGATCAAGAAGATGTGATATCTATCTATCTATCTATCTATCTATCTATCTATCAGAATATTAGTCAGCCATCAAAAGAATGAAATCTTGACATTTGCAATGATGTGGATGAAACTAGAGGGTGTTATGCTAGGCAAAATAAGTCAGTTAAAGATAAATACCATATGACTTCAGTTGTATATGGAATTTAAGAAACAAATAAAGAGAAGAAAGAGAGAGAGAGACAGAGAGAGAGAGACAAACCAAGAAACAGGCTCTCAACTGTAGAGAATTAACAGGAGGGAGGTGGGGGAGTTAAATAGGTAATGGGGATTAAGAAGTGCACTTGTGTTGAGCACTGGGTGTTCTGTGAAAGTGATTAATCATTAAATTCTATACCGGAAACTAATGTTACACTGTATGTTAACTAACCAGAATTGAAATAAAAACTTGAAAAAAAAATGAGTACTTCAAAACTTGACCCACTTTCTTCCTCTCCCCCCTAATGTTGATAATATTCTTGGTGACTTCAACATTCACATGGTAGAGTTTTCCAAAACTCTGGCTCTTTGGTTCTTTGACCTTTTCATTTCCAATGGCTTTTTCTTTATATAGCCTGACAAACCTATCTCAGGGTCATATCCTTGAACTATCCTCACCAAAACCTGAACCACCTCTAAAATCTTGATTTTAATTATCATAGAGTCCTTTCCTTGCATACCTCTTCAACTGTTGCCCATCTATTCCTCTCTTTCAGCTATTCTTTCCTTGCACAATCCAAACCCTGTTAATACCCTGCTCTCTGCCTATTTCAGGTCTGTACCTGAGCGGCCAGACACTACAGGGAAAAATATACAATCATTCTGTGCTCATCAAAAAAATGGTCCTGCAAAGATATCCATGTCCTAATCCCGGTAACATGTGAATGTTACCTTATATGGCAAAAGAGCTTTGCAGATGTGATTAAGGCCTTGAGATGGTGGAGATTAATTTGGATTATTCAGGTGGGTCCAATCCAAATCCATGAGACCTTAAACATGGACAAGTGTTCTCAGCTGTGGTTAGAGAGAGGCGTAGTGTAAGGAGTCCTGCTGTTGCTGTTTTTTTTTTTTAAGATTTTATTTATTTATTTGACAGATAGAGATCACAAGTAGGCAGAGAGGCAGGCAGAGAGAGAGGGGGAAGCAGGCTCCCCACTGAGCAGAGAGCCCGAAGCGGGGCTCAATCCCAGGACCATGGGATCATGACCTGAGCCGAAGGGAGAGGCTTTAACCCACTGAGCCACCCAGGCGACCCTGTTGCTGGTTTTGAAGATGGAGAAAGAGGGTCATGAATGTGGGCATCACATGGCATGCTGAAAAGGGTAAGGAAATACATTCTTTCCTAGAACCTCCAGGAAAGCAAGCCAGTCCTGCAGATAACTTGACTTTATCCTGGTGGGACCCACAATGGATTTCTGACTTACAGAGATATGACATAAATTTGTGTTGATTTAAACCATTAAATTTGTGGCCTTTTGTCACGACATCAATAGAAAACTAGTCCATGTGCTACCTGGTTTCCCTTTAAATTTGCGTCCTCAAATTTTAAACTTAACTGCCTGGAAATTCTGTTACACTGTCTTTGCATGTTTGCCTTGATTTTCTTTGCAACAGTCACTTCATTCATTTTCCTCTCTGCCAATACTTCCAAAACACTCCACTCCCCTCAAAAACCACATTATCATATGGGGGTTCCTTCACCTTTCTATTAAATCTATCTAACCTACTTCTGTATATTCTTTGTTTCTGTCAAAGCAATCCCTCCATTTGTGCTCTGGATTCCATCTGCTCTTGACTTCTCAAGGACTTTTCACCTGCTATTGTCTTCTCTTTGTTCTGCATCGTCAATTCAGGCACAGTTAATAGACCTCTTGTAAACATCTGACACAATTGACCACTACCTTATTCTTGAACCATTTCTTTTTTTGGTTTCTAGGACACCATATTTCCTTCATAACTAGTGGCTGTTCATTCTTAATCTGCTTTGCTGGCTCCTTTCCTCTGCCCTATTTCTAAATGTAGAAATGCCCCAGGACTCAGTGCTGGCCCACCTTTTCTTCTCTATCTATACACTCTCTCCAAATGATTTTATTTAGTCCCCTGAGTTTCAGTACTGCCTATATGCCGATGACCCCAAATTTACATCTCCAACCCTGACTTCTCTAACCTCAAGGTTTATAACTTAACTAGAAATCCCTATTTTCATATCTAATAAGCATCTCAGACTTCATATATTCAAAATAGTTATTTATCAAGAAAGAGGTGAATTTCCTTCAAGTAATCCATAACTTCCAACCCCCTAAAACATATTTATAAGATTCTTGGCTTAGAGAAGAGCTGTAGTCTGTGACTGAAGAGCCAATTTCACAAAGAATCTTTGATTTTTTTCTAGTCTCATTAATACTGTGGGTTAAAGTTATTTTTGGTTGCAAGGAATAGAGGCCCATTCAGGCTAATTCAAGTAAATGGAGGGTGATTTGACAAAGGAGAGTGGCATTCAAATCCAAATAAAGAAAATGAAATGTACCTAGGTCTCATTGGAACTGGTAACTAAACTAAAATACCATCCAGAAAGGAGATTCTTTCTCAGGGATGGAGTCTCTCTCATTATCTCTTTGCTTCTCTCTGTGAATCTGCTTTATTTTCTCCTCTCTTCTGGAATCTTCTGCTTATTCATTTTACACACAGTTCCTAATGACTATCCCACCAACCGAATCAATATAGTGGCTATAGGTTCTTTCCTATCAAGAAGCAAATGCAGTGATATAAGTCTTTAATAACTGGCTCTTGGAGTACAGGAGAGGGAAATGTCCAGATATGTCACATTTTCCGATTTCTGTGGCTTGAATATTTCCACCATGGCTGATTTCAAGCTACCAACATGACATCAATAAGCTTGCTAAATTCTGAAAATTTAACATGTGTCCTTCATAAATGGGTATGTGTTGGCTCTAGTATGCTACTACTTAAAGAACACAAGCTTCCCTCACTTGCATGAATCCCTTTCCAGGCCCTGTGTCTGGTTTCCAATTTTGTGTTCTATTTCTACAATTTCTTCTGCCTTGTCCCAATAGTATAAGGTCTGTGTTGCACCTGGATTTGTCTTGTTAGTGACCTTTCAGTTCAGTTCCTATAGCTTACTTGCAATTACCCTGTAACTTTTCTGTGGCTTTTTGTTTAAACTACCAAGAAAGGAAATTATTGACTTAGCTCATCTCTTTCAGGGCTGATCTTTTTATGCCAGGCCATGCCATAGATCAGTTATAAGTCTGTGGCTGAACTTCTTTGGTTTAGTTGTCCATCTATAGTCTAAAGGACTGTAGCTAGGAAAGTGGAATCATGTGTTTCACTGTCAACTTAACAAGGGCTGTGTGTGAGCCAATTTCCCGTAGAAGAATCTGTCAGTGGAACACGTTTTACCTAGAGATGTCAAACTTCCTGTGTGTCCTAGCCATCTATAAATAAGACTTCTAGTACAATAAAGCACAGCCTGTCTTTGATATAATAGTTGAAAGTCAAAATGATCAGTCTGCCTTCTAAGTCAAACCATGAAGAGTATCTTCTGATCTAGAGACTTACTACTTTTTGATCTAGACTATTTCAAGAGTTATTGAAATAAATAAGCAGATAATGATATAAAATTTATAGTTTTGACCAAAAGTAACAAATGACCACATGGGAATTCCAAATGGAAATGAGAGGCTGTAGACATGTTAGCATTTAGATAAACTGAGTCTCATTGTATTTGTATGACCCAATACATAGGATGGTTCAGCAGAAATGAAGACAGATATTAAGTGATTAACCTTCAGGATTCTTTTATGCTGTTGTCATTGTGACGATTTTCTCTCTGTAAGTAAGCCCTTTTCACAAGAACATTCCCACTTAAAACTGTCAACAATTTATAATATAATAATTCCTGTGTTGCTCCAAGCCCTCTGAGAAAGACTCTAAGAGATGGGATCAGGAACCTTTTTATAACAGCTCTTGAAGCTATATTTTATTAAACAATCCTGATGTACACTGAAGTTTGAGAACCCTGTGGCAGACTATTTGGTCCTATTTACCACTGAATCTCCAGCACCTAGAATAATTCCCAACACTGTCAGACACTTCAGACACTGAAGATGGTTGAATGAATGAATATGTCCCTGGGGTCTGGAAATTAGTCACCTATATCTTCTTTAGAAATTACAAGGAATTGGACATGAAGATATGTACTAAATGCTTTCTAATTGCTGGAAAACTAGCCTGTTTTGGTTGTTATCCAAGACATACGCATAGAAAACAAAATCATTTTTATTTACCTCCTTTATCTACCTAATTCTCCAAATCTATGCCTTATTCAGCCCATTTAGCTCTGTAGGCTGCCTTGCTCTAGGGATTCACTCTAATTACTCACACCGTCAGGGTGTCACTTCTCAACTTGTCATTGTCACCGGGGGTGAGAGTCAAAGTATTTAACAACTGATACAGTGCAAGCACCAACTAATCAGTACAGATTCTGACTGTGAACAACCGGGAGGGCCATATCAATCCATAATGGCTGAAGATCAGCTTTGATCATTAGCCTTGTGTAGAAGACTGTGCTCCTAAGCATTTGGCTTTATGGGTTCTAACCAAAAATGATCTATAAAAGGGTGAAGCTTCCTGGATCTCGGATCATAGCTCAGATTATCTTGTGTGATAGGTGAGAATAATAGCCCTTTAAAGATATCCATATCCTAATCCCTGAAACCTGTGAATATTAGCTTAGATGGCAAATGGGACTTTGCAGATGGGATTAAGTTAAGCATCTTGAGTTGGGGAGATTATCCTGGATTATGTGGGACCTAGTATAATCACAAGGGTCCTTATAAGAGAAAAGAGAGTCTGAGTCAAAGCAAGAGAGATGAGGGGAGAGGAAGGGAAGTGGGGAAAGATGCTATGCTGCTGGAAGATGGAAGTAAGACGCTATGAGCCAAGGACCAAGATTTGTCTTTAAAAGCCGGAAAAGCTAAGGAAAAAGCTACAGATTCTCCTCTAGAGCCTCCAGAGGGAGTACAGCTTTGTTGACATCTTGATTTTAGAACTTCTGATCTCCAGAACTATCAGATAATAGATTCGTGTTGTTTTAAGCCACCAGATTTGTGGTGACTTACCACAGCAGCAATAGAAAACCTGTCGTAGGTATGATCTTTATAGTCAAATTTAAGTATGTACAGGTGTGATTCTCCTTCACCAGTATAATTTGTAGCCCATATTCTGTTTGGTCTCAGAAATCTTAATGTTGATGAAGAAAGGTACTACTGGTCAAACACATGATTAAACATTTTTTCAAATAAAAACCTAGGAAAAAATCAAGGTTTTTTCCTTCATTTTTTCCCCTATGTGGTAGCAACTAAGTACCAAAGTGGAAGACAGGGTGTTTTGTCTGCTTTCCTTTGGTGTCTGAGGAGGGGAATTTAGCTCTTATTATATAAGAATTGTTGATCTTTATCCCTATTGCAGTGTCTCCTAATGTCTGTAGTCCAACCAGATGTACATTGGACAGTTAGTATGGAATTCACTGTGTTTTCTTATTAAAATTACAAGGCTCCTACCCATCTCTCAGTCATCTGTACCCTTCTTGAGGGTGCAGATAACTTTGATATATCTTCCCATCACTCTCTGGGGTCTTAGGAGATTTGGAAGACTTTTTGGTCCTCTCTATCTAGGCATGTCTGGCCACCATTTTTGTAAAACTTGTGCCTTTCTTGAGCTTCATCAGGGAAGTTAAGCACAGGTCTCTGATCTTAATATTACTGAAATATTTCAGGGGTTTCCACCATCCCTCTTCCCAGAAATGACTTTCAACTTTCCTCCCTTCCTCACCCAATTGAATTTAATTTCATTTGGGATGTGGAAAATCAGCTCTTCTTTCATCTGGCTCCCTTGTTTATGAGATAACTTGTTTATGAGATAACTTTTGTGCTCTAAGTCTTTGCACCAAGTCTTTAAACTTTTGAAACTTAAACCTTTTTCTCTCTCAAAATTCTTGTGTTTATAATCCATAGCTTTATCTATTGAAACAGTGGCTCTGCCAAGGGTTTTAGAGGTCTAATTCCAAAGTAAACTCCAAGAATGTGACTCTTTGTTTTATGCATTGGGCTTTTTCCTGAGGTAATAAGTTTCAGGCTCAAGGTCTAATTTTAATGGGAAATGTTGAGGGGTAATGAGGGGTAAAAAGAGAATAAAAATCCATCTGCTAATACTTGAAGATACTATGCCTCTACAATTTTCTCCCTAGTAAATCATGGCATTTGGATACCTCAGCACAGGTCTCCCCTCCATGCTGCTCCCCACCAAGTTATGCAAGGCCATTGCAAGACTTATCTGACCTCTGTGGAGGCTCTGCCTTCAGTCATGGCAGAATTCAGAGGAGAACTAAGTGTCCAGAATCTGTGCATCCAGAATAACAGCTTCCAGAATTCATAGGGAGTGTTATTAGGATAAGATCCAAAAATACAGGTGACAAATTTTTAGCTCCTGAGTTCAAAAAGAAAAAAAGCCATTTGTTTCAATGTAATTGAGAAGAAAAGTTAGAAAGAATACAAGATCAACGTGAATATTTTCTCCTGCCTTTTCATACTCTCCCCATGCCTGTCACATGTACAACATGTGTGTGCTTGTGCATGTATGCACACATGAAAAAAGAGTTTTCAAGCAGGGAGTGATAAGAGCAAAGAGTTTTGGAGGGGTAGAAAGATAGTTAGACATGTATTTGGAGGTTTTTGTGTTCTATCCTCCCACCATGTTGGGCCAAATATGAAGGGCTGTAAAACATGATGAAAATCCCAGTTAAAGGCTGAAAAAATCAAAGAAGCAAGGATTTGAGTTTTACATCCTAGGTGAGGACCAGTAAACTGGGAAGCCTGGTAGAGCAATCCATTTCCTTTCAGTCCAGTGCAGCAGTCTGATTGTAGAACTGTACTGTGTGACAGGTCTAGGTAAGAAAACATCAAAGATAAGTCTCCACTACTCTTACTACCTTCCAACTCCCATCTCCTAAGTTCTCTGAACCCTCCACAAATGTGGAAGCCCATATGAAAATATCCTGTGGTTCCCTGAATTGACTGGGGGAGGTTATATGAGGGAAAGAGAACCAATGTATTTCTAAGGTGCTTTTATCCAGGATAAGAAGATTCTGTGTGTGATTTCAATAGTCTCTGCCATGAATTGGGATATATAATACCTATGACTAGGTCATCAGCACAAGAGAGCTAAGTGGGAGCCAATGATTATATAAAAAAAAATTTCTGAGGCACCTGGGTAGTTCAGTTGGTTATGAATCCAACTCTTAATTTCAGCTCAGATCATGATCTCAGGATTGGGAGATCAAGCCCTGTGTCACCTGCTTAAGATTCTCTCTCTCCTTCCTCACCTAGAGCCCTGCAGACTGCTCGCACATGGGTGTGTACCCTTTCTCCCTCTAAAAAAAATAAATAAAACAAGCGATTTCCATTTGTGGCAGGTTAATGCAGCAATTCTAATTTATTTTTATTTTTTATTTTTTTAAAAATATTTCTTTTATTTATTTTGGAGAGAGTGAGCATGTGAGTGTGTGGGGAGGGGCAGAGGGAGCTGGTGAGAGCAGATTCTGGGTTCAGCATGGAGCCTGATGTGGGGATCCATCTCAGGACCCCGAGATCGTGACCCTGAGATCACTACCTTTGCTGAAACCAATAGTCAGATGCTCAACTGACTGCACCACCCAGGAACACCTAATTCCCATTTATTTGTGCCTTTTGTTTCTATACTCTTTGATACCATCCTTTACATTGACTGTAAGCTTGGCCATGTTGCTTGATTTGGCTAACAAGGCAACAAAACATGATTAGTAGAAACTTAAAGGAGTGCTTACATATTAGGGATTGCCTTCTCTTGCTTCCATTGGGATTCCAAGATCACTCTGTGATCAGCCTGTTGGATTATGAAAGACATGTGGCCCAACTATGTTCTCATCCCAGCTGACAGCCAGCCAATCTCCAGACATGTGGATGAGGTCCTTGACTGCCAGCTGACTGTAGGCATAAATGAGTCCAGCTGAGTCCAGCCCAAATTGCTTACCCACAGAGTTGTGAGCTAAATAAATGGTTGTTATTTTAATCTACTAAGTTTTGAGGTAGCTTGTTAAACAGCAAACATCAACTGATAGAAAATTCAAGGGAGTGTCGTGCAAAATGTGGCCCTAGGAACAGATGGGATGAGTTACATCTGCAGCAGTAAGAAAGCAAGGCCAATATAATGGCATTCCCTTTAACTGCTGCCTCTTTCCCAAACAACTCCAGAGCTGATCATTGATCCTGAGGAAGGGAGTGAACCAAGGGGGAAAATAGTGATTATGACTGAATATCCAACTTAAACTGACTGGGAAATTGTTGAACTTACCTGGACATAACTGGCTGTAATTCTCTGTATTAGGCAGAATTGTGGTGGCTCAGAGGAAGATACTTTTTTAAAGATGTCTGAGCCTGCAACCAGGGAAATTCTATGCTTGCTGTACTTGGTATTTCGGTATTAATGCCCTAGACTGAACCTCATGTATCTGAATGATTAAACCCAGAGACATGCATCACACTCACGTACAACTATGAAGACCTGCATCAAGGGGCACCTGGATGGTTCAGTTGATTAAGTGTCTGCCTTTAGCTCAAGTCATGATCCCAGAGTCCTGAGATTGAGCCCTGCATCTGGCTCCATGCTCAGTGGGGAGCCCACTTCTTCCTCTGCTCCTCCCCCTCACATAAATAAATAAATACAGTCTTAAAAAAAAAAAGACGTGAGTCAAAATCAGCTTTGAGATACTTGCCAGGGTGCAGGAAAAGGGCTGCCTTACTGTGAGTGGGAGAAACATGAAAAAATATGGATTCCTGTAATGGGTTCTCATTATTCCTTTTGCTTTGCTATCATAGAGAGCAAAATAGGAAAGAAAAAGATAAGCATTTTCTATATGTTACATTTATTAATTTTAATATTTTAACACCTAACATTAGATTGAATACTTACTCAGCACTCTGCTACACTCTTTATATGCACTGTCTCATTTAATCCTTGCAGCAACCTATGAGGTAATACATTATTTCCCCCATTACATAGGCAAAGAAACTGAGACTCACAGATAAAATTACTTAAGTTCATGCAATGAATAAAATGGTTGAAATCCAGAACTGTCTGTCTCCAGAGAATGTGATTTCATTTTGGCCAAACACTGCCTCTTGAATGCATGGTAGCATTTTGAAATTTATTGCTAGCAATGAGTTTTCTTGCAAAAGAAAACAAGTATTGAGAGGGACCGGAGAGGAAAATTAAGGGCTGAAGAACTAGTTACAATTTCATGGGGAACTCAGGACATTGGACAGAGCAAATTTGAGAGAGGGGCCACTTTTTTGCTTTTGGATGAATGATCTTGCTCAAGGGGCTTCACACAGACTAAAGATGATGGCAATGATTTGTATTGAATTTGGCCCGGGGAAGGAAAGGCCGACCAAGTTTTTCTCTTTAAAGTAATCATGCTTCACAATGAATTGTCCTGATAATAGCTTTCTTGTAAAGAAAATAAAGAAGATATACAATCAGAGAAAGCAGAAGTGGTCTTTAGGCCTCCCCCAATATCCAGGTCAGTACTAATTCCCAGCATTTATAAATTGGCATATTTGATAAAATGTGTCCAAATTGTGATTTTCTACCTATGATCACTGATTTAAAAAATGAAATATTTGCAGGCCAAGAGATTCTCATCTGAAATAACTTGCTATGTATCATGGTCATCACTCTTTCAATCATCACTTCCAGGTTCCAGCAGAGGCCTTGGAAGATGGAAGGCTCTTTGTTTTCTATTCTTTCTATCGGAGGGTATTATCAATGTGACACCAAACTTTGGCAGAGCACTTTGCCTCCGTGCTGTTCTGACATTCTTGCAGTCTGTGCTGAGATCCACATGGCTTTGCCTTGCAGCAATGACCATTTTGGCCGTTAGGTCACTGGAACCCCAACAACCCCAACTGCACCAGACCTGCCTCCATCTTTGAATGCCAATCAATACACAGTCACCCAATGGACTGGATACACTTGACCCCTAGTTTTTTCTCTGAATGGCAAGTGTGTTCATTAGGAAAGATCTTTCCTGGAAGCAGGAAACAAAATGATTAGGTTAAATGAATGGTTGAAATGCAATCTTTAGACTAAAAATGTATCATGTGTGGGGCACCTGGGTGGCTCAGTGGGTTAAGCCTCTGCCTTCGGCTCAGGTCATGATCTCAGGGTCCTGGGATCGAGCCCCGTATGGCGCTTTCTGCTCAGCAGGGAGCCTGCTTCCTCCTCTCTCTCTCTCTGCCTACCTGTCTGCCTACTTGTAATCTCTGTCAACCAAACAAATAAAAATCTTTAAAAATATATCATGTGTGTGGAAGCACCAGGGTAGGAGGTACTAAACTTTGCTTCCTTCCCTTTTCCCCTTCATTTTCAAATGAATGAATATGATGTGGGAAAAAAAATAGGGGTACTTTTTTTTAATAACAAACTGAGTTATTTTGAAGATTGTTAGTCAACAATTAATCTAGTTTCCACCTTTTTTCCATGAAATCTCCATAATTTTTTTAAATGTGTGCCCTAGTCTAGAGATTGTCAACATCCATAAAAACTACTTTCAATATCTTTGTTTAAGTACATTCAATTTTCTTTAATACTGGGCAAAATGCATGATTCTTTATGAGATATTGCAATCCTTTTGGAATATAATTTCTGAGATGTTAAAAATTTCATTTTAACTCCAGACAACGAGGTTGTTATTTCCTCGTTGCTAAGGAAACCATTGTGTCTAAATCACCAGTAAATACAATACATGGTAGTTAGACTTTTGTTTGGTGGGGGCAAGTGCCTCTCCCTTGGGATTAGAAAATTACTATCTTTTGATTGGAAAGAACAAGTCATGTGAGTTTAGGCTACTGCTTTAGAGAAACACACCTGCAAAATTCTGTTCTGTTTTTCCTTCTGTTTTAGTCATGGATGAATAGGCAGGAAACCTAGGGATAGGTTTTAAAGAGACCTGGCAGACAAGCAACTCTATCTTCCTTCTTCCCTGCAGATGTCCCATTCCTAACAGTGAGAGTCAGAGATCTTTCACAAATCCAGTCTCCCAAATCCATTCCTTTCTTTCTTTTATACCACTGTCTCCCTGATCCAGCCCTTCTCATCTTGAAATGATAACCTCTAAGCTAGTCTATGTCCAGACTCTTTCTCCTATATTTCATCCTTCATACGTTGTGTCAGGTTAATTCTGAGCAGACTGCTTGTGTTTAAATCTCAGCTCTGCCACTCACAAACTGTGTGATCGTTGGGCAAATTACTGATCCTTCCTTTCTCAATTTCTTCCTCTGTAAAATGGAGATAATAATATCTATTTCATAAAGTTGTGATGAGTAAATAAGTTAATTCATGTAAAGCTCTTATTACAATGTCTGATGCAAACACTCAATATAAGTCAGCTCTTATTAGATTCCCTAAAACATCACTTCCTTTCTTTTCTTTTCTTTTTTCAGTGTTCCAAAATTCATTGTTTATGTACCACACCCAGTGTTCCATGCAATATGTGCCCTCTATAATACCCACTACCAGGCTCACCCAACCCCTCTCCCCCCTCCCCTCCAAAACCCTCAGTTTGTTTCTCAGAGTCCACAGTCTCTCATGGTTTGTCTCCCCCTCCGATTTCTCCCGAAACATCACTTTCTGTACCACTATTTTCTCTTCTCAATTCAAATACTTCAATGATTCTCCATCATACTTTTTGCCTTGACATTTAGGGTCTTCTCTAAATGTCAATATGTAGCAATATGCCATGCAATAAATGGCAATATAGAGTCAATTCTTACGTTTCTGAATGGACCCCTCTAAGCAGCCCTGGGAGGTGGCAGTATGTAGTGGCAAGGATACTGGTTTGGGAGTCATCCACAGTTGAATTTCAACTCAGTTACTGTATAATCTTAAGCTGTTTGGTCTTCAGTTTCTTTTTCTATAAAATTCAAATGACAACTACCATTCTCATGGGAGTTCTTTGGAGAATCAAACAAAAAAGACCTTATAGAAGCACATAGCATACTACTTCCCATTGCAGGTGCTTAACAAAAGTTATTTCCTTCTCTCATTTCTTCACTTCCTCTTCAGTCATGATGATTGTTATGGGCTGAATTGTGTTCCCCCACAAATTCATATGGTAAAGCCCAGACCTCTAATATCTCAGAATATGACTATATTTGGAGATAGTGCCTTCGAAGAGGGAATTAAGTTAAAATGAGGCCAGTAAGGTGGGTCCTAATCCAATCCAATCCTCTTATAAAAAAAGGAAATTTAGACACAGGGAGAAAAACCAGGGTTGTGGACATAAAGAGGAAAGACCGTGTGAGGACACAGTGAGAGAGCAGCCATCTGCAAACCAGGGAGAGAAGTTCAGAAGAAACCAAATCTGCTGGCACCTTCATCTTGGACCTCTAGCCCCCAGAACTGTGAGAAGGTTACTATTTGTTCTTTAAGCCACCCCGTTGTTTTATTTTGCTATGGTAGCCCTAGAATACCAATATACTGATCTGCTCATTATTTCCCAAATATCTGTAAATTATCATCTTTTTATCTCCAGCTTGTGGGACAAACCATGAAAGCTAAAACCAGATATCCTACCCATTGTGAGAAGTCATTTGCATGGCTCCTTCTGAGAACTTCCCAACAGGTGACCACCATGCTTTATGCCAAATGACTGTACCATCCCTGCCACGACTGATTGGGCCTTACTCAAACTCAGTCAGTTAGATAGGTCTGTGATCTGTGGGTGACCTGGCATAAAAGTTCTCCTAAAAGGGGTACTCTGAACTCAACAGTGACAGTCTAGCCCATTTAGATTCTCTGTGTTGTGGCTCATGTATGAAAGACACATATATGAGTATCAGTAGATGGAAGTCAAGAGGCATCAGTCTGAGTGTCAGTAGATGGAAGAGTGGGCAAGAACCTAGAGACACAGGATATTATAATAATTGGAAGCTACAAATAAGCAGATACTTGAGAGAGAGAGAGAGTATCAAGTCATTTGTAGGAGAGTGGGGGCATAGATGTAACTAGAAAGAGGAAAACAGAAAATGTGAAAAGCTGAAAATGTAAAGTAATGATTAGAGTTGAAGCTAATAGATGTCTACTTGTCTAGTTACCTGTTGGAACTTTGGAGTTGCTATTCAATTACTAAAACTGCATATCCTAAAAGATCTTTAGGGTCCACACAGTGCCTGACTGTGAAGTCAGAGACCATTTCCTGTATTTCCCTACTTCCTCACATAATCTTACACTAGAGGGTTACTTCTCTCCTCACCCAAGTACCCTGATTGTGCCTTTGTTCCTTGAACTTCAAGGGACTAACACAACTGAAAAATCATTGCCTCTCCTCTTTGCTTTTCTAAGTCCTCCCCTTCCTTTGTGACCTACCTCAAATCCTGTTGTTCCTATAAAACCCTCTTCAACTGCTTCAGGATTGGAAAACACCTATAGCACTTACTGTCTTAACTACATATTTGACCCCTAGCAGTTAATTTAAAATATATATTTCTGCATTAAAGAACCCTACTTATTGACTTCTGAGTCACTGAATATGTTTGAATGTCCTAAAGCTCTAAAAATTCATAAATATGGAATTTAGACTTACACTAATGAATAGTCTTCTCCATATTATTCAAATTAGTGAGGTAAGTTTGTCAGCCCAACCTCACATCTGATCTTCCTTGTTATCAAGAGAGGTCCTGATAGGGCTTTATTTGGTACCTGACCTTCTTGTGTCTTAACAGCTGTGGCCCTCAGATGAGGCCTGGTGATTCATGAATTTTATCAAGGCACCAGATTTATTTGTAAAGTCGTGCTCTAAAGACCAAAAGGTCAACATTATGCTGTGGGATAATTCTGTTGTATGTCTTTAAATAAGCAGCCATCAAAAATGTTGTCCATTCTCCCCATGTTGCCTATCGAGATGGACCTCCCTTGCAGTGGCATGAGGGCACACTGACAACTGTGAGTGCCTGGCTGTCTAGAGTAATAAAGGTGATGGCCACAGCCAGCTCCTTAGCTCCTGTTGGAAAAATTACAATTTGCTCTTCTGTGAATTAAATCCTGGAGGAATCAGCTAGCTGTATTAGTAATGACCTGATAAACAAAGGTGTTTCTAAGCTAATGTTTGGCCCTCTCTACCCCCTGCACTTTAGATGTATTAGTGTCCAAGGGTTTGGGTGAGTTTATTTGAAAATGTCTGGAGTAGCTATTTTGAGAAGGGGAAAGCCCTTATGCAATATTTGAAAAAAAAAAGTAGGAGAGCTGTACTATTTTCATGCTGAGGAAGACCACCTAGATATTTCCTGAGCACTAGCAAGACTGGCTTTGTCCTGGAACCACTCGACTCTAAACTCTAGACACTTCCTTTACTGTCTCTTGTTGTAGTCCCTTAGATGTTGATTAGCTTCTCTAAAAGGCTTTGGAAAAGTGTTCCATGGACCAAGAAATGTTAAATTGCCATCTACTCTGGATAAACTGAAGGCATCAAAAGCCAGCAGAATCTGGAATAGGAAATGAAACCATGTTGCAGTTTTGGTTAATAGCCTTCCAGGGCACATTTGGTGCCAACATATGGGGCTTTTGGTTCCTTTATCATGATCACTGGTTAATTGCACAGGTGGAATCAAAACAGAATACCATGGAAAGCTAGAACAAATAAATTGTTCAGGCAAAAAAAAAAAGGAGATTAGGAAGGAAGGAACAGGGCAAGATACTGAATACCTTCTTTCTGCCAGGTTTTCTGTTTGATGCTTTATCTAACGTAACAAAATACTCTGAGGTGAGATCTACTCAATTGCTCAGGATGGGGAAACTGAGGCACGGGGGGGGTTAAATGATTTTTCAAGGTTACACAACTTATAGAAGTGGCAGAGCTGGGATCAGAGACCATATTTGTTTTACTCCAAGGCTGATATTTTAAATCACAAGAGCAATATATCTTAATTATTTTGTATTTTTAAATGCTCACTAACCCATTTGATTGATTTGTCAGATTAACTAGAATTCATCTTGCATGGGACTGAGTTTATGATACACAGGGAAGGGGAGTTTTAATGGGTGATTTTAAGAAGGGAAGCATAGTCCAAAGAAAGAGATCTAAACCATATTTATCTTACTGGTATATTGGGAAATAATTGTCACTGTCACTACACATTCTTCCATCAAAGTGTACCCTCCTGACAGGATCAGTCACATCTTAGTGTTTAGTGCTGAGAAGTTTCTAACATGGCAAGGATACTGAAGAGTTGTAACCTTTAGATTAATTGTATTGTATTAGCAATTTTATTATTTTATTTTATTTTACCATCTTCATAAAAATAATTATTAAGCAAGGCAGGACTAAGTGGTTGGAAATTGGGTATTCCATGTGAACAATGACTATATTTACTAGAGTCAACTTTTAGCTAACCCCAAGGACAAATCTTTATAAATCCTTACTGACATTGTCTACCTAGTTTGCTGATTTAAGCCTTTTGTTGACAGAAAGAAGATCATTATTTATTCTGGCTCAGCAGGAATACAAACAGTGCTCTCCCCTTCCCTTTTCCACTGCTCCCTTTGCCTTCAGGCTGATCTCCTCATTACATATTAGAATCCTAAAATAAAGCTTTTGCCTATTGGCCCGCGCATCTTGCCATTATTAGAAACTTTAAGAAATCATTGGCTAATACCATCATTTACACATAGATTGAAAACAGAAATCAAGAGAAATGATGTGACCTGCACAGAACCTTCCAGCTAGTTATTTAGTTAATGGTAAAATGAAAAAAAAAAAAACCACCCTGATCTTCCATTCAATGCTGATATTCTATGAGGGTCTTCTTTTTCTTCTTTTCCTTTTGAATCCAGGAGTCATAGCAGAAACTCTATTTCTCCCATTTTTGTTATTTAATAACATTATTTACAAAATACCTTCAGCTTTTGAAAAAATGGCTTCCATTATTTTTTGATCTTTGTTTCTTTGTGTAATTTTCCTGACTCTGGAAATTCATGCCTTATGCTGGATAGTTGGGGAGTAGAGGGAAAGCCACAGATAGTTTTAAAAGGTGCTCTGTTGCTGCAAATTGCATTTCCTTCACAAACAACTTGTGTGGTTGCCATTTCTCTATGTCTAGCTTCAATGTCAATGGCAGCTCCAAGTCCCACAATTTTCCAGTCCCTTATGGATGGGATTTCTTAAGTGGCAGCATAGGCGATTGAAACACAAATTTCTTTTCATGATCAATATCTCAAATGACGAATAATGCATGAGGCTTAAACATTCAATTTGTTTCAGTCTTTGCATTTTTATTTTCTGAAAGGCTGGCAAAGGTTTTCCAAAATTTATTTGCTGAAGTATTTGTGGCTGGTCTATGAGGCTGAAGGACACATTGATAAGACAGAGGTCTTTCTAACATAAACAGGAGGCTTTGGGCTCAGCTGGTGTTTGACAGTGGGGATGTTTATCTTCAGTTAGCTTTTTGTTGAGGGACTTTCCTCCATCACAAAAGCCCCCTTTTAGTATTCACTAGTAGACTTCGTTAACTCCTTTGGATCTGGACCATTGCTACTGCAAACTGATATTGTGAGAGAAATCAATTTATAGGATCCTATCAGACATCGAAATCAGGCAAGAATACAGCTTATGTGGTAAACTAGGGCACATATCTGGTATGAAAGTAAAAAATCTGAAATGACCATTTGGGAAGAAATCATTTTATTCCTTTCAAAGGAAATGTTAGAAATTAGCACAGCTGAAAATATGAGCAAAATTTTTTTTTAAAGATTTCATTTATTTATCTGACAGACGGAGATCACAAGCAGGCAGAGAAGCAGGCCCAGACAGAGGAGGAAGCAGGCTCCCTGCTGAGCAGAGAGCCTGATGTGGGGCTCGATCCCAGGACCCTGGGATCATGACCTGAGCCTAAGGCAGAGGCTTTAACCCACTGAGACACCCAGGCGCCCCTGAGCAAAATTTTTCTACATTACCTAATTTTGTCTTAGAAATAAAGGGCTCTGAATTTGTAAACAGTATTTAGTTCCTGATGGATCAAGGCATTTTGAAACAGGAGGAATTTCTTAAGCTCTTGGAACTAAGAAAGGAAATTAACATGTATTGAGCACTGCTTTGTAACAGGCAGTATGTTAGCACTTTACATAAACTCCCTAATTAAATTGTCTCAATAGTCGGGGAGGTAGGTACTATTGTCCTACTTTATAGAAAGGAAAATGAGTGTGCCAATTCCGGACCTGTTTGCTCACAGGTTCATTTCTTGCCTTTCCCCTATCCTGCTTAGTAGCACCCAAATGCTAACTCCTGCAGACTACACAGCTCAGGCTCCAGTGAAAACTAGCTTCTGGCTGTGTTCAGCCAAAGAGAGATGCAGGTAGGAGACTGGAGATCAGAAGGAGGGAAGAAGCCATCATATTTCTTACCATTCTCCCCAACCCTCCAGCCTGAGACAGCACCTTTAGAAGTGGCTGCCTTTCCTCTGTGGCACAAGCTCCCAGACAGGCTTGATGTGGTTCTAGCTTCTTCTGGGTATCTCTGCCCCCTGGGCTCCAGAAAACAAACAAACAAACAAACAAACAAACGAAAAACCAGAACATTTCCCTTCTTTCCCTCTCCAGTTGTAGGATGTAGGGATCTCTTGCTGTTGCTAATCTCTGGGTTGCCTCCCTTCCCTTTATTTGGCTTCTCAGCAATTCCATCAACTGTATAATGCATTTCTTTTCTTAAATACTCTCTACTTCAAAGACTTTATAAAAAGTAGTTTCTGGTTTCCCTGTTGGACTAGGAGTTGATTATGTCTCAAAAGTGTATATTCTTCCCTCTTGGTGTGAAAACATCACAGGTTTATGATTCTCTCTCAAAACTTGGAAGATCTTTGGCAGAAAAAAAACAGCTTTAAAATATTTACTCAACAAAATCATATTTCCATTTCTCCAATAGTTTCCTTCTGTACCTTATTAGACTGCAAATCGACAAGAGTTTGTCCTATTACCTTCTAACTAGCCGTTTGTGTTATACATTGAGGTGTTCATTACAGAGCTAGTCCTTGGCTAGCCCAATGGAAACGTCTTTTGGGTCTCTTAATTTTTCAGTGTCATCCCACTCTACCTTTAGAACAGTATTCTATTTTTCCAGTTTCATTTCTTCTAGTTATGTCAACTCTAGTGCAGTAGACTTTTTTGAGGCCTGGACCTTTGCAGAGAGAAAAGTGCCTAAGGTCATGATGTCAATCTAGATCTGAGCTTCCTTCAAGTCACTGAGAGAAATGGGAAGGACGAGTGAAGGGAAGAAGAGAAGAAAGGGCACAGGGCGGGAAAGAGGGAGAGAGAGAGAAAACTAGGAGGAGGAGGAACACAAGAGGAAATGCAGTGAGAAGCAAAAGGGTGGGAAGACATAAGGAAGGAGGTAGAGAAAAATGGTTTTAATGGATTAAGGCAAATGTCATGTTGAGTTTTTCAGGACACGTTTAAGAATATGGGGGATTTGTTATGACAGAATATAAAGATAATAATTGTCGATTTTCCTTCATTACCGAATATTGTCATTTTTTTTCTCATAGAATTGAGACAATTTTCTAAACAAAGACATCACCTTGTATAAATGATAGATCTTGCTTTAAAAGAACTTTCCATTACTTAAAAACAAATCAGCAGGAAGCCGACTAATCTGTCATCCTGGGAATATAGTTGAGATTGACTTGATTTGTTCAGAATCTTTTTGTCTGAGCTTATAAAAATTATGTATCACATCCCTCACTCCCTATGCATAATTAAAACCATTTTATTTGGGGGCCAATAGTTGAGCTAGGTACAGCGATTTGTAGAAGTCTTATAAGATACCTGACTAAGCTGGATTTTGCTAGTCTCATGTTGGAGGCTGTCATTCTTTCCAGGTCACACATGCTGTGGCAGAAGCTTGTTTTAAAATATAGCACAAACCCCTTTTCAGTTGGTTTGGAGATTTTTTTGCTGAATTCCTAAATGGGCAGCACGTTATTGAAACAGAATTTTAAGGTGTGGTCTAGTAGAAGGAACCCTCAAGCCTAACGAGGGGGCTTTAGGAAGTTTCTCAACACCTCTTTCTTCCACTGGCACCTAGACTAGACCCAGGAAGACTGGGAAGTCAATGACCTTTCTTATTTTGTTTTGTTTACAATGAACTTTATTATTATTATTATTATTATTTTATGTTATGTTAGACACCAGACAGTACATCATTAGTTTTTGATGTAGTGTTCCAAGATTTACTGTTTTCCTATAATACCCTGGGGTTGATGCAATACATGCCCTCCTTGATACCCATCACCGGGCCGACCCATCTCTCCATCTACCCTCTCCTCTAAAACCCTCCAGTTTCTTTCTCAGAGTCCACAGTCTCTCATGGTTTGTCTCCCCTTCTGATTCCTTCATTTTTCCCTTCCTTCTCCTAATGTCCTCCATGCTATTCCTTATGTTCCACAAGTAAGTGAAACCATATGTTAATTGACTTTCTCTGCTTGGCTTATTTCACTCAGCATAATCTCCAGTCCCATTCATGTTGATGCAAAGGTTGGATATTCATCATTTCTGATGGCTGAGTAATATTCCATTATATATATGGACCACATCTTTTTTTTTTTTTTTGACCACATCTTCTTTATCCATTTGTCTGTTGAAAGGAATCTCAGCTCTTTCCGCAGTTTGGTGATTGAGGACATTGCTGCTATGAATACTGGGGTACATAAGGCCCTTCTTTTCACTACATCTGTATCTTTGGGGTAAATACCCAGTAGTGCAATTGCAGGGTCATAGGATATGTCTATTTTTAATTTTTTGAGGACCCTCCACACTGTTTTCCAAAGTGGATGCACCAACTTACATTCCCACCAACAGTGTAAGAGGGTTCTCCTTTCTCCACATTCTCTCCAACATTTGTTTTTTCTTGCCTTGTTGATCTTTGCAATTTCAGCTGGTATAAGGTGGTATCTCAATGTGGTCTTGATTTGAATTTCCCTGGTGGCTAATGATAATTAATATTTTTTTCATGTGTCTGTTAGCTATTTGTATGTCTTCTTTGGAGAAGTGTCTGTTCTTGTTTTCTGCCGTTTTTTTTTTTGTTGTTGTTTGTTTGTTTTGCTTTTAAGATTTTATTTCTCTATTTGACAGAGAGAGAGAGCTCACAAGCAGGCAGAGAGGCAGGTAGAGAGTGAGGGGGAAGCAGGCTCCCTGCTGAGCAGAGAGCCGGATGCGGGGCTCGATCCCAGGACCCTGAGATCTTGACCTGAGCCGAAGGCAGAGGCTTAACCCACTGAGCCACCCAGGTGTCCCTTCTGCCTGTTTTTTGACATGATTATCTATTTTTTGGGTGTTGAGTTTGAGAAGTTCTTTATAGATCCTGGATATCAGCCCTTTGTCTTTAGTATCATTTGCATATATCTTCCCCCATTCCGTGGGTTGCTCTTTCTTTTGTTGACTGTTTCATTTGCTGTGCAGAAGATTTTGATCTTGATGAAATCCCAAAAGTTCATTTTTGCTTTTGTTTCCCTTGCCTTCAGAGATGTGTCTTGAAAGAAGTTGCTGTGGCCAATGTCAGAGGTTACTGCCTATGTTCTCCCCTAGGATTTTGATGGATTCCTGTCTCATGTTGCGGTCTTTCAATAATTTTGAGTTTATCTTTGTGTATGGTGAAAAAGAATGGTCGGGTTTCATTCTTCTGTATACAGCTGAATGACATTTTTCTGAATGCACCTCCACTTTTAGGAACTCTTGCTTTCTTTCAACTTTCTTTATCCACCCTTCTCAGAAAATGCAAGCACATACACCTATACTCCTTGTCCAGAACCCCAAGGACCTCAGGGCACTCATCCCAGTAAGTAAACAAAAGTCTTTTTCCTTGCCCATCATGATGTTCAGGTGCTGGGCCTTTTCTCTTGGGGATGTCTCTCTAGTACAATCTGAGATTTAAAACTCTGCTTTAGAAATGCCTGAAAGTGTCTTAGTGCCTTCTTTTTCTCAAGCATTTTGTGTGTGGTCGTTGTCTTCAGTTCATAAAGGCAAAGGGGTGGAAAACAATGATCTAGAGAGCCTGGGGGGAGTTTTGTTTTGTTTGCTATTTCTTTTTTTCTTTCTAAATTCTTCTTAAATCAGGTCTGCCTCAGCGCTTTGGGGATGGTGCAGCATTGCTTTCCCACTAGTACAATGTCTGAACTTACAAGAAGACTTGAAAGCTGTGTCAAAACAAAGCCAGGTTAGAAAAGACTCATCACTTTTATCAGCAAAAGTGCTTGCTTTGCTCTTTTCTTTGGTGAAGCATTGGAGTCCCTCTAGTCAATAGCCTAACATTAAAATGTGGGAGGGATTTTCAATTAGCTAGTTAGTGGCTGTCACTAAACTGCATCTTAGAAACTCAACTCTGAGACAGTCAATCTCATTGTCTGACATGTCTCCATTAGCGACAGTCCTTTGGGCAAAAGCAGAAGAATTTACTAGATAAGATATATGATACTGGATACTGATGACTCAAACATTGCCATTGGAACCTGTGTTGGGGCAAGGAGATTGGCACCCTGAGGCAGTTTCAATCCTGTTGAACACTAAAGCTCTGGGCTTAGTGGGGCAAGCGGGAACCCTTGGTAGAGGGGAAGGAGTGCTAAAAGAAGGCTGTTGAAAGTTTCAAAGGTGTGACTGGGGCTGACCATGTCCTGGGGAGAAACCACAGAGGGAACCTCCATTGTATCCTCTTCTTGGCTGCTGATGGGGGCTATTCTGCATTCTACTCCAAGAATCAGCTTGACTTCTTAACCTCTGCTTAACTTGTTCTCACTTACTCAGACTAAGGTTCTTTCTTTCTTTCTTTCTTTCTTTCATGTGGGGTGAAGATTTCAGAGAGAAAACTGCTTTGACCATTTCTGTTTCTTGAATTTGACTGTTTTTTCTCCTTCAAATTGTTTGAAATTACCTATTTCTCCATACTAAGCGTGTCAGTCCTAATTCCTTTCTTTTCTAGGCAAACCATACATTTGTCCTACAGCATTTGGGGTTATTTTCCTGAAAGCTAAAATAGCCTGGTCAATTTCTATAAAGGGAATGGGAATGGGTGGAAAGGAATATTCTTGGTATAATAGCATTTCTACTGCTCAACCTGGAACAATTTTTGAAAGTTGCCCAGACTGTCCTGCTGGCCCATGGAGAATGCAATCTCTCCTCTTAATCCTCATTACTGTCCCACCTGTGGGATGATGTCAGCCATTTTTCCCATTTAGAGAAAAGAATGAAGAAGCCATTCAAAAAATAATACCAGAGAGCTACAAATATCAATAGGATGTTTAATTTCTCAGAGTAATTTGGTCTTGACTTTCAGTCCATACCCTGCAAATATATTTGTAAGCATTAATTGAGTTATGAGTATAAGGCAATGAATAGCAATTTTCCAGGAGTATTCTTTCTAGTCCTTTCTACCTTCAGTATACCTATAATTTAGCTGTGCATCTATCAGAAGTGTTTCTTTATGGTTGGGGTCTTCAGTGATGAGAATTCACTCCTATGCATAAGGTAGTCTAATAAATTTTGTGCTTATTTCAGTCTGCTTGCCCAGACCCCATCCTTCTCAGTAACATTGGTGGAAACTGAGACAGCTTAATAGTTTTAAAAGTAGGCAGAGTGATTAAAGACTTGCTCTGTACAAACATAGGACTTTGAGGCAGAAGACTAGGGTTTAACTTCTGGCTTTGTCACTTATTAGCCATGTGACACTGGGGTGAGCTAGTCAACATTCACCACCTATTCTTCATCTTCCAACTAGAAATAATAACACTTGCCTTATAGAACTTCCAGGAGGATTGACTGAACAAACATGTAGAAGCTTAATCCAGTGCCTAGGACACAGTGGGACTTCAACAAATGTTTGTCAGATTAATTAATTCCTTTCTGGAACACAAACAATGAAAACTAACTAAATTTTTGAGGCCAACAGTTCCCTAGGCTATGTTCCCAATTTATACAGATTCAGCCTCAACACAACTGGGTTGTCATTCACTTCCCATGCCTGTACCCCATATCCCTGTTTATATCCTTTGAACCATTTATTCCCTTATCTTCTTTTCATATTAGGGAATACTTGACCTGTGGAGTTGCTATGTGCATATATTATTTATTGGCTTCTCAAAATACAAGGTAACTGATTTGTTAGCAAGAATTTGGTGACCATCCTGAATTTTTCAAATTTTCTATACTTTTCTATAGCTTAGGCTAAATAATACTATTAGCCTTCCAAAAATGAGGAATAAACGAATTAAGTGCTAACTCCATGCTCCCTTTGACTGGGCCCATTAGAATAGGAGGCATGTTTTCCTGCCCTCTGTTCCCTTCGCCTATTTGTTGTGCATCCTCTGTGCTTAAGCATTAGCTACTTAACCATTAGCAAATGTGTCTCCTCTGTCAACATTTTTCTGGGTGGGAAGTTTAGGGAGTTCCATTCCAGATCTTCTAAGGACTTTTTCTTCCCTTTCTTTTTTTTAAATAAATATTTATTTATTTGAGGAGAAAAAATGAAAGCGTATGTAAACACATAACCATGCACAAGTGGAGGAGGGACAGAAGGAGAGGGAAAAGCAGACTCCCTGCTGAGCAGGAAGTCCAACACAGGGCTCAATCACAGGACCCTGAGATCATGACCTGAGCTAAAGGCAGTTGCCTAACTGACTAAGCCACCCAGGCCACCCCTCTATTTTTTTTTTAATTTAATTCAATTTTTTTTCAGTGATCCAAAATTCATTGTGCATCACACCCAGTGTTCCATGCAATACATGCCCTTTTTAATACCCACTACTGGGCTCACCCAACCCCCCACCACCCTCCCCTCCAAAGCCCCCAGTTTGTTTCTCAGAGTCCATAGTCTCTCATGATTTGTCTCCCCCTCTGATTTCCCCCAACTCACTTCTCCTCTCTATCTCCCGATGTCCTCTGTTATTCCTTATGCTCCACAAGTAAGTGAAACCATATGATAATTGACTCTCTCTGCTTGACTTATTCCACTCAGCATAATCTCTTCCAGTCCTGTCCATGTTGATACAAAAGTTGGATATTCAACCTTTCTGATGGAGGCATAATACTTCATTGTATATATAGACCATATCTTCTTTATCATTCATCTGTTGAAGGGCATCTTGGCTATTTCCACAGTTTGGTGACTGTGGCCATTGCTGCTATGAACACTGGGGTACAGATGACCCTTCTTTTCACTACTTCTGTATCTTTGGGGTAAATACCCAGTAGTGCAATTGCAGGGTCATAGGGTAGCTCTATTTTTAATTTTTTGAGGACCCTCCACTCTGTTTTCCAAAGTGGCTGCACCAACTTGCATTCCCACCAACAGTGTAAGAGGGTTCCCCTTTCTCCACATCCTCTCCAACACTTGTTGTTTACTATCTTATTGATTTTGGCCATTCTAACTGGTGTAAGGTGGTATCTCAATGTGGTTTTGATTTGAATTTCCCTGATGGCTAACAATGATGAACATTTTTTCATGTGTCTGTTAGCCATTTATATGTCTTCTTTGGAGAAGTGTCTGTTCATGTCTTCTGTCCATATTTTGACTTGATTATTAGTTTTTTGGGTATTGAGTTTGAGAAGCTATTTATAGATCTTGAATATCAGCCCTTTGTCTGTAGGGTCATTTGCAAATACCTTCTCCCATTTCTTGGGTTGCCTCTTTGTTTTGCTGTTTCCTTTCCTGTGCAGAAGCTTTGGATCTTGATGAAGTCCCAAAAGTTCATTTTCACTTTTGTTTCCTTTGCCTTTGGAGACACATCTTGAAAGAAGTTGCTGTGGCCAATGTCAAAGAGGTTACAACCTATGTTCTTCTCTAGGATTTTGATAGATTCCTGCCTCATGTTGAGGTCTTTTATCCATTTTAAGTTTATCTTTGTGTATGGTGTAAGAGAATGGTCGAGTTTCATTCTTCTACGCATAGCTGTCCAATTTTCCCAACACCATTTATTGAAGAGACTGTCTTTTTTCCACTGTATATTTTTTTCCTGCTTTGTTGAAGATTAGTTGACTATAGAGTTGAGGGTCCATATCTGGGCTCTCTACTCTGTTCCATTGGTCTATGTGTCTCTTTTTATGCCAATATCATGCTGTCTTGGTGATCACAGCTTTGCAGTAAAGCTTGAAATCAGGCAATGTGATGTCCACAGTTTTGTTTTTCTTTTTCAACATTTCCTTAGCAATTTGGAGTTTCTTCCAGTTTCATACAAATTTTAGTATTGTTTGTTCCAGCTCTTTAAAAAACCAGGTTGCCCCTCTTTTCACTTTCTTCTTCTGAGCTCTGAATCTATACTTTGGAGCTAGGTGACCTTGACCAAATGCTTGACTTTTAAGCCTCAGTTTTCCTATCTGCAAGATATGGATAATTTATTAAGTACATGGCAGGACTGTTGTGAAGATTGTTAAAAAGTAATTAAAATATTCAATATACTAGAAAGCACTGTACAAACATGATATTAGGAGGGAACTGAAAAACTTGGAGGTAGGACATGATGGGCATATTGAGAGTGGTGAGTGTAGCTAGATCTTAGGGTGTAGCTAGTTTCTAGATCTATTCCCCTTCTGGTCATTCTCCCACTTACCTTCTCTTCTTGCTTTCTCCTGTTTGTTATCCCCATGCTTAAGAGTTGTCAGTGTTGGAGAAATATGAGTAAGGTTTGGTAGAACTGAAGGAGTACTGAACCATGCGAATTCAACACTCACTGTGATTCTGTATCTCTGCATGCTTGCCAATCCCAGCCCCAAACTGGTCCTTTGCCCCCTCCCACAGGTATGTCCATGCCCTAATCCCCAGAACCTGTGAATGTCACCTTAGATAACAAATGGGGGTCACCTGGGTGGCTCAGTGGGTTAAGCCTCTGCCTTCAGCTCAGGTCATAGTCTCAGGGTCCAGGGATCAAGCCCTGCATCAGTCTTTCTGCTCAGCAGGGAGCCTGCTTCCCCCTCTCTCTCTGCCTGCCTCTCTGCCTACTTGTGATCTCTCTCTGTCAAATAAAGAAATAAAATCTTTTTAAAAAAAGGATAACAAATGATGCTTTGCTAATGTGATCAAGGTAAAGGTCTCAAGCTGGAGAGATTATCCTGGACCATCTGCGTGGGCCAGCATATCCACAAAGATTTTATAAGAGATGTAAGAGGAGCCAGGGATAGAAGGCAATAGATAAGAAGATGGAGGTAGAGATTGAAGATGTTACATTGCTGACTTTGAAGCTGGAAAAGGGGACCCCAAGTCAAGGAATGTACAGATTACAGCTTTAGAAGTTGGAAAAGGCAAAGGAAACAAATTCTTCCCAGAACCTCTGCAGAGAGCATAGCCTTGCTTCCACCTTGGTTTCAGCCCAATGATATCCATTTCTGATATCTGTCCTCCAGAATTGTAATAAATTTGTGTTTTTTTAATCCACTAAATTGTGATATTTTGTTATAGCAGCAATAGGAAATGAATGCACTAGGTTGGACCAGTGATCACATAATATTTGTAGATTCTAGGGGCAACTATATTAAGTGCTCTATACATCTTTACCTCCACCTGGTTTGTTAATTATTGCCTGGGACCAGATGCACATGTAGTGACCAGCCATCCCAGTTTATCCTGTTGAACACTGAGAGCCCTGCCTTCCATGAAAGCCCTTAGTCCCATGCAAACAGAGACCAACTTGTTACTCCACATGTTATCAATTTTCCAGATTTTATTAGTCTTGGTTTTAGGACCTCTGTTTCTAAGATCTCATCTGTTGTTTATGTTCCTAATCTGTTACCCATTTTTCACTTTAAATTCTGGCACCAACTCAGCTTAACTTGGGTGGCTTCCCTTAGTACTTCCAACACTGTTCCTGGCCCCATCCTGAGTCGCTTCACTTTGCTTTGAATGGGGGCTGCTGAGGCCTCTCTGATGATACCTCCTCCTAATCCCAACCCTCCCTGGTCTCAGTCTTTCTGTTGCCCAGTTTTGCTCTGGGTTGAAACAACCTTGTTTTGCTTCGGAATACCTATGAATGTGTCTGCAAATTTGTGTCACTCTTGCTTGGACTGTGAGGCCATGGAAATTACCTTGAATCTCTGCCCTTTAAGTGTCACATCCTGAGCCTGGCAGTGTGAGGCCAGGATGGTGCCTTAGGCAATGTGAGTCTCATGGATGGTGCCTCATCCTAAAATTGAACAGCCACATGCAGAAAAATGAAATTGGACCATTTCTTTATACCACACATGAAAATAGACTCAAAATGGATGAAGGACCTCAATGTGAGAATGGAATCCATCAAAATCCTTCAGGAGAACACAGACAGCAACCTCTTCAACCTCAGCCACAGCAACTTTTTCCTAGGAACATCATAAAAGGCAAGGCAAACCAGGTCAAAAATGAACTATTGGGACTTCATCAAGTTCAAAAGCTTTTGCACAGCAAAGGAACCAGTTAACAAAACCAAAAGATAACTGACAGAATGGGAGAAGATATTTGCAAACGACATATCAGATAAAGGGCTAGTATTCAAAATCTATAAAGAGCTTAGCAAACTCAATACCCAAAGACCAAATAATCCAATCAAGAAATGGGCAGAGGACATGAACAGACATTTCTGCAAAGAAGACATCCAGATGGCCAACAGACATATGAAAAAGTGCTCCACATCACTTGGCATGAGGGTAATACAAATCAAAACCATAATGAGATACCACTTCACACCAGTCAGAATGGCTAAAATTAACAAGTCAGGAAATGACAGATGCTAGTGAGGATGTGGAGAAAGGGGAACCCTCCTACACTGTTGGTGGGAATGCAAGCGGGTGCAACCACTCTGGAAAACAGCATGGAGGTTGCTCAAAAAGTTGAAAATAGAACCACCTTATGACCCAGCAATTGCACTACTGGGTATATATCCTAAAGATACAAACATAGTGATCTGAAGGGGCACATGCACCCGAATGTTTATAGCAGCAATGTCCACAATAGTCAAACTGTGGAAAGAGCCTAGATGTCTATCAAACAGATGAATGGATAAAGAAGATGTGGCATATATATACAACGGAATACTATGCAGCCATCAAAAGAAATGAAATCTTGCCATTTGCAACAACATGGATGGAACTAGAGAGTATTATGCTTAGTGAAATAAGTCAATCAGAGAAGGACAACTATCATATGATCTCCCTGATATGAGGAAGTGGAGCTGCAACATGGGGGGTTTGGTGGGTAGGAAAAGAATAAATGAAGCAAGATGGGATCGGGAGGGAGACAAACCATAAGAGACTCTTAATCTCACAAAACAAACTGAGGAGGGCTGGGGGGAGGGGAGTTGGAAGAGGGTGGTGGGGTTATAGACATTGGGGAGGGTGTGTGCTATGGTGAGTGCTGTGAAGTGTGTAAACCTGGTGATTCACAGACTTGTACCCCTGGGGCTAATAATACATTATATGTTTATTTAAAAATTAAAAAAAATTAAAAAAATCACCCCTCATCTTAAAAGGTTCCCACTTGAAGGGGACCTAATACACAAACATACAAACATAATCAGAGGAAAAATTATTCACAGAACACAAGAGATTCTTAACTTTACAAAAGTTTTAACTTCGTGGTTTAAATAGCAAGTCCCCATAGTGGATTTAAAAGGATTGATTTTTGAAAGAGAAATTTATAGTTTTCAAGGACATTTATGGTGATAAGTGCTATGATTAATTGAATGTATGACATTTCAATTCTTTCTATTGAGTTGATGCATCTCTGATCTTACAAAGTACTGGGTCCCCAGGAAAGAAGGTATTTTGTGGCTGTCTCATCTATTCTTATCTTCTTCTGAGAGGTAGATTACCAGCCAGTCATCCACATGGATGTGATGCTGATTGGTAAGGTTTTGCCTCCCTCTTTCCTTCTCTGTGACAGGTCCTTTCCTTCCCTCCACCATTGCAGCAGGAGCAGCAGCAGCAGCAGCACACAGCCCGTTTTGACTCCAGGATGTATCTTTGCCAGAGGCTTTCAGCAGTTTCAGACCAATAGTCTCATACTCATCCTCAATTCTCTATATTACCAGGTTAGCCCTGACCTTTCCCTTCCATTCTGATAATTGGCCTACTGTCTTATTCTGAGAGCCAGTCCTTACTTTATATCTTGGCTCTGATTAATGTCTTGTTTCCTGTGCTTGAGACCTTATCTTGGTAGACTGCCCAACATCCCCATTCCCCTAGGACTGATCCCTATCGTGATTTTGTCATCACTACCGCCCCTCCTACCGAGAAGGAGTTCATGAATTTTAGGTCCATGTCTAGGTCAGCTGCTAACATGTCTATAGAAAGTCAGCTGCAAAGATTATCAAAATATCTGTCTTTCTTAAACTTTCTTTTGCCATTCTCCACCTAAAAAAATCTGAGGACAAGAACTGTCTCACTTGTATCAATTTTCCAACTATTCACCTCAAGGTTTATCATGTGCTCAGTGAAATATGTTCAATGGGTGAGAAATTAGATAAATGATGAATGAATAAGTGAACTAATAAATAAAATACTCTCTAAAAGCTGGTAATTGGTGGACCACTCTTTCTGGTGTTGCTTGACCTCTGGGACATGACTCTGGCTTGTATGGACTCCCAATACATATATGCTCATTCATTAGTGTTTTTGGGAGATCTCGTTCATTCATTCCCTTTTTCTGCTTACTATCAGTTGAGATATAGGGAAGCAATGAGCAATGAAAGTGAACAGCAATATAGCATTGGAACCTATTGAGATGAAATCACTACGGTTTTGTTAGAAGGGTCTATGATTGCCCTGCTATAGGACTGAGACTGCTACTGAGCCTGTACTGAGAGTAAACCAGCAACAAGGTAACCAGCATCAGGCCCTGGTGAAATAAATACTGACTAGACTAATACACAATGTGATGTTAGTTGTTGGCTGATTCTACAATAGGAATTTGTGGCAACTGTTCAAATCAGAGGTCAGCCATCCATCTACAGATATTCATATACACAATTTAGAACAGGACTGTGCAAGACAAACAAAACATGTCTGAGGGCAACATCTGGCCTTCAGGTCTACATTTTATGACTTCTGAATTCTACCTGGATGATAACTGTGAGGGTGGTTAGTGGTTAAGTTTAGGAATGCGAGAAATGGGATAAGATAGCTATACTGCAGAGAGCTGAAAGGTGGGGGGAGGTTCTTACTGTTCTATTATTGCTTGAAGAAAGACTTGGGAAAATATTCTGAGATGATTGGAGTGTTGTCAGAGGATTCTGATGCTATCCTGGGGCCAGTACCTTGTTTACTGCTGGGCTTCTGGGAACAGTTTATTAATGAATGATACACTCTTCTTTCACAGGCTCTCACATGGGAAAAATTTAGGGAACGCTGGGCCTAACCAAGTAGGAAATAGCTCAAGTTATTTTTATGACTATTATTTTTAAGATCCATATGAATTCTTAGAGAATATAATTTGTGAGTTATGTATTAGTATTACTTTAAAATTTAGCGCAATATTTATTCTTCTAAGCTGCCTTTATATTAGCAAATCATGATAAGATTAACATTAACTTGACAGTAATATATTGAGTTATCCAATTCTCTGTTAATTTTGTTAGACCAATTTTTTCCACCTTACTCTTTAATATGCTCTCTTTGACCAAATGTATGGCTACCCACCCACCCCCACCTTCACAATAAACGTATTAAATCATTTCTATTCTGAAAATCCCTGGAAGTGTTTTGTAGTTATAGTAGTTTAAGGAGTATGAACATAGAAGAAACCAGGACAGGATAGTTAGAATTTGGAAATGAAGCTGACCAGGAAAGACTTAGATGTTGGGCATAGCCAAATAGTGGAGTCTGGCAGATACCATAAATTAATGCACAAGTGGGATCAACCACAAAGGCCAACTTAAGCCATGGGGTGACAGGCAAGATGATGGTCTTAGGAGGTCTGACAATATGAATGGTTGGGTATGTCAATCCTGAGACTGATAGTAGTCTGCTCTCTTGAAGCATTTGTAAATCCACAGAGCTATTCTGCTTGTGATCAGATAGTCAAAGACCTATAGGATCATCAGCTAGTTTTCATATCCGGTTTCCTACTGTATATATCTTAGGTAACACCATAGACAACCCAGAATGAAAACCTAGCTCTCAAATGGTCTATCTGTTATATAAGACAGTTATTCCAAAATGGACCTGGGACAGCTTTATATGCAGATGTAAATTGGCTAATGCTGATGTCTTCCCAGAAATGAAGGAAGTTTACCAGATTTAGGCAGTGACGTTGAGTGAGCTTATTATAGGCATTCCAGAACATAACTCCTGGAAATTATCCAGTTGTCATGGCATCTTGCCATTGATTGTGAAGGAATGGAAGGCACTGAAAACTCCTGTATATTTTAATAGTTTTCCAGGGGAAGGAAAAGAAAGAAACTTAAATATTACAAAATCCAAATGACATACTTAGGTTTTGTTTTTCCACTGAATTTAATTGTTTTAATTCTTTTTAATTTGTTCAGTAACACTGGTTTGATTTGTTATCTTTATACAAGTATGGAAGGGAAAAAGAAGAACCCTAACATTTATTGAGCATTTGCAAATTACTAAGCATTATACAGTTTACCAACATCATTGTAGGTAACCTGGTCAGGCAGAAATTGTTATCTTCATTTTAGAAACAAGGCAACGGAGTCTCAGAGAGTTTAAATAGCTTGTCTAAAGTCACACAGCTACTAAAGGGCAGAGCCAAAATTGGAACTCCTCCGTATCTATCTGTCTCCAAGGTCCACATTCTTTTTGCCATATCCTGTGTCCCTTAGCAGATTTTGTTATATTCAGACAATATAAATCCCATTCAATGAAAATAGAAGTGCAACTCATTCTGTAAGAGGACACTATGCACTATCAGTAGACATGATAAATTTTGTCACATTAGAAAAAAGCTGAATACTTCAAAATACAGTGGTTTAATAGGAATGCTCACATTTGACTTCTTTTGTACAAAACTGTGAGTAAAATAAAACCTCTGAATTTTAGTGTGAGATTTCACCTCCTGGATTTTAATTACTGTATTTTTCATTACCCGATGGTGCTTCTGTATTTTAATAATCATCAGCTTTCAGTAACTAATACCAGTGTGTATCAGTAATAAGCTTTGCTTTATGAATGAATTAATGAATGTATCGGCCATCTTTTCCCCACAGGAGATGTTAATGATATTTCCTGAAATCCAATGAGTCTACTGAGTCTCCAAAATATAAAATTTTTAAATCTGCAATTTTAATCTGGAGATTGAGCATTTTATTTTACTCTGAGGGAAACCCCAATGTTGCTTTATAGTTATTTTTCTTAGTTGTTTCTTTTGAATCTCAAGAGTCAAGTAATGCTTTGGAAAATATGAGAAGCTAAATGCCACATTTACAATTGTTTTTGAAAGGTCTAACCTTTATTAAAGTAACTGAGTAAATACAATTCAAAAGGGTTTACTTCTCTTGTAAATTAAATGGTATGTTTGTAGACTGAAAGGTCAATTTTTCAGCAGTCTGGTTTTTAAAAACCATCATTTTTTTGTCTACAATAAATCAAGAAAGCTAATTTGTTTTACATGTATGATACATAAGTAATAATGCTATCCATCTGATTTCAAGCTCAGTTGTGGCACAAAAGCACTTTTTCTGATGAAGTGTAAATTTTGGCTTCTGAAGATGGATGTAAGAGAACTTTGGACTGAAGTATTTGGCTTCCTGCACTCAAGAATTGAATTTGTCTTCAGAGATATGTAACCCAATCATGTTCTACATGTCAGTTTGTGTCTACTGAGTCATTTCATACCTTGCTACAGAAAATATTATTTTTCCTTTTTTCGTTAGAGAGAAAAATCACCTTTTCCTTTTCATTATCCAAAAAATTCATTAAAAATTATAACCCACTTTAGGGGCGCCTGGGTGGCTCAGTGGGTTAAAGCCTCTGCCTTCGGCTCAGGTCATGATCCCAGGGTCCTGGGATCGAGCCCCATATCGGGCTCTCTGCTCAGCAGGGAGCCTGCTTTCTCCCCTCTCTCTCTGCCTGCCTCTCTGCCTACTTGTGATCTCTGTCTGTCAAATAAATAAATAAAATATTAAAAAAAAATTATAACCCACTTTAAAATCTCTCTCACTCTCTCTCTGTCACACCCCCCCCCACACACGTACAAACATTCATACATGCACACACAGAGCGACAGTCTTCCTTTAGGCGTTGTTTTCAGATATTTGTTTTAGGTCTGGAGTCAGTTTTGAAATCCTGTTAACTTAAAGGAGAAATGCATGAGGGAAACCATGCTTTGAAACTGCTGGCTTTGAAAAGAGCCTGCCTAGAGAAAATTTAATGGATAGATGCAGTCTTAGGCCTGATTCATTCCTTGGGTTCTAAGGATTTTGCTTGGTTTTACACAAATGAACAGGTAGCCATCTATAAAATGATGGATCTACATGAATAATAATGGCAGATACTAAATGTTAAGTAAATTCTAAATACAAAGAATAATAAACCCTTGTTCTAACGAGAGTATTTGAAGAATTGCGTCTCTTAATATGCTTTTTTTTGTCAGTGTAGGGAGTGCACCTTAATTCAACACATTAATTAAGTACTTATGTGATAAGCTTTGTGCTCAAGACTGGAAATTCAGAGAATATGAATGTGGCACCAACTGTTTCTTCCTTTTTTCTTCTTAATTCTGTTTTGTTGGTCACAGGAGCTTGCTCTTCTTTCTTTCCTTCCTTCCTGCTTTCCTTCCTTCCTTCCTTCTGAAGTTAGCAAAATGTGTGAAAACTTCTGGTCTAGAATCTTAGGTTGGAAAATTGTTGACTTTTTTTTTGGTCTTTATTTTTGATACTCACTAACTTGCCTTGAGGACAAAGTATGTGGCAAGTTCTTATCCTAGCTTCATGGATAACTAAAAGTCAGGGGTGTGACAAATCATTTTACTTCTCTGAACTTGTGTTAGATTAGCTCCTTATTTTTACAATTCTTACCTTGCCTTATTGGCTCAAGATATTTGGTTTAGGTTCCTTGTAATTTAACCTAATAATGTTTGTTGCAACAGCAAAGGATTTAATTTAATTCAACCAACATTGCCATTTTACAAAAGCACTCTGCTTGGTCTTGTGGCAATACAACAAATAAGATCCAGTCCTATCTTTCAGGCTCTCCCAGTTTTGGCTGGGGAGAAGATAATTATGCAAGTGATTATAATAAAACAGTATATGAGAAATGCTATTACAGAGGAATGAACAAAATGCTATAGTGATTTGAAAGAGGGAGAAAGTACATGCAACTGGAAACATCTGAAAAGGTTTCCTGGAGGTTGTGGTGTTTAAGATGGCCTTTGGAGAATAGGGATGATTTCATAAACAGGGATGCACAGAAGGCCCAAGAAAAAAGAGTATGAGCAAAAATGTGGGAAGTAAACACACAGGGAATGTTTATATGCAATGCAGAGTTCCTATTGGAGGTGGTGGGATATAAGACCGGGAAGAGAATCTGGAATCATATTGAGGAGGGACTGAATATTTTGAGCTGAGGCATTTCTAGTTCATTCTGTGGGTAGTGTTGGCATGACAATAAAGATTTAAAAACATATATACATGGACTTATTTATCATTTGTTTTGTTTGTTTATTATTTATTTATAACAGGGAGTGACAAGCTTTTGCAGCGGGAATGATCTAACAGTAGGCTGGTCTGAAAGGAGAAAGCCAATTTCAAATAACTAATAAAATCTTTTCCCTCTGATTACAACAGTAATGCAAGCACATTATAGAAACTCAAGAACATAAAGAGCAGCACAAAGGAAAAAAAAATTACCTGTCATTTCATCATCTAGTGTTACTCATTATTTACATTGCAATGTATCTATTGCCCTCAGCTTTTAATAATATTGTCAATCATCTGTTTCTTCATATGTCAGGAACAATTATCAGGCCATCCAGTTGAATTGAAAACTCTGTTTTAAAAAGGGAAATTGTGTTACTTTTAAGAAGAGACAGTAAGTTTACAATGTCATCAAGTAGAGGTCCTGTTAAGCCTACTTTAATAATTATACAAATTATTTTTAGCTATAATGCCAATTATTTAATTAGTTAGTGCTGCGATGGTGTATACTTTTTGTAAGTCAGTTCAATATGCTGCTCTGTCATATTTCTTCCATAGCGCACTAATATTTAAAACATTAGCATAATATTAATTTCTAATTTTATTTCTATCCAGCTTTTCAAAAATTTCAAGTTAGTGTGTTCCAGATCAAAGACAATTTTCAGTATTAGCAAGTTTATTTTGGAAGAGAATTTTTCATCACTCACTGTGGTTTTTTTCTTTTTAATGATCATTGAATTGATCTTTTTCTGGTCAGTATTGTTGATTGTTAATGTTTCGGTTATTTGGAGGGATTATTTTGATATTCCAACCAGATTTTAAAACACCTGACGTATTTTATTTAATTGCATGTATTTATCAGAAAAATGTAGCTGTTAATAGGTCCCAGAATATTCAATAATTAGGAATATCCTGTTTATTTTTTATTTTTTTAAAAGATTTTATTTATTTATTTGACAGAGAGAGAGATCACAAGTAGACAGAGAGGCAGGCAGAGGAAAAGGGGGAAGCAGGCTCCATGCTGAGCAGAGAGCCTGATGTTGGCCTCGATCCCAGGACCCTGAGATCATGACCTGAGCCAAAGCCAGAGGCTTAACACACTAAGGCACCCAAGCACCTATCCTGTTTTTTTTTTTTTAATGAGATTTGTTTCCCAATGTTTTATTATGCAATCAAAGGATTTAAAAAATCACTTTGCCATCTCTCATTTGGTCATTAATCCCTTAAATCAGCTTTAGTGTCCTCCCCCTTACAGGTCATGGGGATGCCTTAGTTTATAAACCTATGTCCTATCTGTCATCTGCTTCCCACTAATGCAATGCTTCAGTGCTGCTCACTCAGTTCAGCTTGTCGGCAACATTCCCTGGATTCCCATCTGCTTTATAGCCCCGTATTTCATAACCAGGATGTGGCTCCACCAGGCTCTTGTGGATGATACTATAAACTGTGTTGTAATGGCTCATAGGATTAGATAGAAGCTATTATGCATCTAGCCTGGAGTGCTAATGTCTAAAATTAGGCATGGGTTTTGTAAACTGTAATGAAATGGAAAGAAATGACTTTCAGATGTATTTTGGCCCCGTGCTATGCAATCACAACCCTAATGTATCAGGGAACCTTGTCCTCCCCCAACTCATGATTAAATGCTGCACTCTTCCTTAACTAGACTGTTGAATTGTGTGTGTAAATCTCAGTGTCCCTTAAGCATTATTAATGCCATAAAGCTGGGATGCTCTAATTATGAATATTTCTCTCTTCTTGAATTATTTGCTCTTTCTGAGCTGTCTCTGTGACTTCAGTACATTAGTGGCTGACCCAATCTCAGACCTATGGCCTCTTCCCCCTCATAAAATGTGTTTTTGTTTAAAGAGGTAGTAAGAATGCATTTAGAACACTTCCCTTAAAAGACAGGGTTGAGAAAATGGAGTCATTTCTGTTCAAAAGGTCTCTGGAAGAGAAGGGTCTATAAATCATTATGCAGGATAACCCTTCACCCAGGATTTAAAGAAAGCACAACTTGCCTGAACATGGAGATGTATGAACATAGAAAACATATCAACTAGTGACTGATTTACTATATCACAAGAGGATTTTCATTTTGCAAAGAGACTTACCATGAGGTTCCTAAGTTGGAGAGCACTTCTTAGGGCATTTGACAAATTATTGCCTATTTGGCATTCACTGTGGACATAAGCAAAGAGAAAATGGAAGTAAAGGAATTACTGCCTGTGGAAGATTTACCTGCATAAGTCACCTTGTTTCTAACATTAGTGTATAAGCCAATAGGAAAAACAAGGGTTCATTAAATTTCTGTCTTTTGAATGTCCCAGGCACTTTATACATCTTAGGTCTTCTAACCATCTCATCAACTCTATGAATTGTAAACCAGATTTACAGAAGGACAGACCAAAGCTTGCTTAGTGTTATACAGCAAGTAAGGGGTGAAACTGAGTCAAATTCATTTCTGTCTTCAAGGATTGTACTCTTTATGCATTATAAGTTAATGGAATTGAGTTAGGAAAAGTATACTTTTTTCCATACTCGCCTGGGTGGCTCAGTGGGTTGGGCCGCTGCCTTCGGCTCAGGTCATGATCTCAGGGTCCTGGGATCGAGTCCCGCATCGGGCTCTCTGCTCGGCAGGGAGCCTGCTTCCTCCTCTCTCTCTCTGCCTACCGCTCTGCCTACTTGTGATCTCTCTCTGTCAAATAAATAAATAAAATCTTTAAAAAAAATTAATATATATAGTAAAGGACATGTGTGGATAAATCTAGTTTTAAATCTTTGGAAATTATTCAGTAAATACCCTGAGATTCTTTCTCGTGTTCACTCAGTATGGTCTCCAAGAAATTTCTTTGCTAGGAAGGTACATCTGCTATGACAGTGATCTTAAAAGACATTTCAAAGTCAGACAGAGAAGGTTTCTGAATTTGTCTCTCACTGGAATTTGTTGCATCTCCCTTCCGTTAGAGTGACTGTATCATGTACAATGTCAGGTTTTGAGGTTTCTTGACAAGTTCAATTAAGATGCATTTCTAGGGACGCCTGGATGTCCCAGTCAGTTGAGTGCCTGACTCCTGGTTTTTGGCTCGGGTCATGATCTCAGGGTTGTAAGATTGAGACCTGGTCAGGCTCTGTCCTCCGTGGGAGTCTGGTTGAGATTCTTGTTCCCTCTCCGCCTCATCTCCCTCTCTTTCTAAAATAAATAAATCTTTAAAAAAGATGCATTTCTTAAGACAGTGTGGTGTGGTAAAAGGAACATAGACTTTAGGTTCTAATTCCTCTTTTCCAGTCATTGCCAGTGAAACCTTGATGAAATCACTTAAGCTTTCTGGGCCTCAGTTTTCTCATCTCCTAGCCATTTTCTTAAAAAAAAAAATCAAATTTCCTTGCTCTCTGCTTTCACTCCCAGTCATAGGAGAGTTGTAGTCAATCACACTCCTAATCATAGGGATGAGTTCTTCTTTTTTTTTTTTAACATACAGTGGTTTATTAGTTTCAGGTGTATAATACAGTGATTCAAAAATTCCATATGTCCCCTGCTGCTCATTACAAGTGTGCTCCTTAAACCCTCATCACCTATTTCCCCCATCCCTCATCTATCTCCCCTCTGGTAATTATCAATTTCTTCTCTATAATTAAGAGTCTGTTTCTTGGTTTGTCTCTTTTTCCCCCTTTGATTGATTGTTTTGTTTTTTAAATTCCGCATATGAGAGACATCATATGGTATTTGTCTTCCTCTGACTGACTTACTTCACTTAGCATTATATCTAGCTCCATCCATGTTGCTGCAGATGGCAAGATTTCATTCTTTTTATGGCTCAGTAATATTCCACATTGGAATGGATATCTTTGTTATCCATTCATCAATTGATGGACACTTGTGGTCCTTCCATATCTTGGCTATTTTAAATAATGCTGCTATAAACATGGGGGTTCATATATCCCTTTTAATTAGTGTTTTTATATTCTTTGGGTAAATACCCAGTAGTCCAATTGATGGATCATAGGGTGGTTCTATTTTTAACATTTTGAGGAAACTCTATTCTGTTGTCCACAGTGACTGCAACAGTTTGCATTCCCACCAATAGTATAAGAGGATTCTCCTTTCCCCACATCCTCACCAACACTTGTTTCTTGTGTTGTTGATTTTAGCCATTCTAAGAGGTATAAGGTGATATCTCATTATAGTTTTGATTTGCATTTCCCTGATGGTAGGTGATAATTAACATCTTTTCATGTGTCTATTGATCACCTGTATGTCATCTTGGAGAAAATACTGTTCATGTCTTCTGCCCATTTTAAAATTAGATTATTTGTTTTTATAATTTTTTATTTATAATAATTTATTTGTTATAATTTATAATTTTTAATTTTATAAGTTCTTTGTATATTTTGTAGCCTTTTACCAGATATGTCATTTGCTAATATCTTCTCCAATTCCATAGGTTGCTTATGTTTTGTTTATTGTTTTGTTTGTTGTGTAGAATCTTTTTACTTTGATGTAGTCCCAATAGTTTATTTTTGCTTTTGCTTCCATTATCTCAGGAGACATATCTAGAAAAAATTTGCTACAGCCAATGTCAAAGAGGTTACTGCCTGTGTTCTCCTCTAGGATTTTTATGGTTTCAAGTCTCACATTTAGGTCTTTCAGCCATTTTGAGTTTATTTTGTGTATGGTATAATGTGTGGTCCAGTTTCTTTCTTTGGCATGTTGCTGTCTAGTTTTCCCAACACCATTTGTTGAAGAGACTGTTTTTTTCCTGTTGAATATTCTTTCCTGCTTTGTCAAAGCTTAATTGACCATACAGTTGTGGTTTTATTTCTGGGTTCTCTGTGCTGTCCTATTGACCTATGTGTCTATTTTGTGCCAATATCATACTGTGTTGATGACTATAGTTTTGTAATATCACTCAAAGTCTGGAATTGTGATACCTCCCACTTTGCTTTTCTTTTCAAGTACTTTGGCTATTTGAGGTCTTCTTTTTATTTGGAGTCTTTTGTGGTTCCATACAAATTTTGGGGTTGTTTTGACTAGTTCTGTGAAAAATACTGTTTGTAGTTTGATAGGGATTGCATTAAATGTGTAGATTGCTTTGAATAGTGCAAACATTTTAACAATATTTGTTCTTCCAATCCATAAGCATGGAATGTGTTTCCATTTTTTGTGTCATCCCCAGTTTCTCTGATCACTCTTTTATAGTTTTTAGAGCACAGGACTTTCACCTCTATGGTTATGTTTATTCTTAGGCATCTTATTATTTTTGGTGAAATTATAAATGGCATCATTTTCTTATTTTCTCTTTCTGCTGCTTCATTATTGGTATATAGAAATGCAACAGATTTCTCTACATTGATTTTGTATCCTGTGACTTTACTGAATTCATTTATCAGTTCTAGTAGTTTTTGGTGGAGTCTTTTGGGTTTTCTATATATAGTATCATGTCATCCACAAATAGTGACAGTTTGACTTCTTCTTTACTGATTTGGATGCCTTTTATTTCTTTTTTGTTGTCTGATTGCTGGAGCTAGGACTTCCAGTGCTATGTTGAATAGAAGTGCTGAGACTAGACATACCTATCTTGTTCCTGACCGTAGGGGAGAAGCTCTCAGTTTTTCCCCATTAAGAACGATGTCACGTGTGGGTTTTTCATAAATGGCCTTTATTATGCTGAGATATATTCCCTCTAGACTTACTTTGTTGAGGGTTTTTATCATGAATGGATGTTGTACTTCATCAAATGTTCTTCGGCATCTATTGAAATGATCATATGGTTCTTATCCTTTCTTTTATCAATGTGATGTATCACATTGATTGAATTGTGAATATTGAGCCACCCTTGAATCCCAGGAATAAATCCCACTTGATTGTGGTGAATGAACTTTTTAAAATGTATTGTTGGATTCTGTTTGCTGATATTTTGTTGAGGATTTTGTATCTATGTTCATCAGGAATATTGGCCTGTAGGTTTCTTTTTAGTGGTGTCTTTATCTGGTTTTGATATCAAGCTAATGCTGACCTCATATGATGAATTTAGAAGTTTTTCTTCCTTTTCTTTCTTTTTATGGAATAGTTTTAGAAGAATAGGTATTAACTCTCCTTTAAATGTTTGGTAGAATTCACCTGTGAAACCATCTGGTCTTGGACTTTTGTTTGTTGGGAGTTTTTTGATTACTAATTCAATTTCTTGGCTGGTTATCAGTGTGTTCAAATTTTCTATTTCTTCCTGCTTCAGTTTTGGTAGTTTATATGTTTCTAAAAATCTATCCATTTCCTCTATGTTGTCCAATTTGTTGACATTTGGTTTTTCATGATATTCCCTTATAATTATTTGTATTTCTGTATTGTTGATTGTTATTTCTCCTCTCTCATTTATGATTTTATTTGAGTCCTTTCTCTTTTTTCTTGATAAGTCTGGTTAGAGGTTTATCAATTATACTGATTTTTTTCAAGGAAACAGCTCCTGCTTTCTTTGATCTGTTTTATTGTTTTTTTTTTTTTTAGTTTTATGACCTTTATTTCTGCTCTAATATTTATTATTTCTTTCCTTCTGCTAGCTTTAGGCTTCACTTTTTATTCTTTTCTTAGGTCCTTTAGGTGAAAGATTAGGTTGTTTAAGATTTTTCTTGCTTCTTGAGGTAGGCCCATATAAATTTCTCTCATAGAACCACTTTTGCTACATCCCAAATGTTCGGGAGGGTTGTGTTTTCATTCTCATTTGTTTCCACGTAGTTTTTAATTTCTTCTTTTATTTCCGGGTTGACTCTCCATTATTTAGTAATAGTAACATGTTATTTAACCCCCATGTATTTGTGGTCTTTCCAGATTATTTTCTTATGGTTGACTTCTATCTATAGCAAAGATGCATGGTATGACTTTGGTCTTGAATTTGCTGAGGCTTGTTTTGTGGGTTAATATGTGATGTATTCTGGAGAATGTTTTGTGTGCATATGAAAAGAATGTATATTCTCCTATTTTAGGATGAAATATTCTTAATATATCTATTAAATCCATCTGTCCCAGTGTGTCATTCAAAGCCTTATTGATGTTCTGTTTAGATGATGTGTACATTGATATAAGTGGGGTGTTAAAATCCCCTACTATTATTGTATTATTATCAATTAGTTGCTTTATGTTTATTATGAACTGTTTTACATATTTGGGTGCTCCCATCTTGGATGCATAAATATTTATAATTTTTATATCTTCTTGTTGGACTATTCCCTTTATTATTATATGGTTTCTTCCTTTGTCCCTTGTTACAGTCTTCATTTTAAAGTCTTTTTGTCTGGTATAAGTACTGCTAGCACAGATTTCTTTCTTTTTTTTTCTTTTAAAGATTTGTTTAATTTAAGAGAGAGAATGAGAGTGCACAAGTGGGAAGGACAAAGGGAGAAGGAAAGAGAATCTCAAGCAGACTCCATGCTGAGCACAGAGCCCAAGACAGTGCTTTAGCTCATGACCTTGAGATCAAAACCTGAGCTAAAACCAAGGGTTGGACACTTAACTGACTGGACCACCCAGGTGACCCTACTCTGGTTTTCTTTTGACCCATTTGCATGATAGATGTTTCTCCATCCCCTCCCTTTCAATCCAAATGTGTCTTTAGGTCTAAAATGAGTCTCTTATAGGCAGGTTGTAGATAGGCCTTGTTTTTTTTTAATCTATTTGATAACACATGGATGAGTTCTTGGATGGATATATAATTAGACCAATGAGAGTCGTACCTAAAACTTTTGGAGAAGAGAAAGTAATTTCTCCTGAATGTGAAGCTGAAGTTATATAAGTCTGTCATTGCTGTGGCCATTTTAAAATTGCCAAGAGAGATCAGAATCTCTCTAGTATCAGAATACACCAGATCTAAACCATGAGTCTGAGAGAATCATGGTTTCTCTCAGATAATGGTGACATTATTTGAGTCCCTGCATCAAGCCCTGCCTAAAGTTAGCAAGATTCATCCTTGAGGTTTTCATTTATATGAATCAATGTTTCCCTTGCCCTCTTAAAAAATTCTCCTTTTCAAAATACCAGTTTAAGTGGGCTTCTCTATCCACTGAAAGCAAAAGAGCCCTAATTGCTATACAATCAATTAATGCTTTAACTATAAGGGTTGAAATAAATGTTTTAAAAAATGCCTTGAAATAGAGCCTAACCTCTAAGGATCTATGAAGGTTAACCTTTATCTCCCTTCAGTAGGATACCTTGAGCCTGGGCCCAATAGGAGCCTACTGTTTAATTCCAGCAATATAATTTTTGTCTCTGTGTGATTTAGCAGAGCTTTACATAGGAAGAGGTGAGGATCACTCAGCAGTGCCAAGCAGCTGAGCTCTACCACTTTCTTTCCCTGATCTTTACACATAAGCCATAGACCATGTCAGTGAATCCTCATCAGTGCCCAAATGCTGAAGTGGATCTTTATTTCTCTTCATACAGAAGCTATATATAAACAAAGGTCCACTTCAAGTCCTGGGCATTGATGAAATGATTGATGGTGTATATATACCAAGATCAGGGAGAAGAAGTATAGCTCTTCTTCTGATCACTGTTGGTGAGCTTCTATGGTCACACACTTGCATAAATATATTATTTATTCATTTTTAATTTTTCATACTTTTGTGTAAAACTATTATTTTTTTAGAGTGAGAGAGAGTGAGAGGGAAGGGTGGGGAAAGGAATAGGGAGAGGGAGACGGAGAATCCCAAGCAAGCACCATGCCTAATGCATGAGCCCAGTGTGGGGCTTGATCTCACAACTCTGAGATCCATGACCTGAGCTGAAATAAAGAGTCAGATGCTTAACTGACCAAGCTACTTGGGTACCCCAAAACCATTATTTTTGGAACTTTCCCATCAGTTAATTAGATGAGTATGGCTAGCGGAAACTGATCATGCCATTTCTCTTCTTAAAGCCCTTTAGCTTCTCATTAATTTAAGAACAAAATCCAAACATTTTACTATTACATATAAAGCCCATCATGAAATGGCTTCTGTCTACTTCATAAGCTTCATACCTTGCTATGTTCCAATACAAACTCCATGTTTCAGGCAGGTCAAACCTTTGGCAATACCTTGAACATCTCTGGCTTTCACACAAGCTATTTCTGCTGCCTGCAATGACATTTTCTCAACTTTTTCATCCTGTGATTTCCCACATGTCATTTAAAACTCAACTCAAGCTACAGCATCTCTGTGGAAGACTTCGTTATGCATCCTCTCTCCATCTGATTTAGATGCTCCCTATATTTACCCCTATCAGCCTATAGCACCATAATGTCTGAGTTGCTTCTCTATCTCCTTCTTTAGAACATAAACTCCTTTGAGGGCAAGGATCCATCTTATTCATTTGTCACCTACCATACTATTCTTATTCTGTCACCTACCATACTACCTGGAACAGAGTAGGTGTTCAAAATATGTTTCATGCTGCAACTTCATTTTATTTGTAGTAAACAGCAGAATTCTAGTTATCATGCCACAAGTCCTGATGAATAGAAGTGTTATTTTGTGTTAACATAAATGTGAATGACTATAGTAAGAAAAAATAGGATATTTCAGATGAGGTTGAGGAAGGTCTGAGTTTAAGTCTTGTTTAAAGAAGATACAGTAATTTTAAGACAGACTGGTATCAGTACAGAGATAGATTAATCAGACATAATAATAAAAGCTAAGATAGCAGTTCAGGATTATGTAAGAATTTAGTATTTCTTCAAGCAGGCATTAGTAATACTTATTCAGCAAATTATATTGGGACAATTGACTAGCCATTCAGAAAAAAAATTCATAGTATACACTGAGGAGTTGCAGGTAGATTAAAGATCTAAATGTAAAAATTAAATAGTAATATTTGCAAGACAGTATAGATAGAAGTTAAGCATGCCTGAATTCAAACTCCAACTCCATCAGATACCAGCTCTGTGACCTTGGCCAAGCCCCCTAATCCATTCATGCCTTATGTTCCTCATCTATAAAATGCAGGTAATAAAAGTACTTACTTGGTAAGGTTATTGTGAGGATTAAGTGAGTTAATTCATGTAAGGCAATTAGAAGACTGTCTGACATGTAGTATATACTTTTAAAATGTATTTTGTTGTTGCTAGGAAAAATACAGGCAAATCTTTATAGCATCGTGAGATGAGGAAAGGCTGTCAAGGGATAATAAATAGAAAAGGCACACTTGGAAGGGGATGGATGAATATATTTGATTACATAGAAAAGAACTTTCTCTCAGTGCCTGTTTCAACTTCTGTCATTCTTCAACTTAGCTTGTATATCTTGCCTCAGAGGAGCCTTCCTGGATGTTCTAATTTAAATCATGTATCCTCCCCCATTGTTTCTTCTCACAGAATCCTATTTTTTGTCTCCAAAGTAGTCATCACAATAAATAATTATATATATATATTTTATAAAAAATATTTTTATAATAAATGTTTTTTATGTTTGTTTATGTTCTTGGTGCATTCCTAGACACCTTCCTTCAGTAGATTCTAAGTTCCATGAGTGAAGGACCTATTTTTTTTTCACCATCTTTTTAAAAAAAATTTTAACTTTCTTTTTATTCTTTTATGTTAGTTACCATATAACAGTACATCATTAGCTTTGATGTAGTGTTCCATGATTCATTGTTTGCATATACTACCCAGTGCTCCATGCAATACATGCCCTCCTCAATATCCATCATCAACCTGACCCATCCCCTTATCCCCCTCCCTTCTAAAACCCTCAGTTTGTTTCATGGAGTCCACAGTCTCTCATGGTTCATCTCCCACTCCGGTTTCTCCCCTTTCATTTTTCCCTTCTCCTAATGTCCTGCATGCTATTCCTTATGGTACACAAATAAGTGAATACATATGATAATTGACTTTCTCTGTTTGACTTATTTCACTTAGCATAGTCTCCTTCAGTTCCATCCATGTTGATGCAAAAGTTGGGTATTCATCCTTTTTTTTTTAAGATTTTATTTATTTATTTATTTGACAGAGAAAGAGAGAGAGAGGGGGAACACAAGCGGGGTGAGTGGGAGAGGGAGAAGGAGGCTCTCCACTGAGCAGGAAGCCTGATGTGCGGCTAGATCCCAAGACCCTAGGATCATGACCAGAGTCAAAGGCAGACACAGTCTTTAGACTGAGCCACCCAGGCACCCCAAAGTATTCATCCTTTCTGATGGTTGAGTAGTTTTCCATTGTGTAAATGGACCACATCTTTATCCATTCGTCTATTGAAGGGTATCTCAGCTCTTTGAACATTTTGGCTATTGTGGACAGTGCTGTTATGAACATTGGGGTGCATATGGCCTTTCTTTTCACTACATCTGTATCTTTGAGGTAAATATCCAGTAGTGCAATTTTTGGGTCATAGGGTAGCTCTATTTTTAGTTTTTTGAGGAACATCCACATTGTTTTCCAAAGTGGCTGCACCAGTTTGCATTCCCACCATCTTTTTAGCCAATGTTGGTCATAGTGGTATGGTACCTAATAAACACTTGGTTCATTTTGCTGAATTATTTAATTTAATATAGTGAAATCCTGATTCATGAGTATGCTCAAGGTTGTGTGCTAGAGGAGTCTGACTGATCCTATATTTTTTCTAGAAAGCTTTTTCTGAGAAACAGTATAGTGTAGTGGTGAAATGTGTAGACATTACACAACACTTTACTGGATATATATCCTGTAGGCAAATTATTTCATCTCATTCCCTTTTAGTTTTATCATCTATAAACATCTATAATGTTAATGATATGTTAATGATTTATATCCAGGTCTAGGGAAGAACATGGAAGTAGAGCAGGGAAACTATATAAGGGGTAGAGCTAATATCTTTTCAACTCAGAAAATATGCAGCAGCTTATTTTCTTTTTAAACTAAGTCCTAGATTTCTGCTTGTTATGTTCTATGTGGCATTGCATTAATAATTAAAGCACCAAATGAATGAATGTGTGGTTTTTAAAAAAAGATTTTATTTATTTCCTTGAGAGAGAAAGAGTGCACAGCTGCAGGAGGGGCAAAGGGAGAGTCTTAGCAGACCCTGCAGTGAGCACAAGGCCCCACACAGGGGTCAGTCTCCAGACCTTGAGATTATGACCTGAGGGGAAATCAAGAGTCATATGTTTAATAGACTGTGCCACCCAGGTGCCCCTAAAAACTCTTTTAAAACATTCATCTTGCATCTTTTACAATGTTTATCGCTATTGTTAATTGAATCTTTTGAATAGTTTCTGATGATTTTGTATTTTTATATAAGGAATATATAGATTTTTAAGGAATTATTTTATAACTAGTCATATTTATAATAAATTCCAATAAATTTTCAATTGATTTTCCAGGTAATCAGTAATATCTATGATAAATAAAACTTTTGTTTCTTTCCCAATATTTCTTTCTATCTCATTGCAATATCTAGAATTTCTGGAAAGAATATTAAATGATAGTGGTGATACTGTCTGTATTGCCCTCATCCTTTTTATGATGGTAATTCTTTAGATATTTATGATCAGGTGTTTTTTTTTTATCATGTTAAGATAATATATGCAAAGTCCTTATATACTTTTATTTAGGAATGAATGTTCAATTCATATCAAATGATTTTTTCCTTTTTGGCCTATTGATAGGATAAATACATTTATCACACATCAGTAATATAGCACATTATTGGTATGAGATACATAGATTTTATTTTATTTTTTTGAGAGTAGAATTTAACTCCCCATTATTCAGCTAATAATTAAGAAGGAAGGCTTGTCTCTCAAATAAACATGTTGGGCCTTTCAATTGGTTTAAAAGTGAATAATCATAATGCATTTTTCATGTTAATATTGGATAGAGGAATATGGTTACATTCTTCTCATCAAGTCTACATCTTGGCGATCCTTCTGTCTTTTTTTTTTTTTTTTACTAACATATAATGTATTATTTGTTTCAGGGGTACAGGTCTGTAGTTCATCAGTATTACATAATTCACAGCACTCACCATAGCACATACCTTCCTCAGTGTCCATCAGTAAACTCTAAGTTCTATGAGTGAAGGAACTATATTTGTTTTTTTTTTTTACTAATATATAATGTAGTATATATTAGCCATCCCATCCCTCCCACACACCTCCACTCTAGCAACCCTCAGTTTGTTCCCTGAGGTTAAGAGTTTCTTATGGTTTGTTTCCCTCTCTGGTTTTGTCTTGTTTCATTTTTCTTCTTGCAGTGTATAGGTTTTAAACCATCAATGAATTATTAGGAAAAGACAAATTTGGTAATAACTTTTTTTTAAGATTTTAGTTATTTAACAGACAGAGAGACCACAAGTAGGCAGAGAGGCAGGCAGAGGGAGGGGGGAGCAGGCTCCCTGCTGAGCAGAGAGCCCGATGCGGGGCTGGATCCCAGGACCCTGGAATCATGACCTGAGCTGAAGGCAGAGGCTTTAACCCACTGAGCCACCCAGGCGCCTTGGTAATAACCTTTTTTTAATTTGAGAGACAGAAAGAGAGAGAGAGATCATGTGTGTTGGGGGAGAGACAGAGGAAGAGGGAAAGGGCATCCCAAGCAGATTCTGAGCTGAGCCTGCAGCCTGCCATGGGGCTCAATCTCACCACCTCGAATCCATTGCTCAACTGACTGGGCCACCCAAGTGCCCTTGGTAATAACTTTTGTAACAACTTCTAAATTCAATTCGTACTTTATTTAGTACTTTTGCTTTTATAATGATAAATGAGTTTGGCCTCTCAGTTTTCTTTACTTGTGCTTTCGTTTAACAATCAGGCATTATGCTAGGCATGGGGTGCTCTGTTTTTCACTTTTTAAGCCACAGACCTTTCCTGTGTGTTGGGGAAATGTAAAAACATTACAAAGCATTACAGTTATTATAAGCTTATAAAATGGGTCAGAATATTTTATACCTTTTTCAATGATTTGTAATGATTTAAATAGCATAATTACCTATGCTTTGAATGTGTGAAATAACGGGCTTATAAAATCACCAAGTGCCTTTTTTCAAAGTAAATGTTTAATATTCTACCAACTTTCCTTCTTGTTTTTGGCTGTGATTAATTTGGTGGGGTTATTCTTACATAAAAATATGGCTGGGTCACACTTTATTTGAAAATCAGCTATATTTTAACAAGTTTGATAATGCAGATTCATCCATATGGAAGGAAACATTGGGAACAGAGAAGAACACTCTTCTCTCTGATAATATACTTCATATTTTTCTTTCTTTTTAAGTTCTTGTTTACATTTATAATATTTCCTATAACAAAGTTTTAAAGTAAGGAAATTTTTTTAAAAACTATTTAAACATTTAAATAAGGACTCAAAAATAATGTTGAAGAAATCTGATATTTTTATTCATTCAACCAGATGATGAACTTTGAGAGCACCAGCTAGCAAGATAACTTTATTTTTTAAAAAGTATTTATTTATTTGACAGAGAGAGAGAGAGAGAGATCCTAAGTAGGCAGAGAGGCAGGCAGAAGGGGAGGGGGAAGCAGGCTCCCTTTCTGAGCAGAAAGCCTGATGCAGGGCTCGATCCCAGGACCCTGAGATCATGGCCTGAGTCGAAGGAAGAGGCTTAACCCACTGAGCCACCCAGTCGCCCCTAGCAAGATAACTTTAAATATAGCAGCAATTAGATTCATCTGAGAAAAAAGAAATGAACACAGAATAAGATTCTGTGAAGATTATGCCATGCATTCTTATTTGATAAATAGAAACATGAAACATTGACATTTATTATGACTTTTCAAGGGGAAAAAAGGGCCAAATAACATGCCTTAGAGAAAGAGTAACTCGGGATAAAACATGTCATTTTTAGTCCAAGCTAGGAAGACTGTCATGGCAAAACCAACATCTTTAAGTCCTCAAAAGGCAACAAGACTAAACAATATGTGAGGACTTGAGTGGTGTGCTTTTCTTGCCTGGAGTCATTCTAGAGATTCAAGTGTTCAGTATCCATTATTATATACTGATCATGGAGCAAAGGAAGGGGATCGAAGGACTTGGGGAATTGAATGTACTTCTTATGTATTTTCTCATTTGAGCTAGATATCCACACCAACCTTATGAGTCAAATAGTATTTTGGTTGTTCCTTTATTTTATTTTTTTATTCAAAATTATATTTAAATTAAAGTTAGTTCACATATAGTACAGTATTAGTTTTAGGGGTAAAATTTAGTGATTCACCAGTTGATCTAACACCCAGTGCTCATTATATCAAGTGCCCTTCTTAATGCCCCTTTCTTTAAAATGAGAAAAGTAAGATCTCAAAGAGGTCAAATAATTCACTCAAGGTCATACCACTAGTAATTGACAGTCAGGTTTTGAACTTAGGCTTCCTGACTCCAGCATCTGAGCACATTCATCTCTAGGCTTCCCTTGGTATGGATAGTGCTCAGGGTAATATGAATGGAGATTGTTAATGTGGCCAGATCTAACTAACATATTTTCTCTCCATCTTTTTGTAGCCTTTGATTAGTGCATGGAGGGTATTTCTTTCCCTAACAGGCTAAATCTCTCTAGTATCTTCTTCCCTCTCTCCACGGGCAACTGCCACACTAGTAGAATATAGCCTGCTATTAAGTCCTACCAGCAGAAGCCAAAAGAGGACTTAGTTGGCAGAGCAGTTGTTAGGAATCATCAGGGAACACAAATAAATGTTTTTTCAAAAATGCCACCCAAACTATGTCTTTTGAGCAACCGTTTAGAACATTTGCTGCTACGGTCCTCTGGAGGCCCCTTCTCCAAGATGGGGGCACTTAGCAAGGGTGATTGGTGACCCATCCAATTGTTATAAAATCCACACCGGCTATTGATAGTGATCAATTTGTTACTTGCTTCATAAATACGAACAGAAAAGGAAAAGCCACTAGATGTACGGACAGAATCCACAGTTTGATAGAGAGTAATTGAACAATCAGTACATTTGGCCCCACAAAAACAGTTAATATAGGAAACAGGAAATAACTTTGAGAAACTTATAATCCAGCCTCTTAATAGCTGTTAAGAGGTTATAGCATCGATAAAATGACCAAGCTGCCATGACAAAGAGGAATTGGAGGGAAAAAAATCACCTTCTTTAGCTTTCTAACTATCTTCTGCTAAACTTTATCTCAGTACCTTATTTGTATTCTTCCCAGCACTATTATATTTTGCAAGCATTTTATTTTTCAGTTTACTTTTCCTCCACCTCCTTCTCCACAGTCTACTAAAATACACTTCCATAAGAATAGCTATATAAGATTGGGTTTATTCAACTTTTTTTTTATCCTCCTCCCAATTTTATATTGTACAGCACTTGATATAAAGTAAGAAATCTGAAAATATTTGCTGGTTGAATTAGAATTTACAAACCCTATTACTAATACAGGATAAACACAATGACTCAATAGAGGGAGCAAATAGAAGAAAAAAACACTGCCACAGCCCTAAGTACTGAATTAAAGTACCCCACTCACCAACTCTCCCTATAAAATTAGGATGGGACTGAAACAGCAAAGAAAAGATAGACTTGGAAATTACGGGTATTAATAATTTGTGAGGAGGTAGTAGATGATGTTAAAATGATGCTATTATTGGTAAAGAGATGTAGGTTAAAAGTGAGTTTTTTTGAAATGTAAAGGGAAACTCAGAAACCATGAAACAAAAGATTTCTATTATTGGCTATCAAATAATCAAAACTTCAATGTGACTAAAATTCTACAATCAATAGAAATATAAGTAGAACCAGTGAAAACTGGGAAACATAACATGTAAGACAAAGGGCTACTTTCATTAATTTAGAAGAGTCTTTACGAGCCAGTAAGAGAATGATGAATGATACAATACAAAAATGCATAGAAGATATAAAAGGTAGTTTACCAAAGAAATAAAAAATGACCAAAAATACACATTATAATTCTTAAATTCACACATAATGATCAAAACAGTAAGATTTCACTTTTAATTTACCAGATCAGCAAAAACTAAAAAGTTAGATGAAACCCAGTGTTGATAACAATGTTGGAAAATGAGGGGTGCCTGGGTGGCTCAGTGGGTTAAAGCCTCTGCCTTCAGCTCGGGTCATGGTCTCAGGGTCCTGGGATCAAGTCCTGCATGGGGCTCTCTGCTCTGCAGGGGGCCTGCATCCCCCCCCACCCCTCTGCCTGCCTTTCTGCCTACTTGTGATCTCTGTCTGTCAAATAAATAAATAAAATTTTAAAAAAAATGTTGGAAAATGAGCAATTTGTACATTGTTGATTGGACTGTAAATTTATGCAAACTTTCTGGAAAGTAATTTATAATATTTTTAACAAATTAAAGTACTTATGCATTTTGATTCAACAATTTGATTTTTAACAAAATTTTAGGAACTATTCTTGCAAATGTAAACCTAGATATTCACTGTAGCATTTGTATGTGCAAGTGTGGTCTTGTGCATGTGTGTCAACGCATAACAAAAAAGTGAAAATAGCCAAAATGTGGTTTAGTTCATATGATGAAATGCTATGTATTATTGAAAGAATTAGGTAGGTCTGGAAGTGCACATGTGGAAGAGCTCTGAGATATGTTACTAACTGAAAAAGACAAGCAAGGTTTTAGTATTACCTCATGTACTATGTGTAAGTAAATATGTATGTGGACATACATGGCTTTGCACTTATAGAATCAGAAGAACTTGTAGTTAACAGGTGCAGGGCTGAATAGGGAGGCTTTTAATTCTCCTTTTGTATGTTTCCATACTATTTGACTTTTTAAAATTTAATGTTTATTATTTTTAGTTTTAAAAATATTCTTATGGGTTATTAAGGAAGAGGAGATTCTGAGAGTCTTTTAATTTTTTTTATTTCTCTGCACTTAAAGAGGCATTTTATAATAAAAAAGGAAGAGAATTTATTAGTAGAGTGGACCTATAATATGGCCTTTCCAAATAATTAGATATAAAAGCAGAACATAGACTTGGTTCATTCAGCAAAATCAGGAATACATAACAATACACAATTATTGTGGGGAATTTTAATTTATCTCATTTGAAACGTGGTAGTTCAAGTAGACAAAAAAGAATAATAGAAAGATTTGAATAGCATTATTAATAAGCTCAGTTTTATATAGATATACTATGCACAGTATTTTAGAATAGCCATGGATACTTTACAACAATTTAACATATGCTAGGTCACAAAGAATAAATGGAGGGACACCCTCACGTTCCTTGGGAGGAATTGGATGGAAAGACCGTAGTTTTTTGGGGTGTTTTTTTTTTTTTTGATGTAGCGTTCAGTGATTCATTAGTTGTGTATAATACCCAGTGCTCATCAGATCACATGCCCTCTTTAATGCCCATCACCGAGTTAAGACTCAGTAGTTTTTCTTTTGTTTGCTTATTTATTTTATTAACATATAATGTATTATTTGCTTCATGGGTACAGATCTGTGAATCATCAGTCTTTCACAATTCACAGCACTCGTCATAGCACATACTCTCCCCAATGTTCATAACCCAGCCACCCTATCCCTCCCCCACTGCAAGCAGCCCTCAGTTTGTTTCCTGAGATTAAAAGTCTCTTATGGTTTTTTTCCCTCCCCAGTCCCATCTTGTTTCATTTTTTCCCTCCCTATCCCCCACAACCTCCACCCTGCCTCTCAAATTCCTCATAACAGAGAGATCATATGACAATTGTCTTTCTCCGATCGACTTATTTCACTTAGCATAATACCCTCAGTTCCAGCTATGTCATTGCAAATGGCAAGATTTTGGGTTTTTTGATGGCTGCATAGTATTCCATTGTGTGTATGCACACGTGTGTGTATGCAAGAAAGATGTGATCTGTATATATATAGATCACATCTTCTTTATCCATTCATTCTGTTGATGGACATCCAGGTTATTTCTGTAGTTTGGCTATTGTGGACATTGCTGCTATAAACATTAGGGTGCACGTGCCCCTTTGGATCACTACATTTGTATCTTTAGGGTGAACACCCAGTAGTGTGGTTGCTGAGTCAGAGGGTAGCTCTATTTTCAACTCTCTGAGGAACTTCCATACTCTTTTCCAGAGTGGCTGCACCAGCTTACATTTCCACCAACAGTGTAGGAAGGTTTCCCTTTCTCTTCATCCTCACCAACATCTGTCATTTCCTGACTTGATAATTTTAGCCATTCTGACTAATGTGAGGTGGTATTTCACTGTGGTTTTGATTTGTATTTCCCTGATGCTGAGTGATGTTGAGCACTTTTTCACATGTCTATTGGTCATTTGGATGTCTTCTTTTCAGAAATGTCTGTTCATGTCTTCTGCCCTGTTCATTTATTGATGGATTATTTGTTCTTTGGGTGTTGGTTTTGATAAGTTCTTTATAGATTTTGGATACTAGACCTATATCTGCTATGTCATTTGCAAATATCTTCTCCCATTCTGTCAGTTGTCTTTTGGTTTTGTTGACTGCTTCCTTTGCTGTGCAAAAGGAAAAGTATCTTGAAGTCCCAATAGTTCATTTTTGCCCTTGCTTTCCTTGCCTTTGGTGGTGCTTCTAGGAAAAGTTGCTGTGGCTGAGGTTAAGAGGTTGCTGCCTGTGTTCTCTTCAAGGATTTTGATGGATTTCTTTTTCACATTGAGATATTTCATCCATTTTGAGTCTATTTTTGTGTGGTGTAAGGAAATGGTCCAGTTTCACTCTTCTGCATGTGGTTGTCTAATTTTCCCAAAACCATTTGTTGAAGAGACTGTCTTTTTTCCATTGGACATTCTTTCCTGCTTTGTTGAAGATTAGTTGACCATAGAGTTGAGGGTCTATTTCTGGGCTCTGTATTCCACTCCATTGATCTGTGTGTCTGTGTTTGTGCTAGTACCATACTGTCTTGATGTTTATAGCTTTGTAATAGAGCTTGAAGTCTGGAGTTGTGATGCCACCAACTATGGTTTTCTTTTTCAACATTCCTCTGGCTATTTGGGGTCTTTTCTGGTTCCATACAAATTTTAGGATTATTTGTTCCATTTCTTTGAAAAACATTGATGGTATTTTGATAGGGATTGTATTAAATGTGCAGATTGGTTTAGGTAGCATAGACATTTTCACAATATTTTTTCTTCCAGTCCATGAGCATGGAACATTTTTCCATTTCTTTGTGTCTTCCTCAATTTCTTTCATGTGTACTTTATAGTTTTCTGAGTCCAGATTCTTTGACTCTTTGGTTAGGTTTATTCCTAGGTATCTTAAGGTTTTGGGTACAATTGTAAATGGGATCAACTCCTTAATTTCTCTTTCTTCTGTCTTGCTGTTGATGTATAGAAATGCAACTGATTTTTGTGCATCGATTTTATATCCTGACTCTTTACTGAATTCCTTTATGATTTCTAGCAGTTTTGGAGTGGAAGACTCAATAGTTTTTTTTTAAAGATTTTATTTATTTGACACACAGAGAGAAATCACAAGTAGGCAGAGAAGCAGGCAGAGAGAGAGAGGGGAGAAAGAAGGTTCCCTGTGGAGCAGAGAGCCCAACGTGGGGCTCAATTCCAGAATCCTGGGATCATGACCTGAGCCGAAGGCAGAGGCTTTAACCCACTGAGCCACCCAGGCGCCCTGACTCAATAGTTTTTAAACATTAGTTATTCTCATGTAATTCCAAGTGAATTTAAAATAAAACATTTCCAAGATTTTGAGGAAATTTTACAAGTTTGTATTCTAGTTTATCTTGAAAAATAAAAGAGATAGCATAGCTTAGACAATTGGAAAAAAAAATAATTGTAGGGAGGGGAATTGTCCTACCAGACGATGAAACATCCTATAAAAAAAAAAGTGATTAAAGTGTGTGACTAGCATGGGAACAACCATGTAGATTGATGCAGTTGAATAGAATGTTCAGAAACAAATACATATCTACCTACCTACCTACCTACCTACCTAATAACATACTCATTTAATATATACTAAAGCATTTCAAAAGACTATATTATTCTGTAAAGTGTTTGGGGGCAATTAGATGGCAATGTGTGAAAAAAAATATCTACTTACAGATCATAAAAGGAATATTCCAGGAGGATTAAATATTTAGATAATGGTATTTGAAGAAAATATAAGTGAATGTTTATATAACCTTATACGTTGATAAGGATTTTCTATGCATGATATCAAGGCCAAGGGAAAAAAATGAAAAAAGTTATTTGAAATATTATTAGCACACACACACATGCACCCACATACAACTTTTTTATATCAAAGGCCAACATAATAATGTTGAAAAGGAAACAAATTGGGAAAACTATTTGTGACATTTATGACAAAAAGATAATATTTTTGATATATTAAAGAACTATTGCAAATTGTTAGGCAGAACACTTTCAGTACAAGAGATAAAACCAACTCAAATAGAAAAAAGAGGGGAAAAAATGAGCAGAAGAAATAAGAAATTCAAGCCAGTAATCAAGAAAAGATGCTCAGTTTCATCAGTAATTGACAATATAGTAGTTTAAAAGGATCAGGGCAATTTATAGATGCAGATATGGATGTGTGTCTATGTCATATTGCTAGGAAAAAAAACAAGTATGAAGATATGAATAGTATGTTTCCATTTATGTGAAGAAACAAATATATAAATTTTACTTATATACAAAAATTTAGAAGGATATACAGCTGACCCTTGAACAATGGGGAGAGTTAGAGACACTGAACTTCTGTGCAGTCAAAAATCTGCATATAAATTTTTTTCTCTTTTTTAATGTTTTTAAAGATCTTATTTATTTGACAGACATCATAAGTAGGCAGAGCAACAGGCAGAGAGAGAAAGGGAAGCAGGCTCCCCACTGAACAGAGAGCCCGATGTGGGGCTCGATCCCAGAATCCTGAGATCATGACCTGAGCCGAAGGCAGAGGCTTAACCCACTAAGCCACCCAGGTGCCCTTGCATATAACTTTTGACCCCCCAAAACTTAACTACTAATGGCCTACTGTTGACTGGAAGCCTTACTGATAACAGAAACTGTTAATACATGTGTGTTTTCTTTATGACATATTACATTATTACTATAAAGTAAGCTGGAGGAAAGAAAATGTTAAGAAAATCATAAGTAGGGACACTTGGGTGGCTCAGTCAGTTAAGCATCTGCCTTCAGCTGAGGTTGGGATCCAGTCCAGCATTGGGCTGCTGCTCAGCAAGGAGCCTGCTCCTCCCTCTACCTCTGTTCTCTCTCTCTCACAAATAAATAAATAAAAACTTTAAAAAGAAAAAGAAAATCATAAGGAAGAGAAAATACATTTACAGTCCTCTACCACACTCATTGAAAAAAATCTGCATATAAGTGGATGTGTGCAATTCAAACCTGTGTTGTTCAAGGGTCAACTGTACTGTTAACGTTCTTGGTCTAATATGGTAGCCAGGAGCTACATGTGGCTCTTAGGGAACTTGTGGCTACTCAGAATTGAAATGTGCTGTAAATGTAAAACCACCCACCAGAGTTTGAAGATTCAGCACAAAAATATGTATAGTATTTCATTAATAATTTTTATATTTTAATTTTTTCATGTTGAAGTGACAGAATTTTGGATATATTGGATTAAATTAAAAATTATTAAATTTACTTTCTGGGATGCCTGGGTGGTTCAGTCAAGTTAAGCACCTACCTTTGCCTCAAGTCATGATCCTAGGGTCCTAGGATGGAGTCCCATGTCGGGCTCCTGCTCAGTGGGGAGTCTGCTTTTCTCTCTCCCTCTGCCCCTCCCTTCTGCTTATGCTCTCATGTGCACTCTCTCTCAAATGAATAAATAAAATCTTTAAAAATATTTACTTTCTTTTTGTTGCTTTTGTTTTTTTGTTTTGTTTTACATTTTAGTGTGGCTACTAGAAAAAATTTTAAATTATTAAAAAAAAGAAAATCTAAAATTATGTATGTCCTCTATATTTCTTCTGGATAGTGTTGGTATAAGCAGTTAAAAATGGTTGTTTTGGGGGGAGGAGTCAAGATGGTGGAGGAGTAGCAGGCTGAGATGACATCAGGTAGCAGGAGATGAGCTAGACAGCTTATCTAACCATTGCAAACACCTACAAATCCAACAGGAAATCAAATAGAAGAAGAGCAACAATTCTAGAAACAGAAAATTGATCACTTTCTCAAAGGTAGGACCTGCGGAGAAGTGAATCCAAAGTGAATCCTCTGCGGGGTGGGTGGGGGCGGTGAGGGAGTGGCTGGCTCCCGGCAAGCGGCAGAGCAACGGAGCACAACATCAGGAATTTTTTTTTTTAAAAGATTTTATTTATTTGACACACATACAGAAATATCACAAGTAGGCAGAGAGGCAGGCAGAGACAGAGGGGGAAGCAGGCTCTCTGCTCAGCAGAGAGCCCGATGAGGGGCTTGATCCCAGGACCCTGAGATCATGGCCTGAGTGGAAGACAGAGGCTTAACCCACTGAGCCATTCAGGTGCCCCAACATCAGGACTTTTTAAAAGTCTGCTCCATGGAGGGACATCACTCCAGAGACTAAACCGGGTGGAGGCCCACGCGGGGTCAGCATAACCCCAGGTCCCATGGGGTCACAGAAGGACCAGGGGTGTCTGAGTGTTGCAGAGCTCACAGGTATTAGAGTGGGGAAGCTGGCTACAGAGACAAAGCCAAGGAGTGAGCTCTCAGCTCGGGGTTACCTTGAACCAGTTGCAGGCTGGGTGAGCTCGGAGCATGGCCAGAGGCCACGGAGATGGTGGCGACTGGGTGCTTTTCTCCAAGTGCAAGCAATTAAGTGCTTTCCTCCAAGCGCGACCAGAGGCCAGGGAGATGGGGGTGGTTGGGCGCTTTTCTCTGAGGGTGAACTGAGGAGCAGGACCCCGAGCTCACGGCTCCTCCGGGCCCGGAGATTGGGAGGCTGCCATCTTCATTCCCATCCTCCAGAACTCTATGGAAAGTGCTCAGGGAACAAAAGCTCCCGAAAGCGAACCCGAGCAGATTATTTAGCCCGGCCCCTGGTAAGGGCAGTGCAATTCCACCTGGGGCAAAGACACTTGAGAATCACTACAACAGGCCCCTCCCCCAGAAGATCAACAAGAAACCCAGCCAAGACCAACTTCACTCATCAAGGAGAACAGCACATTCCAGAGGAGGAGAAAGCAAATCTTATCTGGACAAAATGACAAGGCAGAAAAGCTCACCACAATAAAAAGAACAAGCGGCAGTACCAAAGGCTGGGGACCTAATCAATACGGACATTGGTAATATACAGATCTAGAGTTCAGAATGACAATTCTCAAGGTTCTAGCTGGGCTCAAAAAAAGGCATACAAGATATTAGAGAAACCCTTTCTGGAGAGATAAGAGCCCTTTCTGGAGAAATAAAGAACTAAAATTTAACCAAGTTGAAATAAAAAAAGCTATTAATGAGGTGCAATAAAAAATGGAAGCTCTTACTGCTAGGATAAATGAGGCAGATGAAAGTATTAGTGACACAGAAGAACAAATGACAGAGAATAAAGAAGCTGAGAAAAAGGGAGACGAACAAATACTGGACCATGAGGAGAGAATTCGAGAGATAAGTGACACCATAAGGCGACACAACATTAGAATAATTGGGATTCCAGAAGAAGAAGAAAGAGAGAGGGGAACAGAAGGTATATTGGAGAGAATTATTGTAGAGAATTTCCCTAATATGGCAAAGGGAAAAAACATCAAAATCCAGGAGATGGTAAGAATGCCCCTCAAAATCAATAAAAATAGGTCCACTCCTCGTCACCTGATAGTAAAATTTACAAGTCTTAGCAACAAAGAGAAAATCCTGAAAGCAGCCCGGGACAAGAAGTCTGTAACATATAAGGGTAAAAACATTAGATTGGCAGTGGACCTAGTCACAGAGACCTGGCAGGCCAGATAGAACTGGCATGATATATTCAGAGCACTAAACGAGAAAAACATGCAGCCAAGAATACTATATCCAGCTAGACTATCATTGGAAAGAGAAGGAGAGATAAAAAGCTCCTAGGACAAACAAAAGCTGGAAGAATTTGCAAACACCAAACCAGCTCTACAGGAAGTATTGAAAGGGGTCCTCTAAGCAAAGAGAGAGCCTAAAAGTAATAGACCAGAAAAGAACAGAGACAATATACAGTAACGGTCACCTTACAGGCAATACAGTGGCACTAAATTCATATCTTTCAATAGTTACCCTGAATGTAAATGGGCTACATGCCCCAATCAAAAGACACAGGGTATCAGAATGGATAAAAAAACAAAACCCATCTATATGTTGCCTACAAGAAACTCATTTTAGACCCAAAGACACCTCAGATTTAAAGTGAAGGGGTGGAAAACAATGTACCATGCTAATGGACATCAGAAGAAAGCTGGGGAGGCAATCCTTATATCAGATCAATTAGATTTTAAGCCAAAGACTATAATAAGAGATGAGGAAGGACACTATATCATACTCAAAGGGTCTGTCCAACCAGAAGACCTAACAATTTTAAGTATCTATGCCCCTAACATGGGAGCAGCCAACTATATAAACCAGTTAATAACAAAATCAAAGAAATACATTGACAATAATACAATAATAGTAGGGGACTTTAACACTCCCCTCACTGAAATGGACAGATCATCCAAGCAAAAGATCCAAAGGAAATAAAGGCCTTAAATTACACACTGGACCAGATGGACATCACGGATATATTCAGCACATTCCATCCCAAAGCAACAGAATATACATTCTTCTCTAGTGCACACAGAACATTCTCCAGAATAGACCATATCCTGCGTCATAAATCAGGTCTCAAATGGTATCAAAAGATTAGGATCATTCCCTGCATATTTTCAGACCACAATGCTCTGAAGCTAGAACTCAATCACAAGAGGAAATTTGGAAAGAACCCAAATACATGGAGACTAAAGTGCATTCTTCTAAAGAATGAATGGGTCAACCAAGAAACTAAAGAAGAATTGAAAAAATTCATGGAAACAAATGATAACAAAAACACAGCGGTTCAAAATCTGTGGGACACAGCAAAGGCAGTCCTGAGAGGAAAATATATAGTGGTACAAGCCTCTCTCAAGAAACAAGAAAGGTCTCAAATACACAACCTAACCCTACACCTAAAGGAGCTGGAGAAAGAAGAACAAAGAAGTCCTAAACCCAGCAGGAGAAGAGAAATCATAAAGATCAGAGCAGAAATCAATGAAATAGAAACTAAAAAAACAATAGAACAAATCAATAAAACTAGGAGCTGGTTCTTTGAAAGAATTAATAAGATTGATAAACCCCTGGCCAGACTTATCAAAAAGAAAAGAGAAAGGACCCAAATAAATAAAATCATGAATGAAAGGGGAGTGATCACAACCAACACCAAAGAAATACAAACAATTATAAGAACATACTATGAGCAACTCTATTCCAACAAATTTGACAATCTGGAAGAAATGGATACATTTTTAGAGACTTAGAAACTACCACAACTGAGCCAAGAAGAAATAGAAAAGCTGAACAGACCCATAACCAGTAAGGAGATTGAAAGAGTCATCAAAAATCTCCAAACAAACAAAAGTCCAGGGCCAGACCGCTTCCCAGGGGAATTCTACCAAACATTTAAAGAAGAATTAATTCCTATTCTCCTGAAACTGTTCCAAAAAATAGAAATGGAAAGAAAACTTCCAAACTCATTTTATGAGGCCAGCATCACCTGATCCCTAAACCAGACAAGGATCTCATCAAAAAAGAGAATTACAGACCAATATCCTTGATGAACACAGATGCAAAAATTCTCACCAAAATACTGGCCAATAGGATCCAACAGTACATTAAAAGCATTATTCACGACGACCAAGTGGGATTTATTCCAGGGCTGCAAGTTTGGTTCAACATCTGCAAATCAATCAATGTGATACAATACATTAATAAAAGAAAGAATAAGAACCATATGATACTCTCAATAGATGCTGAAAAAGCATCTGACAAAGTGCAGCATCCCTTCCTGATTAAAACTCTTCAAAGTGTGGTTTCATTGGAGAAGTGTCTGTTCATATCTTCTGCCCATTTTTTTATATGGTTGTCTGTTTTGTGTGTGTTGAGTTTGAGGAGTTCTTTATAGATCCTGGATATCAACCTTTTGTCTGTACTGTCATTTGCAAATATCTTCTCCCATTCCGTGGAAGGGGAGGTGAACCATGAGAGACTATGGACTCTGAAAAACAATCTGAGGGGTTTGAAGCGGTGGGGGGTGGGAGGTTGGGGGAACCAGGTGGTGGGTATTAGAGTGGGCATGGATTGCATGGAGCACTGGGTGTGGTGCAAAAACAATGAATACTGTTATGCTGAAAATAAATAAATAAATTTTAAAAAACTTCTTCAAAGTGTAGGGATAGAGGGCACATACCTCAATATTATTAAAGCCATCTATGAAAAATCCACTGCAAATATCATTCTCAATAGAGAAAAACTGAAAGCTTTTCCACTAAGGTCAGGAACACAGCAAGGATGTCCATTATCACCACTGCTGTTCAACATAGTACTAGAAGTTTTAGCCTCAGCAATCAGACAACAAAAAGAAATTAAAGGCATCCAAATCAGTAAAGAAGAAGTCATACTATCACTCTTTGCAGATGATATGATACTATATATGGAAAACCCAAAAGGCTCCACTCCAAAACTGCTAGAACTTGTACAGGAATTCAGTAAAGTGTCAGGATATAAAGTCAATGCACAGAAATCAGTTGCATTTCTTTACACTAACAACAAGATAGAAGAAAGGGAAATTAAGGAGTCAGTCCCATTTCCAATTGCACCCAAAACCATAAGATACCTAGGAATAAACCTAACCAAAGAGGCAAAGAATCTATACTCAGAAAACTATAAAGAACTCATGAAAGAAATTGAGGAAGACACAAAGAAATGGAAAAATGTTCCATGCTCATGGATTGGAAGAACGAATATTGTGATAATGTCTATTCCACCTAAAGCAATCTACACATTTAATGCAATCCCTATCAAAATCCCATCATTGGGGCGCCTGGGTGGCACAGTGGGTTGGGCCACTGCCTTCGGCTCAGGTCATGATCTCAGGGTCCTGGGATTGAGTCCCACATCGGGCTCTCTGCTCAGCGGAGAGCCTGCTTCCTCCTCTCTCTCTCTCTCTGCCTGCCTCTCTGCCTAGTTGTGATCTCTCTCTGTCAAATAAATAAATAAAATCTTTTAAAAAAATCCCAATCATTTTTTTCAAAGAAATAGAACAAATAATCCTAAAATTTATATGGAACCAGAAAAGACTTCGAATAGCCAAAGGAATATTGAAAAAGAAAGCCAAAGTTGGTAGCATCACAATTCCAGACTTCAAACTCTATTACAAAGCTGTCATCATCAAGACAGTATGGTACTGGCACAAAAACAGACACATAGATCAATAGAACAGAATAGAGAGCCCAGAAATAGACCCTGAACTCTGTGGTCAACTAATCTTCGACAAAGCAGGAAGGAATGTCCAATGGAAAAAAGACAGCCTCATCAACAAATGGTGCTGGGAAAATTGGACAGCCACATGCGGAAAAATGAAATTGGACTATTTCCTTACACCACACATGATAATAGACTCAAAATGGATGAAGAACCTCAATGTGAGAAAGGAATCCATCAAAATCCTTCAGGAGAACACAAGCAGCAACCTCTTTGACCTCAACCGCAGCAACTTCTTCCTAGGAACATCGCCATAGACAACAGAAGCAAGGGCAAATTGAACTCTTGGGATTTCATCAAGATCAAAAGCTTTTGCACAGCAAAGGAAACAGTTAAAAAAACCAAAAGACAACTGACAGAATGGGAGAAGATATTTGCAAACGACATATCAGATAAAGGGTTAGTATCCAAAATCTATAAAGAGCTTAGCAAACTCAACACCCAAAGAACAAATAATCCAATCAAGAAATGGGCAGAGGACATGAACAGACATTTCTGCAAAGAAGACATCCAGATGGCCAACAGACATATGAAGAAATGCTCCACATCTCTTGGCATCAGGGAAATACAAATCAAAACCACAATGAGATACCACTTCATACCAGTCAGAATGGCTAAAATTAACAAGTCAGGAAATGACAGATGCTGTCAAGGATGCAGAGAAAGGGGAACCCTCCTACACTATTGGTGGGAATGCAAGCTGGTGCAACCACTATGGAAAACAGTGTGGAGGTTCCTCAAAAAACTGAAAATAGAGCTACCCTATGACCCAGCAATTGCCCTACTGGGTATATATCCTAAAAATACAAACGTGGTGCTCCAAAGGGGAACGTGTACCCGAATGTTTATAGCAGCGATGTCCACAATAGCCAAACTATGGAAAGAACCTAGATGTCCATCAACAGATGAATGGATAAAGAAGATGAGGTATATATACACAATGGAATACTATGCAGCCATCAAAAGAAATGAAATCTTGCCATTTGCGATGATGTGGATGGAACTAGAGGGTATTATGCTTAGCAAAATAAGTCAGTCAGAGAAAGACAACTATCATATGAGCTCCCTGACATGAGGAAGTGGAGATGCAATGTTGGGGGGTTAGGGGGTAGGAATAGAAAAAATGAAAGAAGATGGGATTGGAAGGGAGACAAACCATAAAAGACTGAATCTCAAAAAACAGACTGAGGGTTGCTGGGGGTGGGGGGATGGGAGAAGGTGGTGGGGATATGGGCATTGGGGAGGGTATGTGCTATGATGAGTGCTGTGAAACGTGTAAACCTGGCGATTCACAGATCTGTACCCCTGGGGATAAAAATACATTATATGTTTATTAAAAGTAAATAAATAAATAAATAAATTTTAAAAAGGTTGTTTCTGAGGTAGTGGGATTATCAAGGGAAACCTTAACTTCCTACTTTATGCATTTATATTTTTGGTCAGATATAATCAGTGTTTATTATTTTGAAACACAAAAACAGTAATGTCTTGGTAAGAAATAAATAAACAGCATGTAAGCAAATCTGTTCATCCAAAATAATCCACAAAGAAGAGTAGTCTAGAGGAATATTTTCATCTCATCCATGTGAGAAAAGGTTATCTTCATAGATGACTTCTCAATACCTTCATTCTGTTGCCCATAATGTTTTTTTTAGTTTAATTTATTTTTTTTGTGATTCATTGCTTATGCACCACTCCCAGTGCTCTATGCAATATGTGCCCTCTTTAATACCTACCACTGGGCTCACCCGACCCCTCACTGACCTCCCTTCCAAAACCCTCAGTTTATTTCTCAGAGTCCACAGTCTCCCATGGTTTGTTTCCCCCTCAGATTTCCCCAAAGCACTTCTCTCCATCTCCCAGTGTCCTCTGTGTTATTCCTTATGCTCCACAAGTAAGTGTAACCATATGATAATTGACTCTCTCCTTGACTTATTTCACTTAGCATAATCTCTTCCAGTCCCATTCATGTTGATCCAATGGAGGCATAATACTCCATTGTATGTATAGACCATATCTTCTTTATCCATTCATCTGTTGAAGGGCATCTTGGCTCTTTCCACAGTTTGGAGACTGTGGCCATTGGTGCTATGAACATTGGGGTACATATGACCCTTCTTCTCACTACATCTGTATCTTTGGGGTAAATACCCAGTATGTAATTGCAGGGTCACAGGGTAGCTCTATTTTTAATTTCTTAAGGAATCTCCACACTGTTTTCCAAAGTGGTTGCACCAACTTGCATTCCCACCAACAGTCCATTTATATACATATTTTTTTTTAAATTTTAAGATTTTATTTTTTAGAGCAATTTTAGGTTTACAATAAAATTGGAGGGAAGGTACAGCGATTTCTCATAACCCCCCTGTCTGCACACATGCATAGCCTTTCCCATCATCTGTATCACTAACCAGAATGGTACATTTTTTACTAAGGATGAACCTACATTGATACATTATAATTATCCAAAGTCCATAATTTACCCTATGACTCATTCTTGTGTGTATTTTCTATGGGTTTGGACAAATGTATAAGGACATATTACATCATTATATCAGACGAGAACGGGCGCGTTCAGGGTGGTATGGCCGTAGACTACATCATTATATCATACACAGTATTTTCACTATCCTAAAAATCCTCTTTTCTTTGCCCATTTATCACTCCACTTCCCTACCCCTGGTAACCACTAATCCTTTTACTGTCTCCATAATTTTGTCTTTTCCAGAATATCACGCATTTGAAATCATACAGTATACACCCTTCCCAAATTGGCTTCTTTCACTAAGAAATGTGCATTTATGGTTCCTCTTGTCTTTTTTTTTTCCAATTTATTTATTTTCAGAAAAACAGTATTCATTATTTTTTCACCACACCCAGTGCTCCATGCAAGCTGTGCCCTCTATAATACCCACCACCTGGTACCCCAACCTCCCACCCCCCCATTTATATACATATTTTAAAGACTTTAAAAAATTTATTTATTTGAGAGAGAGAGCGAGAGAGCATGAGAAGGGGGAGGGTCAGAGGGAGAAGCAGTCTCCCTGCTGAGCAGGGAGCCCAACGCAGGACCTGATCTTGGGACTCCAGGACCATGACCTGAGCTGAAGGCAGTCGCTTAACCAATTAAGCCTCCCAGGTGCCAGCATTTATATATTGAGTGCATATTATTTTACATGCAGCTAAAATCAGGATACATTACTTTATATCAAGAAAAAAATATGTATTTATTTTGGAAGGACAATTAAATAATATGACTGGCTTCTTTGTCTTTATGATCTATCTCATAATGTCTGCTCCTGGTCATCAGGTACTGACCAGGAAATGAATTTTCCAACTTATTCATCAGGCTCCTACCCAAATTCCTTTTAGCTTCTTTCTCAAATAACATCCATACTCCAAGAAGAAAGACTTATGAGGTTTTCCAGACAAATTTGGTACATCTCTGAATGTAATTCCGAAAGAGAAACTCCAAATGTGTGTTGAGCTGGTACAACATCTTGTTCAGGTGGAGCAGATATGGATAGGATACCTAAGTGTGTAGATATAAGTGAACTTGGGGCTGCCTGAGGACATTAGGCATATGGAAGTCAGGAGTGTTCCTAAGGAGAGCCATTGAACGTCTAGATGTGGCTTTCCAGCTTTTACTAAAGCATGATGCCTGATGGAGAATGGAAAGATAGGTGTCACACTGGGACTTGGTTGATAAGAGGACAGAAAAAATCTGGAGTGGGGTAGGGCTGAAATGCTGATGTTCAGCTTCACAGGAAAGGGGCTATTAAGTATCCTAAACCAGGCAGGTTTGGAAAATCTTAAAATCTTAACAAGAGGAGCAAGTAGATGCCAGCAGTTGAGGGATTTCAACTAAAGAAAGAAAGCAGGGTCCAGAATCCAGAGAATTTAAGTAGATCATAAGCATAGGACAGAAGACTGGAAATTATGGAGTGGGGTTACTAAAAAGATCTAGGCCACAGTGAAGCAGGTATCTAGAACCTAGGTTAGAAGTTCTTGGTGGGCAAAGATGAGCTCCTAGGTCTAGGTAACAGGTATGGGTAATAGCACTATGATTGAACCAAGTGTATTCTAGATATTCAGAAACAGTCCTTAGACTCAGAGCTTGGGAAAGCCATAACTTTCAAGTAGGGGTATTTGATAGAATTAAGGGGGGAGGGAGAAAAGGAGTCAGTGTTTCTTATTTGAGAAAGGGGCTGAGGTGAGATTTTTGTGTACTAGTCTGGGTAGGTATTCTGGGGATAAATGTGAAGTAGATCAGATTAGGCCTCAGTGCATTATTCAATTTCAGTTCCCATTAATTTACCTAAGTAAGGTTTTGAAACCAAAGAATCAAGAGAAAATCCAACCACCATGGTTGGATTGTGCTTCGGTGGTGAGGGATGGTATTTGCAATGGTGGATTATTTTACAAGATTGTGACCAGTGCAGAGATTATGGAGGCAGTTTTGAGACAGCTGGGTCTTCCTCAGAAGGGGATGGTGAATGCATGCATGGGGAAGGAGTGCTTGGAGAATGCGCTTCAAAGGCAATTGGATCTTATAAGTCACAAGTGTTGAAAACTTAGTTTCTCTTCTAATTATGCCAATATGATCTCATTGGGAGACACTTGTATTTATTAGTGGGTGAATTTTGTGGTTTCTTCAAGATAGCCAACTTAAAAGCATGCATTCTAACAGGCTGTATATTTAAGGGCATGCATAATTTAAGGCAGATGTTACATTTTATTCCAAACTGTTTTCAAAAGCATAAACACAATTAGTAGATTATGATATATCTATAAGACAGAATTCTATTGAATCCTTATAATGATGTAGCAGAAGACTAATGTGTTTTTTTGTCACCTGAAAAGATTCAATAAATGCCATTTAAAATGCTTTATGGTATTTGGAAAGCATATTGTGGACCTGTGTTCCACAACCAGTTCTGCCACTGAATTGTTACATGGTCTGAATTGTTACCTTGGAAAAAGCACATTTCCTGGTCTTGGGCTCAGTTTTCTCAACAGGAGGTTAGGCTGGATCAGTGGTTTTCCAGCAATATTTTGGAAAGCCCTAGGGTTCTGAGATGATGCCTCAGGGACTGCTAAGGGAGAGAGAGAAGAAGACTAAACAGGTGGGGTGTAGGTCTTTCAGATTACTCATATATATGTATGCATATACATATGTGAGTATATGTATGTGATTATGTGTATATATATGAGTATAAACATATATATGTGAGAATACATATGTATATGAGTATATATATGTGTGTATGTATGTATATATAGGACAGAGAATGAGAGAGAAATTGAAGTTTGAAAATCACTGGGGTCGGGGCGCCTGGGTGGCTCAGTGGGTTAAGCCGCTGCCTTCGGCTCAGGTTATGATCTCAGAGTCCTGGGATCGAGTCCCGCATCGGGCTCTCTGCTCAGCAGGGAGCCTGCTTCTCTCTCTCTCTCTCTGCCTGCCTCTCTGCCTACTTGTGATTTCTCTCTGTCAAATAAATAAATAAAATCTAAAAAAAAAAAAGAAAATCACTGGGGTAGATGATCTCCAAAGCTCCTTCTAGCTTTGAAAGATTCTGTTCTTTAGACTTTTCACAAATTCCCTGAAGCTTTCTCCTGAATTGGTCTAAATTTGTGTAGTTTTATATTAAATTTCAGATAACATGCTTGGTGCCAAGAATCAGCCCCTTCTTGCCTATGAGGCCATATGCTGTGTTGCAGACACAGGACTGTGTAGTCAGTGGAATGGATTAGCTTGGGTTTGTATGGAACTGCAAAGCTAATCAGCAGGGTGAGAGTTCCCTGGTGGTCAAGGGCTCTTTGAAACCTGGTACAATATTTTGAGGCAGTTGTAAGATGTCTCTAATGACCTGTGGCAAGAAATCTATAATCTAATCTCCCAAAGAAGGAGAGACAGATTAATTGTTTTTCAGTTTTAAATATTGAACCCTAGGGTATGAAGGGGAGAGAGAGCATACCCTTTTGTGACTTTCCTTTTTGTTTTGTGTACCTTATGCAGCTATATGTCTTGTTGGTGTGGAAGGGAGGGACTGAGTAATGAGGTGCTTAGCAGGAGAAAAGCAACTGCAACATCTAACTCATAACCCTTCTCAACATTCTTCCTTGTAGACAAGAATTCTCAAGAGTAGGTGGGGCTCATGTGTTCCAAAATATATGGAAATATGACAATAAAGCTATTGATTAGAGGATTGGCTGGTAGGGTGGCATTTCAAGGCAGAACTAGTTTTTACTGTTAACCTAAGGGTTTGGTTGGGATCTAGCCTACTCAAATGAAGAGGGTGGTAAAACTGTCTCTGGAACACTCAGCTTTTCTCCAACTCTGCACACCCTTGTTCTTCCTCCTCCTAAATCCTAGGTATCTCATGATCACCTGCTCTCAATTAATTCTGTTGATTATAGAGCACAATTGCTGATAAAGTCATTCTCTAAGTTACAAATGACTGATCATATAACACCCCCCTCCATAGAAAAGAACACTGATAGCCTTATGTTGGAAGAATAAATCCACAATAGTAGGAATTCAGGCAGTACTGAGTGTATGAAGTAAGTATCTTGAGGAGGCCCCCTAGCCTGGTGCTCCTCTCTACTTCGTCAAGAGGCTCTAAATCCCACTCCTTGGGCAACCATCTAATCACAGGCCTGAGACTGTTCTTGTTTTCCTAAATAGGTGTTTGTTGTGATAATTAGGAAAAGTGTAAAAGTGTAAAAATGGGGTGTTCATTAGCTTTCGTGATGTGGCAGTCTTCCAGGGGGCCTACCTAAGAAAGATCTGTGGGAAAGCAGCCTTTTTCCTTAAGGGTAAAGGTGTCAGGAGTTAAAGCAAACAAACCAACCTGTGAAAGTAATCCACAGGACCAAAGGATTTCTGGTAGAGAGTTAAAAGAAAATTGCATCCAGTCTATTGCCACTGTTTTGAATGGTAGTCAAGATTTATCAGAGGTGTTTAATTTTAGCACAAAAGAAAAGTAAAAGTAGTTTAAAAATAAACCAGAGATTTAGAAAAAAAGGCTGGTGAGCCTAGTTTAATTTCAGGCATAAAGGCATGAATGCCCCAAGTTGGATAGATGGGAAGGGGCTGAGACAACTAGGGGACAAGCTTGAGAGTTACCATCTGTGAATTGTTAGGCCTGATTTACTTCTCAGTGGCAATTCCAAAGGCTCATAACTGGGCAGGACGGTGGGAGTGGGCGGGTAGTTTTTACAATAGATATAGAAAACCTATTTCATACCCACTATTAGGGTTTAGTTACAAAATGAACTGGAGCAGAGTAGGATCAATTCAGAAAGGCTTGCTACAGGAAGGAGGTATCCTTTGTAAGGGAAATCAACATATAGCATGGCAGTGCTGATTTCCAAAGCTGCATGTTAGAATCATCTGGACCACTTTCAGAAAATACAGCTTCCTGGAGTCCTCTTCAGAGGTTATGATTCAGTGGTCTGGAACAGAGTCTGGAAATGTGGATTTTTAACAGAACATTGACTGGAGGAAGGGGAAAGTGCCTGACAGCGGGGATGAATCGCCCAAGGAAATAAGAAAACCATGGGCAGAGAAGCATGGAGAGAAGGACAGTTTTTTTTTAAAGATTTTATTTATTTATTTGACAGAGAGAGATCACAAGTAGGCAGGCAGGCAGGCAGAGAGAGAGAGGAGGAAACAGGCTCCCTGCTGAGCAGAGAGCCCAATGCGGGGCTCGATCCCAGGACCCTGAGATCATGACCTGAGCTGAAGGCAGCGGCTTAACCCACTGAGCCACCCAGGCGCCCCAAGAAGGACAGTTTTTTATTTGGGCAAACATTTCCTGAATGTTTACTAGCTAGAGGCAGGAACAGGCCAGAGTTAGCCCCATCCTTAAAAGGAGTTCCCAGTTAATACCAGTGGTTTGAGGCCCTCAATGTTGATCAGAATCACCTGGGGGATACTTCACCTATCAGCTGCCACGGCCTTCCCCCGGCATTTTAATTTCTGTTGGTGAGAGTGGTGCTCAGTCCCCAGTGGTTTTCAGAGTTGCCCAGGTGACTCTAAAGTGCAGCCAGGGTCGAGGCAGTCAGGCAAGTAGACAAAATATTACAATCCACACAGGTAAATGCTAGCAGGGTCTCTCAGAGCCTGAGAGAGACCTAAGCATCTTCCATGTTTTGAGGCACCTCGTATATTAAAGAGATGAAGAAATGACAAAACAAAATTAAAATTTTTATTTAAATTTAACAAATGGATCCTTTTTACATACACAAAAATACAATGTAATATAATTGTGCTATTCATAAGATACTTACACAGAATTGATAAGTTTATTTCAGAGTTCTGTACAGGCAGTGTAGTCCGGTAGCTAGATACTATTTAAAGTTGTGTGAAGAATTCTGTTTTTTTCCGATCCTGCGCTATACCTCTGTGACCATGTATTGTCTCAGGTAAGACCCTCTGGGTGCTATGAGCACAGAGGGACATTTGATCTAGTTTATGAAGGTCAGGAAGGGCTTCTTAGAATTGGTGTTGATTCTCTTTCCACATGTGTTTAGTTATTACATGGCATGAAATTTTTACATTGTCAAATTATAATGAGTAGGCACCTACAAGACTGATTTGCAGAGTAAGGGAGGAAGCAACTGTGTGGGTTATCACACAGAATTCTCCTGGGGTAAATGCTGATGCCGAAGGGAGATAGGAAGGCTAGATGCACTTGGGCTCAGAGGGGTCAGTCTCTATAGCCTTTCTTGTCAGCTTGGAATTAGATCTTGGCCCTCAGGCTGAACTCAGGGAAGGATTGTATGTGGGTGAGGCAGGTTTGGAAAAAGTTTAGTTTGTGGGTTTTTCTTCTTCTTCTTCTTCTTCTTCTTTTGGCTTTGGTTTTAATTCTTAAATGAGGTGACATACTCCCCCTGGGGACCAGGACTGGTTCCAAAAGAGAATAAAAGGAAGAAAACAACTTGAGGGAGGAACAAAATCTCAGTAGAAGTGGTGTGGGTTCTATAAGAACAGTTATCCATTACCCTTTAGATATTGCCTTCCAAAATCTATCCTCTGCTCACTAGAGAATATTCTGCTTCTTTCTGGGTACAAGTCCTTAAAAGAAGGCAAAGCAGTTGGTTTGCCTGGAGAAGAGAGTCTGTTTTGGGAAAATGACAAGACATGAGGCTGAAGGCATCTGAAGCCCTTGTGAGAGCACCCTCAGCTCAGTGTGGGAGAGTCTGCCTCTGAGATGATGGACAGATGCTGTAGTGATCCTCTGTAAGCCCAATGGACCAGAAAGCTTGAAGATTAGCAGGTCTTGTCTATAGCCAAGCATATTCACCCCTGCCCTGAACTTTCAACAGACGAATGGGCAAGGCCTAGCATGACTAATGTTGCCCTGCATACCTGGACCCAGCCTATTTGGCATAAATCCTGGGCACACACAGGTCTGCTGAATTTCAACCCTTCTTTCCTCCCACACTTGGAATCCTCCACTGAATTTTTTCTGTAACTTTTCTATTTAGTGCTACAGTCCCTTGCTGGGACTGGAGCAGTGCCCTGATTTTCAGCTTACTTTCCTGGGCCCCTGACTTCTCTCTGGTTCTTTCCATGCCTTCCCTTGCACTTAGTTTCTTCATCTATGAAACAGGATTATGTAAAATATGGATAATGATAACATATTTTATATAGATTTCTTTTGATTAAAATAAGTGTAAAGTGCTGGCATGGAGTGACCATAAAACATCTGGTAGGTGCTTTCATTGTTTTTATAATCATTATTAATACTACTTAAATTTGTGCTTTTAACTCTCAGTCACGTATGGGGTCTTGGTTCCTAATACAGTGATCACCCAGTCCTAAGATGATACATTTGATGCCTATTCTTTTCATGCCCCACCAATGGGCCTCTGGGAGAGTGATATTGGACCACATATATCCCAAATTGGTTATGCTCCTTTGGGTATTATTTATTAGATCACTTATATTAGTTTGCTATTGCTGCTATACCAAATAATACTAACTTCATGGCTGAAAAATGCACAGAGTTGTTATTATAGACTTCTAGAGGTCAGAAGTTCAAAATGGGTCTTGCTGTCCTAAAACTACGGTGTCAGGCTGTATTCCTTTCGGAGGCTCTAGGGGTGTATCCACTTCCTCACCTATTCTAGTTTCTAGAGGTTGCCTGCATTTCTTGGCCCATAAGCACCCTCTATGCCCAAAGCCAGCAATCCCATTAGGGTGACCTTTGGTTCCACCATCACATCTCTTTCTCTGACTCTCTTGGCTTCTCTTTCACTTATAAGGATGCTTGTGATTACTTTGGGTCCACCCGGAAAATTCAGGATAATTTCCTCATTTCAAGTCCCTTTTAACATGTACGGTAACATATTCAGAGGTTCTGGATATTAGAACTTGGAAATCTTTGAGGGCCATTATTCTATTTATCATACTGCCTCAATCAAAATCCATATCCAAGTGGCTGAACCAGAAGGAAAGGAAAAACCAGGTCCATGTGTAAAGGTGTTTTGGAATCAGCTTTCTCTTTGAGAAATCTTTAACACCATCATTTGTAGCTTGAAGCAGTAAGGATCTTTACCTGGCCTGGATCTATATTTACCTCATATTCCTTCTCTCCTCCAGGCCTTTGTGCATTCCTTGAATTTACTATGTGTTCTTCCTGACAGTTCAGGTTCTACCTATTCTTCATGTTTTAGCTCCAGGCCCAGCTTCTATGTGGAGTCTTTCCTTAATCTTTTTTTTTATAGTAACCATCAACCCTGTACATCTTCTTACCTGACATTTTACTTCTTCTCTCTGCTGCCTACTTTGGGGGGTGTGTGATACATGGAAGGTAGACTGGCATTCCCCAGAAAGTGGGCATTTTAACTGTCATTTCAAAGTAAAGAAGAGAAGGGGTAGGAGACTATTTTGCCTCTAAGTCCCTAAGCATCTTGGGCAGCACAGAAGCTGCCAAATCTAGTCCATTGTTTCAAATCTGATAATCCTTTGAGGCTGAGCATTTGCTCTCGGTTACTATAACTACGGGTTTGTAGGCGAACATTAGAACATAAAAAGATGTGAGTCTTTTGGCTAGTTTAATGAAATCTGGAAATGAAATCTCCCTGAAAGACAGTCCTTAGGTCTACTCATGTCAACTGGTTAAAATAATTGTGCCAGCCTGTCCCAAGTGGGTCTTCTTTCAGAATGGGCATCAGAACAACTGGGAAATTTGTTAGAAAGTATGTGTCAAAACAGTTGCTAAACTAACAAGTTAAGTTCAGAGTTTGGTCGAAGGAATCTGGAAATGTCACCTTCTAAATTAATGACTTCCTGATAAATTTTCTGATAAATAATCATCAAGGTATATAAGAGTATATCTTTAAAAAATATTTGCTGTTCATTCATCTGCCAGAAATCTCCTGGAGACATGTCAAGTATTTACAAGTATTTCTGAAGGGCTATAGGTAAACCAAATCATGCCAGCCCCAAAGGACAAACATCTAAGAGCACTGATGGAAACAGCAAACACCTGGATTAAAATGGAAAAAAAAAACAAGTCCTGAAGCATCTAGATCTCCCAAATGCCACCATTTTTGATTACCTCTCTAAATAATTACATGGCTTTTCTACTTTTCTTTTGAATGTACCCTGGCTTAAAAGATATATTTTGGGTATCAAAATAGGTGGCAGGCTTCATGGGTCAGGCTATTTGCTGGTAATTTGGATTACTCTTAAATGTCTGGCTTTGGGGGCTCAAACAAGGCAAAGCAAAACCCATTCCAGCAGGGATGAAAATATAACAATGGGAGTTAAATTAATGCATGGAAGAGACCAGTTAAAAAGATATTCTGAGGCATATGCTTCATTGATTCTATTTCTAATTCTTTGTGCGCAACTTTTAGCAGTAAACAATTTTTTACAGAGCTTAATGTATTGGTGTTAAAAAATTCTTTCTCTTCTTGGCCAGTTGCCATTTGAGTACCACTCAGTGTGCATCATAGGTAATATTTCCATTTGAGAATATTAATATTTTATGAAATAAGTCTTTGGATCAAGGCACACAGTAGTCTGCTCTTTTGGGATTGAATTATCACTTATATTTATGCTCTCTTCTTCACTTTTCTTGGAATTGTTAAGTCTCAGGTTGTATCCACATATCACCAAAAGTATTCAAAAGAGAGAAATCCAGTCTCTAAACCAGGATTTATTTTGGTTAGTGTGTTGAAACAAATATACCAGTTTGACAAAGAAAGCAGCCAAATCAGATGGAAGAATTAGGCATTCATTGTGAACATAAAACCCAGGGAAAAACATGCCAATTTTACTGTCCTCAAAAGATAGCTCAAACATGCTCCTTTCTATCCCACTCCACTGCTACCACCCTATTGGAAAGCTCTTTTGTGTGGACTATTATAATATTCTCCTATTGGATGTCTTAGTTTTCTCTCTTGCTCAGGGTAGGGCAAATGCCAGGCTGACACTAGATATTGTGAAACTTGGGACTGGTGCAAGATCCAAGAAGTCTAAATGCTAAGTCCAAGTGGCTGACTGAAGGTCTAGGAACTCCATGGGGGCCCTTGAAGCAGTCAAGCTCAAAGGATTGCCATATAACATTCTCTGGAACCTGTCCAAGTAGCGGCCAGGAGGTCTAAGGGCATAGTTGTTGTGACAGCTGTCTGGAAATTGCTGTAATCCTTTCTACCACAGCAGCTACACTTCATGGCTTCACCCCATCTCTCCTGGCTAACCCCTCTGGGTTTAAAGACTCTTGCTGGTTTCCGATAGGGCTCCTTCATTAACAGTCTCCTAAGTAAGCTCAGGCTTAATAAACACTTAGCACAGGGCCTGGCATAGGGTAATCAATAAACATTATCAATAAAATATTATAATATGAACATAATATACATATGCAGGTGGTGTAAATATTATCCACAGGAATATTATTTATATATTATCTTTTCTGGCTAGATAAAGAAGTCCAGAGAGGCATGTGAATGCTCTGGGCCTGGCCATCTGTTGTCATCACTGTTGTCACCCTCTCAGGGCTGATCAGAGAGCCTAAAATTGGCTGTATTTTCCTTAGAGCAGAGTGTAGCCAAAAAACTCTGGAAATTTGAAGTTTGTATTTATAGAATCTTGGTTAATCAAAGTTTTACTGGGTATCACAGAAATTACCAGAAAAACAAAATCTAGTACTCATCTCCTGCAAAACATTCGGTTCATAGTTAATGTTGAAATTTCAATAGATGTTTTTGTCTCCCCCAAACCATCTTTATGAAGTATGTCTCCAGTTCTCTCCTGCCTGGATTATCAGAAGGAGTTGAATTATATAGTATTTTAAAATGCTTCCTAAGGTAACTGTTCTTAGCCACTTTAACAGCATAGGCTTCTTGAAAAGAGGGTTTTTTGTTTTGTTTTGTTTTGTTTTTTTACTTAAACTCATTTTCTGAAGTGAAGGGCATTTATTGAGGATCCTGGTTTGTTTTTATTCTTCTTTGCACTTTGGTAGGTATATTAGTAATCACTTTACAATGATGTCGTAACAAATCCCTCAGGGCCTGAACAAAGCTAAGGCAATAAAAAAGATAAATGAGAGAATTTTTTCCATGGCTTCGTTTGGAGTTGATTTTGCTCAGAGCAATTGGTTGCAGGAGTTTCAGCTTTTCTGCCCTTGTGGCTGTTGCCAAATGATTATAATTTTAAAGGAGCACCACAGAATATTAGAGCCATCTCCCTTGTTTTACAGATGGAAAATCCTAGACCCAGAGAGGTGAAGTTGCTTGGTCATGGTCACACAGCAAGAGAGATTCCAGAGATTCAGAGTCTCAGTGTGAAGGGAATTCAGAAGTTACGTTGGCTGACTTCCAACCCAGTGTAGATATTCCCTCCATACCATTCCTGCATATGGCTTTTTCATGTAGGTTGTGCTGATTTCTTTGTGCATTGGAATTGGCAACCCTAAAAAAAAAAGTGGATTCTTGCTTTGAGGTAGGTATGACAACATCAAATAATTGGTTCAGGTCAGTGAGAGCCAACGTGAGGCTAGGTAAACACTGTAATAACACACTCAGCCAAAGAGGAATAATTTCTTCAACAACATTTCTTGGTTTGTGCTGTTCAAATATTATGGGCTGAAGAGACAGTTTTCTTTCTTTCTTTTTTTTTTTTTTTTTTTACTTTACTTCATACTGGTTTTACTACGTTGACTTTTTATAAAAATCAGATGGCTCACATCAGCTGTTGAAATAGCCCCAGGTTTTGTTTTTTCTTTTTTGGCCTGAGATTTCTTTTTGTAATTCAACACAAGTTTACCTCATTATGGAATAAGGAATAATGGTAGTTAGAGAATCATAGTTACCATTTACTGAAGATTTTCAATGTACCAGGCATTGTGATAATAGATACTTTCCATGTCTCCTCATTCTTCCCATTACTCTCCAGGAGGTGGTTTTTACTAAATCCATTTTGTAGATAAGTAAGTGAAAGCTCAGTGATGTTGAATAGCTTGCCTAATGAAAAGTAATTAGTAGTGGAACTGAGATTGGAATCCAGGCCTGTCCAATGCCAAAGCCCATGCATTCTACAGCATTGTGAGGCTGGAAAAAATAATTAAGAAATTAAAAGATGAATGAAATAAAAATTACTCTAAAGTGCCAGTCACAAAAGTTGGAACCCATGGAGAGCCTCACATTTACCAAATCCTTTACCCTTTTCAACCCACATAATTATCCCAGCAGTTCTATAAAGTAGGCATTGGTATTATCCCAATTTTATACATGAGGAAACTGGGCAAGATATTTCACTTGGTTTGAACCTCAGGTTGCACATATGTAAGTGGCAGAGAGGGAAATGGAAGAGTGGGGATTTCAAGTTTATGCTCTTTCTACCTTCCTGAACAGTATTACCAAGAACTGACATTTATGTAGGACAGCTGTAAATACAGGGCTCTTTCTAAGGCACAAGGGATGGTCACTATCTAAGCATCTTATTGTGAGTCTGAAAAACAATGAAAATCTATTTTTTTGTTTCTTTTTTAACTTTTTTGGAGAAAGCAGATAACCACTCACTTTTAATTTGGCCTTTGGAATGATTAGAATGTTTTGTGTGTTGCCTTAGCTTAATCAGGACACATCTATGATATTAAATGACTCCTCATTTGATGTTAGCGGTCATTGAATCTCTAATAGGAAGCTAAAATTGCTAAACAGCATTACCTCTGCTTTGTCTCAGTTGCATTGTACATCAAGTGGGAGGCAAGGGGGCTTGATTTGGCCAAAGACTGAAACGCAATTACCAGAGCCAGATGAATGTTGCATTATCTGAGTATAAGATAATCAAATCTTGGAAGAGTGTTGGCTTCACTTACATTAAAAAGACAGGCTCCACAGCCTTCTGTGCAAAAGGTGTGATGACAGCACTTGACTGTTAATATTTTAAGGAGCAAATTCATGTGTTGGGCTATGTGGTGAAAAGCAGGTAAGGGAAGACTTCCTACATGAGATACAAGAGAAAATTTAAAAATAAGTAAAAATTAGCAAAGCAAGTTGGTAAAGTAGAGGAATGGATATGTGGAGAGAGACTAAAGGAGAAGCATGGAAAACAGTTCAACAGAACTGGGGCATAGAGTGCAGTGAGGGGTATGATAACATACATGATGGAAGAAATAAGCAGGGGCAGATTGTAAAGCACCTTGTAAACTATGTTCAAAAGTTTGAACTTTGACTTAAGGGAAATGGGAAACCACTGAAGGATTTTCAGCATTTGGTTTGGAACTATCCTGATTGTTTTAGAGAGTTATTGTGGAGTCTGGGATAACTTTGTGCCTTGAGAGAAGACATTACTTTTACCATTTATTCCCATGTCCCTTGTCATGCCTTATCTCATTGTTTTTCCTGCAACTGAAGGAATGTCTGGTTGCAAAGACCATCATAATTATGGTAAACAGAGGTACCAAATGGTGCCATTTTTGCTCTAGATGTCATTGGTGTACTGATTTCATATCCTAATCTCCTCTTTTAGATTCAGTCTTTTCTCTGTTTCTCAACAGTGGTCCCTCTGCAGCTGCTAGTCTCTTCCTGTGCTCTGAAGCTGTTCATTTTCCTATTCCTCTTTTTGATTATGTTATATCATCCATCTTGAAATGTGATCCGTTTTTTTTTTCCTTTTTGCTAATCTTCATCTTACCCATCCTTTAGGGTACAGCTATGGTCTCACCTTCTCTGAGAAGCATAACTGATTGCACCTGCCCCATTGATCCTATTATTTTCTTACTTCCTGGAGAATTTTTATTCTTCCTTTCCCCAAAATTAATCTAGTACTCCTTTATGTAAACTTTGTGTTGTCTTTCTTTTAGTGGTTCCCTCAAATGGACTGATCATCAGAATTACTTGAAGAGCTTGTTAAAAATATAGACTTCTGGGGCGCCTGGGTGGCTCAGTAGGTTAAAGCCTCTGCCTTCAGTGCAGGTCATGATCCCAGGGTGTTGGGATCAAGTCCCACATGGGGCTCCCTGTTCAACAGAGAGCCTGCTTCTCCCTCTCTCTCTGTCTACTTGTACTCTCTATCTCTCTGTCAAATAAAAAAATATAAATCTTTAAAATATATATATATTTACCCCAAGGATACAGATGTCGTGAAAAGAAGGGCCATCTGTACCCCAATGTTTATAGCAGCAATGGCCAAGGTCGCCAAACTATGGAAAGAACTAAGATGCCCTTCAACGGATGAATGGATAAGGAAGATGTGGTCCATATACACTATGGAGTACTATGCCTCCATCAGAAAGGATGAATACCCAACTTTTGTAGCAACATGGACGGGACTGGAAGAGATTATGCTGAGTGAAATAAGTCAAGCAGAGAGAGTCAATTATCATATGGTTTCACTTATTTGTGGAGCATAACAAATAGCATGGAGGACAAGGGGATTTAGAGAGGAGAAGGGAGTTGGGGGAAATTGAAAGGGGAGGTGAATCATGAGAGACTATGGACTCTGAAAAACAATCTGGGGGATTTGAAGTGGTGGGGGTGGTAGGAGGTTGGGGTACCAGGTGGTGGGTATTATAGAGGGCACGGCTTGCATGGAGCACTGGGTGTGTTGAAAAAATAATGAACACTGTTTTTCTGAAAATAAATAAATTAAAACAAAACAAAACAAAAAAAACCAACAAAAAATATATAGATTTCTGATTTCTATTACCAGAGATTTTGCTTGATTCAGTAAGTTGGTGGTCAGCCCAAGAGTCTGAATTTTTATTAAGGACCTAAATTAAATCTGGCAATTAACTGCTCTGCATGTTTCACATAGATGAATATTTCCTTTGGATCTGGATGGAATTTCCTTGAAGGCAGGGTTCATCTTTAAATGCCTTTATACTTTCTCCTTCACTGCCAATCCTTTCAGGAGCCTACAGTAAATGCTTGTTGACTTGATTCCTTCATCTCATTGTTCATTCTGTTATTTTTGTGTATTCAGTTATAATAATTTACTCTTCTTTCTCATCTCTAGATGAAAAAATATAGTATGCAGTAAATATACCAGCATATTTGTGTGAGTATCTGTGTGTGTGTGTTGTCTGGCATTGGGGTGACCAAAATTCAATCTCAAAGACTTAAAACTTCTTGCTGAAGTACGTGAAACCATCTCTGCCTCACTAGATCTCATTTAATTTGCATAGTTCCCATTAATATTACAGTCATCATTATCCACCCATCCAAAGAGCACTGTGAGATATGCCCTTTGTATTGGGAGCTTCTTTTTAATGTAACTTGGGAAAAGAAACAGTCGTCTTTGAAGGGAATTATGTTGTTACGATTCAGGCAGGCTTTCCCAGTGTGAGTTGTTACACACAAGAATATGCAAGATTGAAATATGAAAACTACTACTCCACTGCTGAGGATGGTAGGTTTGTGTAGCATCAAATGATTTGTCTAAATACTTCTGGAATGTCAAATTAAGTTTTTTAAAGATATGTCCTTTTTTGACCCATCTTTGTGAATGTAAATTGTTTTAGACATTTTATGAATTCTAGGATCTCAGAGTCAAAAAATTTTAGAGCTCTCCCATTCCTGCACACTTATGTATGTATGTACATATGCATGTATGTATCTATTGATCTACCTATCTATTATGCATATTGCAGAAAGAGAATGTATCTATAAAGAATCTGGAAAAACCTAATTTGAAAAATGAGGTAAACACATAACACACACACAAACACAGAGTACACAAAACAGTGGGACTTAGGTTTTGAAATACACTCAATGATTCCATCTGGCTAACTTACTTTATTCTCAAATAGTTGTTTTGTTGTGGCACTGACCTTGGTTTTTTATGAAGTTCTCGATTTGCTCATTCTTTGATGATTTTTGTAGGTGACTTACGGGTGATGGTGAGAGGGCAGGTGCATGTGGGGATGTGTGCACATGCACATGTACCTTTATGTTAAAATGTATTTGAGGAAAATGGCAACATACCCATCCATGGTAGTGGGTATCTGACGGATTGATCAAAGAAATTTCTTGCATCAAAAAATGAGTCTTAGCAGAGCTACAGGTATGAAGAATTTTGAACAAAGAAGGAAAAATTTGGCACAATGTATCTGTGATATGTGCCACAGATATCAGTAGCTTAGGTCACACTATTTTTGTCCCCTTCATTATTTTTCTTATTTTTTTATTGTACAAATAATATATGAATATATACTTATAAAACAATCAAAGAGTATAGAAGAATACATAGTAAAAGATGAAAGTCTACCTTCAACCTCTCACCCAATCCCACCCCCCCATAAAATAAATATTGTTAACTAAAGTTTGTTTATACTTCCATTATGTTTTTAAGTGAATTTCCCAAGTACAGGGAAAGGAGGAGGCCAGTCCTTTACAGTTTAGCATGTCATGATGTTTTACTTTTGGTTTCTGTACTGAGGCTTCTGGAATGAGAAATCCTTTTCTTTTTGTGAGTCGTGTTTTTGTGTGTGTGTGGACACTCCTGTATGCACTTGTGCATTTTGGATGACTGTGTGCCTAATATTCTTTTAAAAGATGACTTTATATACATTTTTCACACATGTCAATTGATGAAGTTGTCTTCGTGGAGTATGAATAGGAATGGGAAGTTGTTTGTACATCAGTTGAAGTCACTATAAACAATCATCTTAGAGTCCAGTGGATTTTATGATTAGTTCCTGCTATCTTTCCACTTCTGTGGGGCTCAGCCTTTTAAACAAGATCCCAAGAAGCCCCGGGATGCCCTTTGCTCTCCAAGGTTTGTTCATGGGTTTTAGGGTGATCTTTTGGGAGGGGGCAATCATCCCAACTACGGGTTCATCATACACACACACACACACCCACACACAGACACACACACAATATACACACACACATACATACATACATACTATCTTTGGGATAAATATTGACTCAGCGTTTTTTTCTTTTAACAGCAGTAGATTTTCTAAAGCTATCTGAGAATTCTTTCCCAAACATCAATACAGTGTGGTGGAAATAAAACTCTCTTTGATTTGACATGTGGGTTGGTGATTCAATTCATCATGAAATCCATTCTACTTGCAGGAATGGATTTGCCTAAGTAGGGAAGTTTCTAAGTAGTTAGTGGTTAAAAATGGTTACGTCACTGCTGCCTCTCTTAAAATTAAAATAATTTAAAATGCCAATTGAGTCATGGCAAAGAGCTTTGTGTCTGCCAAATCATCATAAATAACTCTATAAATGGGGGAAGGATTAAGGAACTCAGAAAAAGACCTAAAAAAAGGAAACTAATGAAAATCATGGTTCATGTCCCAAGAACAAGGAAGACTGGGAGTGGGGGAATAATGACAGTTTGCTTTCATTTGAGTAGGTTGTCATATTGAAAAAGTTTATCCATGGCATGGGCTAACCTGATTAGTATATAAGACTTACGTTATGGTGAAGGATTCTTTTCCCAAATGGACTGGTTCACTACATATATTTTTTCTTTTCCTATTTTGTCCATTGTCTACTTCTAATATAGATACACCAGCTGGCAAACATAAATTATCAGTACGCTCACAAGGAAGTCCAGGCAAGAGATTCTGTGTATTCCGTGTAAGTCTATACCTACTCACAAACATCATGAATTCCAATATCTTTCTAAATCTTTACTCTATGCCAGACATTTTGCTGGACACTTGAGAGCATGAAATGCTTATGAAATGGGTTCCAGGTTCCAAGAGATGTGTATATGTGTGTTTCTGTATGTGCATGTATATGCATATAGCTGAACTCACTGGTATGTTCACTAGTGTATATGGCAAATAAACAGTGTAAGAATATGCTGGAATCTCTATAGAGCTTGGTAAACAACGTTAAAAGAATGACTATACATGGTGATACTAAGATGATTTCCCAAGGCTAGGTCTTAAATGATGAGTTGAGAAGAGAGTAAAAATGAGGGAAAGGGCAGGTATGAAGGTAAAGAAGCATGAGAGATCCTGGCGTGTTGGAGGGATGACAAATATTTCAAGGTTATCAGGAGAGAGGTATTTTTCAGGGAGGCTTGGAGGAATGGCAGATGAGGCTGTAAAAGTAGGAAGGAGCAAGATTGCAAAAGACCTTATATGTTGTAAGAAGAACTATATCCTGAAGGGTGCTTGGACCCTCTGAAGACTTTTTTAGGCAACAGGATTTATGGTGCCTCAGTAGTGCTATTTGCTGATATAACAGTCATGTACATTTCAAAATAAAGCTTTTGTTTCAGCTAATAAAAACTTTAAGTGTAGTTAGTACTGCCCACAATTTTTCTTCAATCTATTGCTTACTAAACAGAAAAGTAGTTTCATTCTGTGCATCTGACACAGATGTTTACTGTAAGCCAGTTGGAACATCCAAACATTTGGGCTTCACTTCCACTATTACTGCAGTAGGTAATGGCTGCTCACAAAAGATTTTCAGACAAGTCTTGGAACTTTGGGATCCTAGGCTTTTTCCAAGTGGCTGCTTTGAATCTTCTTATCTTCTTTCTGCATGAGAAAAAAAGCAAATAATAATAATAAAAAGATTCTAATGTTCCCTCCATCTTCATACCTTTTCTCTTTTGCATTCTTTAATCTTGACAAGAGAAGATTTGATATATGATAAAAGGACTTGATTAATACTATTAAAATTTCTTTCAAAGTCTTGTGATTGTGTGATTGTAACTGCAGAGATTTCATTTATTACCTCCTTGATCAAAGTTGCTGAAATAGACAGTCTGTGAATTAAAGGAAAGGGCTGTGTTTGCATATGGCTTGAAATAATTGTCAATAGATCATTTATGAAAACGTATACTCTGCCTAGCATTGCATAGTTTGCACTTCCTTTTCACCATAGAAATATGTTGCTGAGGCTCTGGGTAACCAATCTTAAATCAATAGGCTGCCTGCCAAGCAGAAAATGCAATAATCTACAGCACTCCATGGTTCTGTAGTTTCAGATATTAGAGCTAAAGTCATCAGCAAATCTGAAATTCTTGTGTGAGAGAACCCTAGGCTTGGTGAAGAATGTTGTGTCACAGCCAGGTTAATTTCATGATACTCATTGGAACTTGAGTTTGGGAAGGGGCATAATCCAAACCAATTACTTGAGATTGTCTCATTAATGGTAATCATGTAAAACTTCCAGGATTTCGACCCCTTGGAAGGTTCACTTCATCATACTTTGATAACTCACAGCAGTGGAGGGTATTTAGAAGCCCTATAGCAGTCTCTATTAAATGATACAATAGAGCTGATGGTGAGAGAGTCCATGTGAAGAGCTTTTATTGCATTTGTGTGAGTGTTCAAAGTCTTGGATGTGTCTTAGTAGCTGATTCAAGATTAGCTCAGGTGGGTGTAGAGCTACAGATGCTCAGGGCTTTGAGAGCCAAGAATTTTCTGAATCAAAGCTGGAAATCAGCACAACGTCTCCTCACTCTCTACATGTTCTGCAAAGAGAAGAAATGTGCAGATCTATTCTGGTCACTCAGTCTCATTGAATATTTATGGAAGTTCTGAAGCGAGTGAAACATTCCCAGATATCTCTTGAAGCTGAAACAGGCAGCTTGGAAATAGATAACTGGCAGTACTCTGTTTATCTGTGTAGGGCAGCATAAATTAAAAAAAAAAATCACACAGGAATTGTCAAATTTGCCATGTCTTGGTGATTTACCATAAAATTAGTAAATTCTTCTGAAATCCAACAGATTTAGGAAAACAGAAAGCAAAGCAAAATTAAAAAGAAAAAGAGGCATCTTAACTGTTTGTTCAGTGCTTAATGGTGCAAGTAGTTGATTTATTTGACTAATGGAATAAAGGTTTTGGTTTTAATACAACTTCTTGCCATTTTGAACCAGGCCATGTATTTGGTGGTCTCTAAATTATTTGTACTAAATATATGACTCTTTTTTTTTTAGATTTTTTATTTATTTATTTGACAGAGAGAGATCACAAGCAGGCAGAGAGTCAGGCAGAGAGAGAGAGAGAGAGAGAAGCAGGCTCCCGCCAAGCAAAGAGCCCGATGCGGGGCTCGATCCCAGGACACTGAGATCATGACCTGAGCCGAAGGCAGCGGCTTAATCCACTGAGCCACCCAGGCGCCCCTAAATTTATGACTCTTAATAAAGGATCTCTTGATTGCAAAGAAAAGACACTCAAGAAAGTTCAGGTAGGGAGGATTTGTTATAAGAAAAATAGCCAATGTCACAGACCTAGGGATCAGAGTACAGTCACAGATCTTGGGAAATGGAACCCCTTCTTTTCAGTAACCCTTCTTTTTTTATCAGGGGTTGTAGAAGATTTAATGCATATGGTTTTACCTTCCTATGTCTTTATCCCATGCCCTGTAACTTTGAAGCCCTTGCCCACTCTGACTCTGGGCTTGGTCATTTGATTTACTTTGGTCGATAGAATATTAGCATACATGATATAAGCAGAGACTTGGAAAGTGTACACACATTTCCGGTCCCCCTCTCTGATTTTGCCATGAGAACACGCCCAGGTTAGCCTGCTGGACAATGATACACATGGAACAGAGTCAAGTCAACTCAGTTGTCTCAGCTGAAGCTCTTAATATGTGAGAAAGTCTAGATAATATAAACAAAGTTACCTAGCAAATGCACACTTGGCCATAGATGCATAAGAGATCCCATGAAGGGGTGCCTGGGTGGCTCAGTCAGTTAAGTGTCTGCCTTTGGTTCAGGTCATGATCCCAACCAAGGTCCTGGGATCGAACCCCACATGAGGCTCCCTGTTCAGCGAGGACCCTGCTTCTCCTTCTCCCTCTGCAGCTCCCCCTGTTTGTGCTCTCTTTCTCTGTGTCAAAGAAATAAATAAAATCTTTTAAAAAGAGAGAGAGAGATCCCATGGAGCTAGGTCAGATCTAAAGAACTGCCTAGCCAACTCAGACTCTAGAACAAAAATAGATGTTTATTGTTGAGTGCTACTAATATTTTCTGGTTGTTTATTATGCAGCAATATTGTGGCACATAGATAACAGAAACAAAGTTTAAATTATCTTTCATCTCTGCTTCTTCCTGCCTCCTTGCCATCCAGTCCCCAGCTTGTACATTGCCCAGTATCAGTGCCAGACCTTTGTCTTCCTAACCTTTGCCCAGCACATCACCAAATACAATCACTTTGTTCAAATTCTTGACATAGGAAAAACTCTGATTGGTCTGAGGAAAGCCATGAAATTGTTTTGCTTAGGGTTGGGTGTCTACCTGGTCCAATCAGCCATGGTTGAGGTAGTGGTAGTGGTGAAAAGACAACAATGTCACATGATCTGGGGAGGAGGCATGTTTAAAGAAGGCTGGTCTTCTTGGAAGAGAGCTACAGTCAGATGAACACTGTAGTTTATATTTCTAATAAAAAGGGCAAGCCTAAAATATAGGAATATACACAGAAAATGTGATTTGTGGATCAGCACACCTTCTTGACAAAAATGTTAATGAATAAATTCTTTCAAATATTCCAATGATAATTCTCGTAGCTTACATTAGTGAGTCTTGGCTATGTGATAAGTATCTGAATAATTTTTACTACCATGTTATGAATATGAGACTATTATTATCATTTCCATTTTACAGGTGGAACTGAGGCCTAAGGAAGTTAAGTTGCCCTCTATCATACAACCTATGAAAGGTAGAGGTGGAAATAGAATCTGGGTTAAGTTGAATCCAGATCTCATGAACTTTATCTTTCTTTAATTACTGACTTAACTGTTTATAAAATGACTAGAAGAGTAAGACTGTAAATTGATACCTAATGGTAAGGTTTACCAGGTACCTTGTTGGGCAAGTGGGGGTCAGTCAACCTATGCATGATTCAAAAGATGTTTACAAGATAGTGCTGCTGGGTACAAGTTTCCTTGATTGCTTCTTCCTCAGAGATCTACTCAACTATTCGTGGAGAATTAATATCAACTTCCGTTTTCTGCACTTAGATTTCACTATTCAGTAGGAGAGTAGACTTTCACTTAAGTTCCCTGTTTTTAGCCTTAAGCCTCACTCCTATCTGGTGTTACCATATTCAAAGCCTCTCAGGTTCAATATCTTTAAAAAATAAACCTCTTGTCTCCTTTGGGAGGGAGAGTAGTGATTTGGCCGCTCAGGGTAGAGGTTTGAGACTTGGAGGTCCAATGGCTCAGGAGAAATACTTTGAACAAATCTCATTGTTTCCTGTACTATGCTCATTCCTGCCTTTTGTGGTATCTGGTGCCTCCAAGACATGACATTTCCTTTGTTCTTTAGGGAAAATGGATTTTTCTCCAAAGAATATAATCTCTCTATGTAGCTTCTTAGATTGTAACATGCTCTGCTAAATTAATTACCTCATTCCTATATAGTTTCAGTCTTCAAAACTTTCATTAAAATCTCTAGTTCACTGTTTCTTTTTAGTCTGTCCCTGTGAGTTTATCTACTTTAAAAATTTGTTTACTATAATTATAGTTGGGCTTTAGGAAGAGATTAAGATTAATCAACTATGTTTAGGAAATTGTCCCATCCCCATGAGCTTTTAAATAGAAACTTTTTCATTTGAGTTGTTTCAAGTTTTATCTGAAAATTTTATCAGTAATATTAGTTAGTGTTAAATTCTAGCATCCTTTCCTTATGAAGTTTCCAAACAAATAAAACAAACACTTAAATTCTGGTCCTAAGTGAAGTGATGTGATTTTTTTCTCACTGCACAAATTTTAACTTAATAATACTGTAATTTTAGGGACGCCTGGGTGGCTCAGTTGGTTGGACGACTGCCTTCGGCTCAGGGCGTGATCCTGGAGTCCCAGGATCGAGTCCCACATCAGGCTCCCAGCTCCATGGGGAGTCTGCTTCGCTCTCTGACCTTCTCCTCGCTCATGCTCTCTCTCACTGTCTCTCTCTCTCAAATAAATAAATAAAATCTTTAAAAAAAATAATACTGTAATTTTAATGGTACTCTCACTTCAAACCTTTTTCATCTAAGGTGAATACTGTTTGTGAAGTAGTCCTTCATCTTGTTTTCTTCCAGGGCAGAGAAATATTCCTTGACCTGCACCTTAGGAGAAAGTAAGGGACAGTGCAGAACTAAGGAGTTGGCATTTAAACACCTGTTATTCTGATGTGTTGCTAATTCTTACCACCAATATCATCCATGGTTCATGATTTAAGATTTATCTATGTTACTTTGGGCCTCATGTGCTTTTGTAATTTGTATATTGCTATGAGGTCATATTTTTTCAAAGATTTTATTTATTTATTTATTTGACAGAGAGAGAGAGAGAGAGAGAGAGATCACAAGTAGGCAGAGAGGCAGGCAGAGAGAGTGGGGGAAGCAGATTTTCCACTGAGCAGAGAGCCCAATGGAGGGCTCAATCCCAGGACCCTGAGATCATGACCTGAGCGCCCCAGAGGTCATAATATTTTAGAAGATTATTTAGTCTTGGTTTCCCAGAAATCCATGGAAATGTTACTTCTAACAATAACATACTCATGTAACTGGCATTGTAAATGCTCAGTTCTGTCTAGGAAGAAAGCTCTTAAGAAGGACTGCCAGGAAAAAAAAAAAAAAAGGACTGCCAGGGCTTGTGAGGACTGATATATGCACTCCAGTGTACAAGAACCTTTGGCAAGAATCAACCAACTGTTATTGTTGCTGAAGAACAAGACAGGGCTGAGCAAGGCCTCATGTTTGTAACCCCCATGCTAATTAGGCATGTCAACATTTGAAAATATTATTGTATTATTGTAGCCATTTTTTCTGGGAAATTCTGGGGAAAAACATATAGAGAGAAACCTCCCCCAAATCTCTATAAAATCATCAGATGGATTCTTGCCAATTTCTGTGAAAATCTCAGGGGATTAGAGCATATGGTATTAAATTAGTACTTTGATAAAGATTGAACAAGTGGCTTATGTGGCTAGATGAACTTCCCTATAAAAGTTGTATCTTATGGAGTGGAATTTTCTAGATCAAAACCACCTTATGGCTTTTAATAAATTACTTCATTCATTCAATACATATCTCCTAAAGTCCTATCCTGTCCCAAGCACTTTGCCAGGTCATTATAAACTATAAAAATTTATAGCTTAGTTTGGGCATATTAGATATATGCTTATATAAATACAAAACAATGCAGTATAATTTAAAAAATTTTTTAAAGATTTTATTTATTTATTTGACTGACAGAGATCACAAGTAGGCAGAGAAGCAGGCAGAGAGAAAGAGGAGGAAGCAGGCTCCCTGCTGAGCAGAGAGCCCGATGTGGGGCTGGATCCCAGGACCCTGGGATCATGACCTGAGCTGAAGGCCGCAGCTTAACCCACTGAGTCACCCAGGCGGCCCAATGCAGTATAAAATAGATGTCATATGAGCAATATAAATGACATGTCGAGGAAGAAAGCTTGACTACTTTAAGAATGGGTGATTAGGTAAAATTTTGAGCTAGATCTATTTGAGCTAGATCTCATAGTTCAGTTAGCAAAGGGAAAAATACCTAGGAAGAGAGATGTCATGATCAAAGTTACAGAAATGAGACGGCAAGGGGCATTTGGGTAAACAGTGAGTAGGGATCCTTGATTAGGGCTTATGATTCATACTGGGGATTAGTGGAAAATAGGATGGAAAAACAGCCAAGGTTACCCTATCAGAAATTTATGTGCCAAACAAAGTAGTTTAGGTTTTAATTTGTACTTGGTAGAGAGGTATAAAAGTTTTTTAATAGAATTATCAATAAGATTAAACAAGTGGGCATTTGCTGGACGATTCAGAAAGGATATTCTAGAAGTAGGCAGGATAACTAGGAGCCTAAAGCAGGCCATGAGAGGATTGAGGCCTACACTACAGAGATGACATTGAGAATGCCAAGAAAGAATACATTATAGCTAACTCACAGTTTGAGGCAACTGACTGCGTACTGGGAGGGAGACATAATGAAGAATTCAGTCACTGAGTTTTTAAAACTGGATGACATATGGTATTCTCAGCATAAATGAGCAATCATTGGGTTGATGGAACAAACTGAGTTTAATTTGTTTAGTTTGAGGTTCCTGTAGAATCCAGGTGGAGATGTAGCTAGACAGATAGACAGTAGGTAAGCAGTAGATAGGTAGATATATAAGTTTAGAGCTAGGGAGAACGGTTGAATTTAGAAATAAAGATTACATTCATCTTCATAAAAGTGATAGTTAAGCCAAGGGAGTGGGAAAACCCTTTAAGAAAGAGAGTGTACAGAGAGAGATGGGCCAAACCTTGGGTAAGCAAAACAGGCAAGGAGACAGAGAAGAAATAATAATTGAGGTAAGAATCAAACCAAAAGAATGAATGATGAAGACAATGAAGGAGAAAGTGGTTGGTCTAGAATACCAAATATAGAAGAGAAACAACTTTTCTATTTATTCTAGGATTGGGAATTGGTTTGCTGCAAACTAGTTCATAATAGCCAGAAGTAGAAGTCTTTTGTTTTTTATTTGACTATTGCAAAGTCCTTCCTCCTAAGAGTGTGCAATTTGTACTTAAAAAAACTTTTATGATTGTAAAATAATACATTCTTTTTTGTAAAATTTGATCAAACCAAAAATATTAATTATTAAAATAAAAATTACTCATAATGTTAACATCTAGGAATAACCCATTTATTGTTTTTGTACTAATAGTTTTCCTGTGTTTATCATAAAATTGGGAACTGCTTTTATCAATTTGCCAGCATTCTTCATGAATTAGCCATGAGAACACAATTCTCTCAAATATCTGCTTTTTTTCACTAAAATCATTTGATAAGTTCATGTTTCTTTTTCCAGAAACTATTTTTAAAAAATTTTTTTATTTTTTATAAACATATGTTTTTATCCCCAGGGGTACAGGTCTGTGAATCGTCAGGTTTACACACTTCACAGCACTCACCAAAGCACATACCCTCCCCAATGTCCATAACCCCACCCCCCTTCTCCCAACCCCCTCCCCCCAGCAACCCTCAGTTTGTTTTGTGAGATTAAGAGTCACTTATGGTTTGTCTCCCTCCCAGTCCCATCTTGTTTCATTTATTCTTCTCCTACCCATTTAAGCCCCCATGTTGCATCAACACTTCCTCATATCAGGGAGATCATATGGTAGTTGTCTTTCTCTGCTTGACTTATTTCTCTAAGCATGATATGCTCTAGTTCCATCCATGTTGTCGCAAATGGCAAGATTTCGTTTCTTTTGATGGCTGCATAGTATTCCATTGTGTATATATACCACATCTTCTTGATCCATTCATCTGTTGATGGACATCTAGGTTCTTTCCATAGTTTGGCTATTGTGGACATTGCTGCTATAAACATTCGGGTGCACGTGCCCCTTTGGATCACTACATTTGTATCTTTAGGGTAAATACCCAGTAGTGCAATTGCTGGGTCATAGGGCAGTTCTATTTTCAACATTTTGAGGAACCTCCATGCTGCTTTCCAGAGTGGTTGCACCCGCTTGCATTCCCACCAACAGTGTAGGAGGGTTCCCCTTTCTCTGCATCCTCGCCAGCATCTGTCATTTCCTGACTTGTTGATTTTAGCCATTCTGACTGGTGTGAGGTGATATCTCATTGTGGTTTTGATTTGTATTTCCCTGATGCCAAGTGATATGGAGCACTTTTTCACGTGTCTGTTGGCCATCTGGATGTCTTCTTTGCAGAAATGTCTGTTCATGTCCTCTGCCCATTTCTTGATTGGATTATTTGTTCTTTGGGTGTTGAGTTTGCTAAGTTCTTTATAGATTTTGGACCCTAGTCCTTTATTTGATATGTTGTTTGCAAATATCTTCTCCCATTCTGTCAGTTGTCTTTTGGTTTTGTTAACTGTTTCCTTTGCTGTGCAAAAGCTTTTGATCTTGATGAAATCCCAATAGTTCATTTTTTTTTCAATTTATTTATTTTCAGAAAAACATTATTCATTATTTTTTCACCACACCCAGTGCTCCATGCAAGCCCTGCCCTCTATAATACCCACCACCTGGTACCCCAACCTCCCACCCCCCCGCCACTTCAGATATTTGCAAATGACAGTACAGACAAAAGGTTGATATCCAGGATCTATAATGAACTCCTCAGACTCAACACACACGAAACAGGCAAACACACCAATACATTTTTGCCCTTGTTTCCCTTGCCTTTGGCGATGTTCCTAGGAAGATGTTGCTGCGGCTGAGGTCGAAGAGGTTGCTGCCTGTGTTCTCCTCAAGGATTTTGATGGATTCCTTTCTCACATTGAGGTCCTTCATCCATTTTGAGTCTATTTTTGTGTGTGGTGTAAGGAAATGGTCCAATTTCATTTTTCTGCATGTGGCTGTCCAATTTTCCCAACACCATTTATTGAAGAGGCTGTCTTTTTTCCATTGGACATTCTTTCCTGCTTTGTCTCGATTAGTTGACCATAGAGTTGAGGGTCTATTTCTGGGCTCTCTATTCTGTTCCATTGCTCTATGTGTCTGTTTTTGTGCCAGTACCATGCTGTCTTGATGATGACAGCTTTGTAATAGAGCTTGAAGTCTGGAATTGTGATGCCACCAACTTTGGCTTTCTTTTTCAATATCCCTTTGGCTATTCGAGGTCTTTTCTGGTTCTATATAAATTTTAGAATTATTTGTTCCATTTCTTTGAAAAAGATGGATGGTACTTTGATAGGAATTGCATTAAGTGTGTAGATTGCTTTAGGTAGCCAGAAACTATTTTTAATGACAGTATTTCTTTTAGAGATATATCAAAATGTATTTCCTCATTCATAGATATTTTTCCCAAATATTACTCTTATAAAATAATAATTTATATCAAAATTTTTTGTACTTCAGCTTATACCCTTTCAAATGAGTTTACTAGGTTAAAATTTATGTATATCATTTAAAAAGCTTTTGATCTATTTACCAAATAACTTTCCTTGTAAGTTTTAGTTTGCTTTCGCCTTTGTGGATAGGATGTTCCATAGTTACTGAACAAAGTGACTTCTGCAATAAATGAAGGTTTTCTATAGTTTTCCATCTCCCTGGGATGCCATTTTCCTACCAAACATTTTATTGAGCATAATTAAGAAATATTACCAATCAACGCACATAGCAGTAGTGTGTAATTTAATGTAGAATGATTCAGGTGGTTCTACACTATTTTTACCTTTTTCAGTCATAAATTGTAAACAACTAATCTAATAAAAATCCCATATATACTCTTATCAAATACTAAGGTCATTAACTAGTTTACACCTAAAAAGTTCTGTAAAACCTTTCAATGTAGATAGTTGAAGATATTTACATTCAAAACGGAGAGCCAGTGAAATTGGCCCAGTTATAGCCATCTTTTTTTTTTCATGTTTTTACTTATCTCCAGGTTTTAATTTTTCTAGAATCATATTTTCATGGTTAACTCATATAAAACTCTGAAATCATGTTATTTAATTGAAAAATTGATTTTAACATGAAAACATGTGGTCTTTTATATAAAAAGGGGGTGAGATAATAAATATTTATATTCCTTTTTAAATGAAGAAAAACACTCTGGAAGGATACACAAATAATTACTAAGAGTGGTTACCTGGTGAAATGGGTGGAGTGGTTTCTGGGTGGATGATGGATATAATAGGAAGGAATTTTCAGCCATGTCAATGTTTTATTTATTCAAAAACTGAATTAAAAAAAGCAAGATCATGATTTTATGACTTGGGGAAAAAAGCAGACAACAATATAAAAGAATGTCTGTTCTAGTATCATCATTTTCATGAATAAGAAATTGGGAAACCTAAATATTCATTAAATGGAGAAGGGATAAATTATAATGTAGTCAAAGAATTGATAGCATTTGGTAACCATTTGAATAGAACCACCAGATTTCTTGCTTGGGTGGGTGCTGGTACTGTTTAGCTAAGAAAGGGAATAGAGGAGGTGTGGTTGTGAGTTTGGGTTTTTTTTTTCAGTTCAGTGGACAAGTGTAGGAGGTGTTTGTGGAACATCTAGGTAGAGATGCGTAGTAGGCATTTGAATATTCGAGTCTGGAATTCAGAAGAGAGTTCAGACTGAATTTATAAATGTGTGAACTCTCAGCATAAAAGTGGTAGTTAAAACCACATATATAGGGTGATATTCAAGGAGAGAAGAGGGATTAAAGGCATGTTTTATCAACTACTTTCATGGATCAAAGAAAACAATTTATTCTTTTGTAAAATCATAAATGATTTATAAGGTCACTTGCAGGTTTTTTGTTGTTGTTAAATGATTCTATTTATTTATTTGAAAGAAGAGAGAGAGCCCATGAGATGGGGGGTGGATAGAGGGAGAGGGAAAAGCAGACTTGATCCCAGGGCCCCAAGATCATGACCTGAGCTGAAATAAGATGCTTAACTGACTGAGCCACCCAGGGACCTGGTCATTAGCTGTTTTAATGTTCTTACCTGTTACCTGTTTCTATTTTATTTCCTAGTTTTGTACATTTCACTATTTTTTGTACATTTTCACTTTTCTGGGTTTAATATAAAGACAGTAATTTAGGACGAGTTGGTATGGGGTGAGGGTAATGCTCTACTTTACTGAGGCTAGGGTTCAGGATTTTAAAAGATATAGAGCTAAGAAAATGTAAAACTTTAGTAACTTTGGGTGACAGGGCTAGGTACTCTGAAGACAGGCAAGGCAAAAGATATGGGAAAGAAAAGGGAACAGGGGTGCCTGGGTGGCACAGTCTATTAAGCATCTGACTCTCGGTTTTGGCTCATGATCTCAGGGTCTTGAGATCAAGCCCTGCACAGGGCTATGCACTCAGAGGGAATCTACTTGAGACTATCTTCCTGTCCCTCTGCCCCTCCCCCTTGCATGCATGCACTCTTTCTATTTCTCTCTCTCTCTAAAATAAATAAATAAGTCTTTTAAAAAAAAGAAAAGGGAACATTTTATTGAACACCTTCCATGTGTCAGAAATAATGTTAGGTATTAAATATGTATTACCCTATTTAGTTGTAATAATAGATCCATAATGCTAGTATTTTACCCAGAGTTTACAGATAGTATAACTGAAGATCAAAGAGGTTAAGTGACTAAACTAAAGTCACTTTGGAGGAATGGTATAATAAAAACCAGCATCTCCCTGGTTTTGGGAACTGTATATATCTGTGAAACTTCGTCTGTGAAACTTCAAAAAATGCACATTATAGACTTTCCCAGGAGATTTTAATTCAGTAGCTTGTTTTTGTGGCCCTAGGTAATGCAATTTTACAATGTTCCATGGGTGATTCAGTTGTGCGGTAAGGTTCGTAGTTATAAGCATCTACCCTGGATTCAGATAGACTGCGGTATGAGTCTTGGCTCCAGTTACTAACATTGCAACCTTGGGCAAATTAATCTCCCTAAACCTCAGATTATTAATCTAGTATAATTAATGAAGATTATGGTAGACCTACCTTTTAGTGATGTTGTAGAGATTCAAAACACATGTTTGGTGAAGAGTCTCCCATTTCCCCTTCAAATCCCAGCTCTTTTCTGTTCTCTATTCTAAAAGGCTGGCTTGTAATGCCTTCATCAAGGGGCTCCCTTGCCTTCCAGCTTCTGGTTGGTTTCAGCCAAGAGGAGGTCAGAGGTCAAGAGGAGAGTGTGGGTGTTTATCCCCCTGATTCCCTCAGATGGCTTGTCATGAGCTGGCGGTGACTGTGTTCTTCTAACCTAAAGTCACAATTCCTGTCAGATGTCTCCTAGGGCTACAGCTAAAGCTGTAATATTTTCTCAATCCTAGTAAATGCCTACCTGCTTGTCCCTTCAGCATAGGTGATAAAAGGTTTCTGACTATTGCTATCTCTGGAGTACTGAATCATCCTTCAACTTTGCCCCCCCTTTGCAGATAATCTCTTCATTAAACTCTTAATTATCCTATTTGAGTATGCCATCTGTTTACTTGGACTCTGACAAGTTCTACATATAGAATACTTAGCACAGTTCCCTGTACATAGTACATTCTAAATAAATGCTTATCATTATAGACAAAGTCCTGTGTAATATATTCTTCAAATGTATGCATTTTTTTTATCTTGTTTGGAGTTTGTTTCATTTGGGCCTTAAAATTTAATTTCAGTAGAAACCCATTTAAACAGAATTTAGATGACAAGGACCTTCAATTAACCAGATTTTCTTCCTTTTTCTTTTTTCCTTGCTACATTTTGCTTTTAAGAAAACAAGATAAATGACTGTAAGGTAAAGGATTTTGTAAAAAGGGAAACAACTTTTTGCAGCATATTCTGCAATGAGTCTTCGTTCAACCAATGTGACATAGACCTGGGATTGCATCCTGGCTCTTCCTCTACTAAGTCACTTAATTCCTCCTAATTCATAAAGTTATTTGATAATCCAATGAGATAAAATATGTAAAGTGCCTAGCACAACTCCTGAAACTGATAAAAATGAATCCCTTTCTCTCACTCTCTTAGTCTTTATCCCAGGCTGTGGCAGATTGATGTCACTGAGTCCCTATATGGTAACCACTCATTACCCACATGTTCCAAGTGGTTTCTGGACTGGATTTCTTCAGGCAGGAAAGTAGGTAGTTTGTTTTAAAAAGATGTTTGATAATGATGAAGAATCCAAAGTAAGTTTTTGGTTATTACCTTCTGAAAACTTGAAAATTCCAATAATAAGATGTACAAATTTTGCACATTTATTTTATCGTTACTACTTAAGGTAACTGTTTAACTCCAAGCTCATACTTCATTTTTTTTTGCTTGGAATAGCAGTAATTTCAGATATGCCAGCTCTATGTTCTCCATTATATAAAACTCTTCCTTTAAACACAAGAGCCATAAGATTGCTAAGTGTGATAGAATGGAGATAGGGCCATAACTAGCAAATAGCATCATGTATTTTTTTTAAAGATTTTATTTATTCATTTGAGAGAGAGAGATCACAAGTAGGCAGAGAGGCAGGCAGAGAGAGAGAGGAGGAAGCAGGCTCCCTGCTGAGCAGAGAGCCCAATGCCGGACTCGCTCCCAGGACCCTGAGATCATGACCTGAGCCAAAGGCAGCGGCTTAACCCACTGAGCCACCCAGGCGCTCCGCATCATGTATTTTGAATTTTTATTTCCATTTCATCTCCCAGTTACAGGACATTAATTAAAGGTCACTTTAAAGAGACAGAGCTCCCTCTCTCTTTAGGGAATATACATTAAAATATGCAACCCATATTTTATGTTATTGTTTTATGAAAAGGATAGAAAGTAAATGGTACCTTAAAAATGATGTTATTTATTCTCCAAATATGATTTTCTCTTTTTGCTATATAAAATGAAGCTTGAAGACCCTGGTAATGATGGTGATTTTAATTATATTTTTATTACAAAAGCCTCATTACATTATGTTGTATAACTATAGAATATCAACCTTTCTTCATGAATTCAGTCTAAAGAATAGGTAAAGTTGATAGGATGTATAAATGAACAAAGCCAACAGTGATAGGAGGTCAGTACTTTTCCTCTCTGTAATTTTGTCCCAGACTAACTGTTATTCCTGTAGATTCTGATTTATGGTTATATATATCTATCACATGAATTAAAGAGAGCTATTTACCTTACATGTTTTTTAAAAAGAATTATTCACTTTACAAAAACAAATACATTTATGTGTTTAGTGATTCACTCTTGGAAACTCAAATGTTTCCAAACTCAAGCTGAAAACTCAAGTGTTGGAAGCTACTATGCTTTGAAAGTCCTTCAGAGAAGAGAAAATAATTCCAAATGATTGTGCAGACCAATGGGAAATATGACTAAATTGAAAAAATCCCATTTACTTATGCATTTTTGGTAGCACATTACATTATAAGCAATACACAGATCCTGTCTCCTCTCTTGAGCATAAGATTAGAGTCCAATGCTCTCCCTTCTACTTCCTTAAACCTGGTTTTGGTTGTGATTCCTTAAACCTGGGTTTGGTTGGTGATTCTGGAGGACCTTCATGGCTTACATACCTGCTTACCCAAATATTCTACCTGCTTACCCAAATATTCTATCTCCCTTTTAGACAATTCACATGGCACATTACAATATTAAAGATCCTGCTATGTTCTGCAGAGAAGAAATCTCTTTAACCTTGTTGAAACTAGCAGTTCCCAAACTTACTTGACCATATGATTTCTCTCCTTTTTTCCAGTGTTATACCTAAAACATCTGAAAGGATTTTAGAGAAGTTCCAAAGTTTCTGGTAAGCCCCTTTTCTTTCTTTTTTTTTTCCAATTTATTTATTTTCAGAAAAACAGTATTCATTATTTTTTCACCACACCCAGTGCTCCATGCAAGCTGTGCCCTCTATAATACCCACCACCTGGTACCCCAACCTCCCACCCCCCCGCCACTTCAAACCCTTCAGATTGTTTTTCAGAGTCCATAGTCTCTCATGGTTCATCTCCCCTTCCAATTTACCCAAAAGCACATACCCTCCCCAATGTCCATAACCCTACGCCCCTTCTCCCAACCCCCCTCCCCCCAGCAACCCACAGTTTGTTTCGTGAGATTAAGAGTCACTTATGGTTTGTCTCCCTCCCAGTCCCATCTTGTTTCATGGATTCTTCTCCTACCCACTTAAGCCCCCATGTTGCATCACCACTCCCTCATATCAGGGAGATCATATGATAGTTGTCTTTCTCCGCTTGACTTATTTCGCTAAGCATGATACGCTCTAGTTCCATCCATGTTGTCGCAAATGGCAAGATTTCGTTTCTTTTGATGGCTGCATAGTATTCCATTGTGTATATATACCACATCTTCTTGATCCATTCATCTGTTGATGGACATCTAGGTTCTTTCCATAGTTTGGCTATTGTGGACATTGCTGCTATAAACATTCGGGTGCACGTGCCCCTTTGGATCACTACGTTTGTATCTTTAGGGTAAATTCCCAGTAGTGCAATTGCTGGGTCATAGGGCAGTTCTATTTTCAACATTTTGAGGAACCTCCATGCTGTTTTCCAGAGTGGTTGCACCAGCTTGCATTCCCACCAACAGTGTAGGAGGGTTCCCCTTTCTCCACATCCTCGCCAGCATCTGTCATTTCCTGACTAATCCCATTTACAATTGCACCCCAAACCATAAGATACCTAGGAATAAACCTAACCAAAGAGGCACAGAATCTATACTCAGAAAACTATAAAGTACTCATGAAAGAAATTGAGGAAGACACAAAGAAATGGAAAAATGTTCCATGCTCCTGGATTGGAAGAATAAATATTGTGAAAATGTCTATGCTACCTAAAGCAATCTACACATTTAATGCAATTCCTATCAAAGTACCATCCATCTTTTTCAAAGAAATGGAACAAATAATTTTAAAATTTATATGGAACCAGAAAAGACCTCGAATAGCCAAAGGGATATTGAAAAACAAAGCCAAAGTTGGTGGCATCACAATTCCGGACTTCAAGCTTTATTACAAAGCTGTCATCATCAAGACAGCATGGTACTGGCACAAAAACAGACACATAGACCAATGGAACAGAATAGAGAGCCCAGAAATAGACCCTCAACTCTATGGTCAACTAATCTTCGACAAAGCAGGAAAGAATGTCCAATGGAAAAAAGACAGCCTCTTCAATAAATGGTGTTGGGAAAATTGGACAGCCATGTGCAGAAAAATGAAATTGGACCATTTCCTTACACCACACGTAAGCCCCTTTTCAACATTGCTTCAACAGTCTGCAAATGAGGTCTTTAGAAAGTTTACTGAAATACCAGCCCTTTGACCAACTATTCCTCTTTGTTAAAAGTCATCTACTGAATTCTTGGCTATTGCCCATATTCAGTGGAAATTTTAGCTTTTGACTCACTGCTTTCTCCCTATTCCTTTTTCTTTCATCATTCTTTTTGACTCAGGTGCTCATCTAGGTATCCTTCCAACTCTCTGGATTCTCTATTTCTTTACATCTTCTCTTTGAATTATCTTGACATTCACCTCACCTTAGGCAACAATTTTCATGGTCATCATTTAGAACTTGTCATTACTAATAAACTGCCTTCCCTCCAAGAACTTGACTCTCTGAACACTGCCTCCTATCTTTCTAGCTTACTTCATTTGGTAACTCCAATGTAATGATTCTGTAACTAGTCTGGGATCTCCAATCCATTGACTCCTCCCCTTGTTCACCTGTCCATGATTCATTTCATACCCTCGTTTCCTTTTTAACAAATATAGATTTCATGTTCTATCACTATAACCTTAGATTTACAAAAAATACTGAACTTCTTTGTTTCTCTCTACCTCCATTATATTCACCTGGAACACCTATAACCTTGGCTCATTCTTACACTCTACCAACTCAGAGTCTACATCTAAGCAGTCAAAACTGACTGGAAAAAAAAATCACAGCTCTCATGACTGGATTCAGTTTAAAATTTTAATCTATAAATCTCACTGTCCTAACATACTTCTCAAATCATTTGCACTCCCATGTTCCCAGAAAATATTTTTACCTGCTCCTCTTATAAACTCCCAACAGCTTTTTACTCCTCAACCTGAACTGATAATCTTATTTCACTGAAAAAATAAAAGCAATCAGAATGAAGCTACTTCATTTTCCCACCTCCATATCTATCAACCCACCTCTGATGTTTTCTTACAATTGGTAAATGGCTCCTGGTTTCATCTAAGGACAGTCTTCTGCATATACACTGTATCCCATCCCCTCTCAGTCTCTCACCTTCTCAACTATTTTGCCTGAACAGCTATCTTTTCTTTCTCTTGTAAAATGACATTTCTCCCTCTCAGGGATCATTATCATTAGCAGACAAGCTGGTAATTTTTTTCATCTTAAAAGAAATTCCTTCATTGACCTCTAGCCTCCACCCCATTTCTCTGCTTTCTTTTATAACAAAAATTCTAAAAATAGGCATTTGTACTCCCTGTCTCTATCTCCCATTCTTTTTTGGACAAACTCAAACCAGACTCTTACTCCCATCCTTTAACTAGAATGGTTTCTGTTAACATAAAAAATGACCATTATTTTTTTCAACTCAATGGTCAAATATCTTTCCTCATCTTAAGTTGCCTCTCAATTATATTGTTTGTCAACTTGGGTCCTTTAATGGGACTGAAGGTAGAAGAGAATTATTGAGGGTAATACCTATGTGTAATAAAAGGGAGGGAGTAGGAGAAAGTAGGAAAGCATCAGCCTGTGATGTAGATCAGAGACATGTAAAAAGAGAAGGAGAAGAGTATAAAGTAGGAAGAGTCTCAGAGGAGTCAATGAACTGCAGTTGTCCGTTGGGACTCCCACATCCTGTGATAGAACTCTGCACTATATTCAGTCATTAGCTGGCAAGGGAAGCCTGGCCTCAACACAAATGGCATAGTGGATACAAAAAGATGGAAGCTAGGGTTACTTGTCAACTCTATCCCTGCAGCTATGTCTGGGTGGAGCATTAACATGGCCACATTTACTTCTTTCTTTTTGAAATACATTCTTTACTTGGTTTCTGGGATGTCATATTCTCTTGATTTTCCACCTTCTCAGTATTTCTTGTTGATCCTTCTCCTCTTTCTAAACTATAATGATTGGAGTACTTCCAGGACAAAGCCTTCCACCCTCTTGTTATCTATGCATACTACTTACTGGAATTCACGTAGTCTGATGGATGATATAGAGATTCATACTATAATTTGCAACTTTTATACTTACACACCTAAAAAAAGTCTCAAAATTAATATATCCAAACAAGAATTACTGATTTTCTACTGTCCCACAACCCACCAAACTTCTTCCACAATGTTCCTAATTCCATAAAAGACAACAAAACCATTCACTAATTATTCAAGCCAAAGGACTTGGAGTTATCTCTAAGTGTTCTCTTTTTCTCATACTGCAATATTTAATTTATCACCAAATTCTGTCAGCTTTGTTTCAAAATATGCCCTCATTATGACTATTTCTAAACACCTCCACCTCTACTACCATAGTTCCAAAATACTGCTGCAGGCTCCATTTTTACCCTCCTAATAGAATTCTATTGTTTTGTCCTGATGTTTCTAGACTTCAGCATCTTTGTATTTCTCTTCTCATGTCTCAAAACTGATGATATAGTTAACATATCGGTTGGGCTCTTGATTCAACCTCACCCCTGAACCCTATTATTTTATTTTAAAATTTAAATTTTTAAAAATTTCCTGTGGTTCTGTACTGTGTAGCTGGAAACTCATTCATTCATTCAACAAACATCTGTAGAGTTCCCCCATGTATAATGAATAGTTCTAGGTAATGGGATATAGCATGAACAAAATATTTGTCACAGACCTCTATAGAACTTGTGTTCTAATGGAGGAAGAGAGACAATAAATTAATTAATATATAATTTGTCATGTGGGATAATTGACAGAAAAACAAAAACAAGTATGGGGGTATTAGAAGCACTAGGGAGTGTTTGCTGTTTTTAAAAATGGTGGTTAAAGAAGGCTACCCAGAGAAGGTGATGGGAGAGAGCCATGTACCTATCTCATGAGTGTTCCAGATAAAGAGAATAGTTAGTACCAAAGCCCTACAGTAAGGGTGTTCCTGGTATGTTCTGTGAGGCTAGTTATCTATTACTGTATAATACATTACTCTAAAACCTAGCAGTTTAAGATAAAAAATTTTTACTATCTCACAGTATCTGTAGGTAAAATACCTAGATGTGACTTCTGAGTGTACCTCTGTCTCCCAAGGCTACAATAAAGGTGCTAGCTAGCATGCATTCATCTCAAGGCTTGACTTGGTTAGGATCCACTTAGCTTACTCATATGGCTTCTGGAATCCTTCAGTTCTTGCAAGATGTTGGACTGAAGTCCCCAGTTCCTTGCTGGTTGTTATCAGAAGCCTCTCTCCATTAATGTCTTTTCACATGGCTCTCTCCTTGGGGAAGCTCACCATATGACATCTGGCTTCCCTCAGAGTAAGCAAACAAGAGAGGGTGAAGATGGGATCCAGATTCTTTCTGTAACCCAATCTCTTAAGTAATATCCCGTCACTTCTGTCATATTCTATTTCTTTTTTTAAAAGATTTTATTTATTTATTTATTTATTGGGTGGGGCGGGGAGAGAGAGAGCAAGAGAGCACACAGAGGGAGAAACACACTCCCTGCTGAGCAGAGATCCCAATGTGGGGCTCCATCCCAGGACCCTGAAATCATGACTGGAGCCAAAGGTAGATGCTTAACTGACTGAGCCACCTAGATACCTCTATCATATTGTATTTCTTAAAAGCAAGTTACTAAGTCCAGTCTTCACAGAAGGAAAGGAAATTATACAAGGATGAGAATACTAAGCAGTAAGGCTCATTGGGGGTCATTTAAAAAAGACTCTTTAGTGCACAGGTCACTATGACTGAACAGAATGAGAGGATATAGTAATAGGAAATGAGGTCAGGAAATGTATGATCATTTACAGTCTTATAGGCCCTTATATGGTTCTCAATTTAAAAGAATCACCCTGGCTGCTTTTGGGAAAATGGATTATATGAGAGCAAGGGTGAAAGTGGGAAGAAACAGTTTAGGAGACTATAGCAATAATCAGGACAACACATGAGTGTGGCTTGCTCTTTGGTAGTGTGAGTGGAGGTCAGATATTCTGGGTATTTTCTGGATATTCAGTGTGAAAAAGAAGAGTCAAGAATGACTCCCAAGTTTCGAATTTGAGCAACTGGGTGAATAAAGTAAGCATTAATTGAGATGAGGGTTGCTGTATGAGAACTAGGTTTAGAGAGAAAAATCAAGATTACTGTCTAGTAAGCAATAATTTTGAGATGCTTACTAGGCAATGTCAAATAGGAAGTCAAACATATAAGTCTGCTATTCAGGGGAAAGTCCAGGCTGGATACATAAATTTGGGTAACATCAGCATAAAGAATATTTAATGTCCTAACTGGATGACATTGCCTACAGAGAGAATGTGCAAAAGAGAGGTCTGAGAACTGAGCTGTGGGATGTCTCATTTAGAAGGAGAGGAGAAAGGGAGATGCCAACAAAAGAGACTGAGACAAAGTAGCCAATGAAATAGAAAGAAAATGAGGAGCAGTTCCCTCAGAAAATAGCATTCATTTGCAGTACCATTTAATTCTTGGGGCTTCAGGCAAGGGTGTGCCTTGAGGATATATAAATAAGAGTGAAAAAGTAACAGACACAATTAAGCTGATTTCTGCTCAGCCTCTTCAGCAGAGGTTGAAGATTGGATAGCTCTAGCCCTAACATGAGAGAGAAGAGAGAGGGAGAGAGAGAAAGTATGTGTCTGTGTACTCATACACATACATCCTGAATTTAAATGCTCTAGGGTTTGGCAGAGGGACCGCCATTCCCTACTGCATTTTTGTATTCCTCTTGACCCAAGTCAGACATCCATGTCCCCTTCCAGGGTCCTGGAGGCATTTGAGCTTGCAAGGCATTATAGTTGGAACCATTTAAAATACTTCACATTTCTAAGGGGGGGCTGGGTGGCTCAGTTGGTTAACTGTCTGCCTTCGGCTCAGGTCATGATCCCAGGGTCCTGGGATTGAGCCCCACTTTGGGTTCCCTGCTAAGCAGGGAGTGTCCTTCTCCCTCTCCATCTGCCCCTCCTCCCTCTTGTGCTATCTCCCTCTTTAAAATAAATAAATAAAATCTTTAAAAAAAATAAAATATTTCACATTTCTAAGTGAATCCCATTCAGTTTAATTTAACAAAACACAGAAATAAGAACAATCCATTTTAATAAACATATTAGCTAAGTTCGTTTCCTAACATTGAGAAAGTGAAATATTTTTCTCTTGAGAAAAAAGATCAATAATAATAAATATAATTGATATTTGTATGGCATTTAACCTACATTATCTCATTTAAATCCCACTGTTACAATGTGATGTATTTGTTTATTATTATTTTCATTTTATAGATGAGGTAAGCGAAGTTCAGAGAGCTTAAGCAGCTTGTTCAATGTCATACTGTCAGTAGAAGTCAGAGCTGGGTTTTGATCCCAGTTTGCGATCAATTTTCTATCCTAGGTACAAGCAATTATGGTATTTTGAAGAAAGGTCATTCTCAGCAGGGGCTGAGAGAACAAACTCTGAGGAGGGCCTTAGGAAGGCACAGGCAAATCAACTACTATGTGTGCTGCCTAGATAAAATCATTATCACCATATGTGATTTCTATAAAATATTTGCTATGAACTGGGTTAAAAGAAGCTGTGCTTTTTCCTCAAGTCCCATTAGTTACTCCTGGAGGAGAACCAGACTTCCACAAACATCTGTAGTAATATCACATCTGTGTATTTTGTGGAACCCACTTCCCCCATGGAGGCATCCACTTTACTCAGGTCTAAAGGTTTCTTGAATAGTCACAGGAAGAGATATTTTTAGGGAACCAAATCCAGTTATCTCAGACTCATATAACCAAATGCCACAAGTATTTTCTTCCCCGAAGCCATTCCTTCCTTCTCTCACATTACTTTAAAATTAGGAAGCCACAGTGACTCCATTGACATTCAGTTCACCATCTTCTTTTCTCCTGGGCTTCAGGGAGAAACTACGCTCATTAAAGGGCATTTAAATTATGGTGTGGTGAGGATGCTGTTGCCACTCACAGTTCCTTTCTGCAATATTTCAAACTTCAGTGCCTTAGCTGGTTACAGAAATAAATCTTTAATACTATTATTGCATTCATATTATTTCTTGTAGAGGTACCTGAAGTTACCCCTTGTCCAATGATGCAGCATTTATTGTAGTTCTCACATCTATCCCTATGTTTTTCTAAATGAAACAAAGTTCAACAGTATCAAATTTTGACAGCTTGGAGCTCAAATCTATCTTCTGTTTTGAGCTGATGTCCTGTATTTCTTTACAGAATAATCTGTAGTGTGTTACTTGTCAGCACCAGGATTGTGGATTAATTTAGTCACAAATAAAAGCTAGAGTTATAAATTCTAGGGTAGTGATATATGGATTTCAAATATTTTTAGTAGATTATTTGTTTCAAATGAAAATTTCTGTGAGACTCAATATATTTTTGAAAAAAATAATGGCATTGCTCTGGTTAAAGCTCTCATTGTTGAGTGTCCCTGAGGTATGTCCCCTGAGTCTTCTCCTTACTCCACAGTGGCCTTGAAGTAACTCAATAGAACCCCCAAGTCTTCTAGAAGTTGGAAAATCATAAGAATTTAGGATTAGCACATAAGTACACAGCATTCAAGGCAGGGCTCAGAAACCTATGGTCAAGGATGGAGCTGGGGGAAGGAACAATGGGGGCACTCTGGAATGGAAGCTCATTCAAGTATTGAGGAAATGTATTGACATGGCTAGAAGTCATACCCATGCAGGCAATTAAATCATAGCTTCCCACAAAGAGGGAAGGTTAAAGTAAGTGTTATTTTCAAGACCAGGCAAATAGAAAGATGGACATGCAAGAAAGGAGAAAAGGCAGATCATTAGAAGTTAGAAACCAGAAGATTCCCCAAGAGCTAAGAAACAGATAGAAACAGGTAGGGAGTTGGAAAAGAGAGAGAGAAATGAGTGAGGTGCCAACATTAGGTTGAGAACTTATATAAACAAATAAGGGATAGACTACAGGAAAAAAAATCCTTCTGGGAAAGCAAGAGTTAAACGACTGAGGGTAAAAAAGGGGGACTTATTTATGAAATTAATGGTGCCTATTAAAATGTCAAGTCCCACAAGGACATGGGGAGAAATTATCTTTGGAGAATAACTATTCTGTGTTGTTGTTGTTGTTGTTGTTGTTGTTGTTGTGAAGGACCAGACAGAATAAGGTTAAATAAATAAAATATGCTGAGGAGAGGCTAATGTGGAGAGGAACCATCTGGCAAAAATCTCCACTATGCCCATACTGCCTTCTTGCTCAGTGCCCTTCCCTAGGGACCTTGGAACAGCTGTGTTGAGATACTAGACCCAGAGTTTTCATATTCATATCAAAAGTGAAACCCAAAATGTCTGCACTGCTGCTGATTAGAGAGAGCATTTGAGTGGTTCAATATTGAAAAGATTTGTGGCACATTGGACTCCCTTGCTTTGAAACACTCAACTCGTTATGAGTTTGTTTCCCAATGCTACTTGGCTCAACTTTTATTTTTAAATCTTCCTGCTTTACTGCTGTATTGTCTCTACTGGTGATAAATACAGAATATAAAGGAAATAGGTTTTAGACATGCTTTTGAGCCAGGATTTCTGTGCTGCATGGTATGTTGAAAAGAAAAAAAGGCTTTAAGGTCAGCAAGTCTTGTGTGAAAATTTGTCACTTAGATGGGCAAACTACTTTTGCCCAAACTACCTCCCCAACCCCACTTTCATCATCTATACAATGGGAGTGATCATAGTTATCTTGCATGGTTGCTGTGAACAATAAAAGATGCATAGAAGGTAAAGCACTAACCATGGTGCCGGAAGCATAGTCTTTGCCTTATAAATGTTAGTTGTTGTTATTGTTTTTTATTATTACTAACTTCTCCTAATGAAAATATATACTTCCTAAGTTGATGCACCGATGTGTGTGTGTGTGTGTGTAAAACACATGTAAGTCTTTGATTAGTGATGGTCATCTGATTATTATAAAAAAATTTAATTTAGCTCTGAGTGATATAAAATGCAAATTCTATATGTGTATCACCTAGAATTGTTCTTAGAACATGTCTTCTCATAGTTCGTACTTTTGAAACTTCTAGAAGCTTTGGAGATAATATTGAGGACATGGGTCAGGGACCCTACTCCTACTTCTACTGCAATCAGAGAAACTCCATTTTTTTACTGAAAAAGCATGGAACTTTGGTGCTAGGAGCCAAGGAAAGTAAGTGTTTCAAGGAGGAGGAAGTGATCAACGATTTCCAACTCCATGAGCATTCAAATAAACCCTGAAGATAATGTGAAGTTTCAAAAGTTCATTGGGATTTGTAGAGAAGGTGGGAATCCTAAGCAGTGGTGACTTTATGGCCATGGCCCAAAGTGTTCGGGGCAGGAGCCCAAGTGTCTGATCAATGGGATGCCATGAAACCATCTATCAGAAGCCATAGATAAAAAGAAACTAGAAGTGAAAGAGTAATCTTCCTGGCTCCTTGCATCCTATTCTCTGTGGGGATTAAGTCCTTTTGCTTTCTCTCATTTACTGGAAGAGGGAAAATAAATGCTATGGACTTTCTACAAGGTGTTAATCACAGAAAATAAAAATCATGGTGGAGTGTCATACCAGAGCAACTAGAGGATTAGACAGAGTGGCAGAAGATCAGTGGTTGGTAAATCAGATGGATCAGTGATCAGGCAAGTTCTTGCATAGCAGTTAAATGATGCTACAATAAGCCAGGGCTAGAAGGTGGCTAGGGCTAAAAAATGGATTCAAAGGCAGTGATCAAGCAATGATTATCAAAATGAGACAAAAAGGATCAAACTCTTAGAAAGTAATCCAAGGAGCAGCCCAGTAGGGAGTAGGGGTAGAGATCAAACAATTAAGTTGGCCCCCAAGATCCCTGAGTACCTCTGTAGTTCTGACACGTCATTCTTTGGTGAACACACTATGAAGCATTGCCTTTCAAAATTTTGCCTTAGATGTGACCATGCCTTCAGGGATCATGTAGTCTACTAGAAAAAATAGGACAGGATCTAAGCAACAAATACAATTTATAGAGCTTGCTTTCAGGCATCCAAATCTCCTTTCCCACCCAAATATGCTGTCAAGTGGAAAGAATCTTATATACTTGCATAATGTCTGCTGTGATACTCCAAGGGGATCTGACCTTACACCTCAACTTTGTAGCATCAGTGACCTTTTTAGAATAATTGCACTATGTTTACGGGTGCTTCTCAAAGGGTGGCTTACTGACCAACTACACTGAACTCACTTGAAGGACTGTATTAAAAGTGTGGATTAACTGACTGTCTACCAAATTATCTGATTCGGAATATTTTAGGACAAGATCTGGGAATCTGCATTTTAACATACTTACCAGATGACGTTTATCCACAAGTTTAAGAACCACTGATATGTGAAATCGTCCACTTCATTGTTTAGGCTAGGATTGAGATGTGAAAAACTCCTTTCCTGGAGTGGATAGTATTCATATGCAACATCCTAAATACAGCTTACTTATTTAAACCCAAATGAGTGTAGATTGACAGCTACTGGATGATGCTCTTGTTTTTAGATACTTTTAAACAATTTTTACATACATTTAGATCCCATTTTCTTTCCTTTTTTCTAAGATTTTACTTATTCACTTAATAGAGAGAGATCACAAGTAGGCAGAGAGGCAGGCAGAGAGAGGGGAGAAGCAGGCTCCTGTGGAGCAGAGAGCCCAATGCTGGGCTTGATCTCAGGACTCTGAGATCATGACCTGAGCCGAAGGCAGAGGTTTAACCCACTTGAGACATCCAGGTGCTCCTTGGATCCCATTTTCACTCTGAGTATGATCTGAGTGCAGAGGTCAGAATAGTGGACTTTAAAAAAAAAAAAAAACTTTTGTTTTTTAGTGGCTCTAAGATTCATTTACCATAGTCCCTGTGAGCACAGGCAGAATGTGTTTCATCTTATTTTTGTATAAGATGCAATGATGGAAAGCTGAGGGAAATACACTCCAAATTTCCTCTCTTTCATAATCATGTTACTTGAAATTTGGGGAAATATCTGGGAGAAAGCACTAGAATTAGGAAAAAAAAGCATCTAAATCATGACCAAGTACTAAATAATGAAAACATTGACCTCTGGATGGCTAGGATTGATCTTACAATAGTGGGGTAGAACAAAAACTGCGATTATCATAAAGGTGATTTAGGAATAGAAGTCTGACCTTTCTTCATTCTGCAAAAGTTACATTATTAATGACGCAGTAAATTATGACACTGCTGAAGTGAAATATTTTTATTATGTTCTGGGGTTTTTTTCTCAAAAGAAAATTCTTGATCATTTTATTTGCTTTTTCAGGGAGTCTAATAGGCTAACAAAACAGTCCAGATTATGAAATGCTAAGTGGCAGAACCCAGGCAAAGAAAATGAAATGTGTCTAGAAAGAGAAAAAAACAAACAAAAAAACCCTAAGGACTATTTTGTTTTGGCCTTGTCCCTAGAAATATGACTAATTCCCTCACCTCCAAACCCTGCTGGGATGGTGCTTAGAAGGACTCTGAGAGGTTAGGCTATTGTTTTGTTTTGTTTTTTTCCAAGATTTTATTTATTTATTTGAAAGAGAGCATGAGCAGAGGGAGGGTCAGAGGGAGAGGGAGACGGATAAGCAGACTTCTCGCTGAGTGGAGAGCAAGACATAGGACTCAATCCCAGGACCCTGAGATCATGACCTGATCCAAAGTCAGATCCTTAATTGACTGAGCCACCCAGGCACCCACAGGCTATTGTTTTGAAGAAATGGCTTGGCTGTCAACAGTTATTTACAGAATATCTCTAGTGTATCCATTATTGTGGTAGACACTATATTAAGACCACCCTAATTTACTCCTTTTTGCATTTTTCTCTTAAAAAGGAACACCTGAACCAAGTGTTCAATGGGTTCGACAATTCAAATTGTGTTTTTGGCATTTATTAATTCTTCCACCCCTTTCTACTCATTGCCTTTAGTTAGCTGAACTTAACCTGACAGCGCTCTGAATTTGGTGAGCCTGATTTTTGCATGTAGACATAGAATTTGGTATTCAAAAAATATGCTTAACAGAATATCTCATACTACTCAGCTTCAGTTGAATTGCTTGAGTCACTCAACAAGCCAAACCGAAAACAGGAAAAACCCTGCTTTGGCTCATTCAACTTAAGGATTGAACTCCCAGACAGTATCAATCCTGATTAAATATGAGGCTAGATAAAACACAGTGCGAGAGGATCATTTCGAGGACTGATCAAGTGTGGGAAGGCACTCTTTATTGCTATTGAGATTTCAAGGCAGAACAGAAGCTAATAGTCTCTTTGGAAGTTATCTTGGGGGTAGGTGTGACTTCAGGGTCATAGATAAATAAAGATGATTGCCATCTGTATACCCAGACACTGCACAGTCCCTCAACTCTGCAAATTCCCATTACGCCCATCCAACAAGATTTTATTACAGGTCAGTAAATAAGAGGGAAGGAGAACAATTATAGCTGGTGCTCTGAGGTGGAAGGAAAGGAACAGGGCTGCATTTGGTTGTGTCATGATATGTTTGGCTTCAGGTTTGCATTTGATTAATCATGATTTGTTTCTCAGGCAAGTTTTTAGGTCTCCCTTCATAACGGACTCTTCAATCTACCTCCTCAAATGGCTTTTCAGTGCTTAACGAGCTTACTACAGTGGTCTCCTGTGAGGTAATAGCAATAAAGTTAAAAGGAGGAGAATTATGAATCACAAGCTTTGTTCACAGGCCATGGTTTTTCCCGGGTGTTAGCCTTAAGATGCTAATTAATGGGCACCTCATCAATCAGCTGGCAGATAGACACTTGCATGCTTGCTCAACCCAGAGGAGGATCTAGCCTCTGTAGCTGCATGCTACTTTGGGTTAATATTAATCTAACCACCATGCCTGCTTCTCTATTTATTCTAGTAGAATAAGAATAAGGTATAAGAACAAGGGGACACAACAAAAATCTGAATATAGGGCAGAAAGAAATCAGGTATAAAAAATAATAAGGCTGCTTATTGTCAGGGTCAAGGTTATGGTTTGTAGGTAAGACAGGGTTACTTGGAGATATCTGCAACTTGTGTGAACATGGCAACAAGTCTGTGAAAACACAATGTGATCAATTACTTTGGGACCCTGGCTCCTTAAAAAATATAATCTTAAAAGAAAAAAAAATTAAAGTGTGCTATAATGACCTCAGAACTATATTTTCAACTCAGAACTTACCCATTACTGCTGGTAATCCCAGAGGGTCATGGCCCAGTTAGTTAGCAGTGGCCTTTTCTAGTGGGAATATTGAAGTGAGGAAGTAATTATTATGCTCTCATTGTAGGCCCAGAACCGTGTTATAAACAGTAGGGATCTGGGGAATAAAATAATAAGAAAGGCAAGATTCTTGCTCACAATTAGCTTCCACTATAATGGAGAGGAGGGTGGGAGTCTTATATACTAGATAAAGTAGAGAACAATGCACAATATCATTGATTCTTAGACTCTTAAGGGACCTTAGAAAGCATCTAAGTCAACCAATATTCTGATGTTTAAATGTTCCTTAATCTTATTAGTTACAAGCTTGCCTGGTATCTGTTTGAATACTCATAGTAATAAGGACCTAATTAATTCTGGTGGTCATCTATGTGATATTCAGACAGCTGAATTTTAATTTTTAAAATATGTATTTATTTATTTAATATTAATTTATGTATTTATTTGTGAGGGTGGGGAGAGAGAGAGACAATGAAAGTGAGAGCATGGTGGGAAGGGCCAGAGTGAGAGGGAGAGGGATAGAAACAGACTCCTTGCTGAGAACAGAGCCTGTTGCAGGGCTTGATCTCACAACCCTGAGATCATGACCTGAGCTGAAATCAAGAATTGGATGCTTAACCACCTGAGCCACCCAGGGGCCCCAGGCAGCTGACTTTTAGAAAGTAAGTTGCTTATGTAAGGCCCCAAATCAGCTTTCCTGGAGTAGCCGTCAAATTCTTCTTAAGACCACTCATCTCAAGTATGCTTCCTTCTTTCATGTGAAATTGAAAGTAGTAGTTATGCATCATGGAACCTTCTCTTAAAATTTTTCAAAAAACATCTTGTTCCTTCAACAATTCTATCTTAAGGCAATGAATAAACATATTATTTTGTGACACAAAGAGTCATTAATATAGAAGTTCAGAGAAAGGGCTAGGTTGTCAAGGAAAATGAGGAAGTGGTACTTGAATTATTTAGTTCTCTGTTTTCTGTCTCTCTTCCTAGAATTTAAGCTCTGTGAGGGCAAAGACTTTGTCTTATTTATCACTGTATTCCCAGAACTTAAAATTGTGCTTGATAAATAGTGGGAACTCGGGCGCCTGGGTGGCTCAGTGGGTTGAGCCGCTGCCTTCGGCTCAGGTCATGATCTCAGGGTCCTGGGATCGAGTCCCACATCGGGCTCTCTGCTCAGCAGGGAGCCTGCTTCCTCCTCTCTCTCTCTGCCTGCCTCTCTGCCTACTTGTGATCTGTCTCTGTCAAATAAATAAATAAAATCTTTAAAAATAAAAATAAAAAAAATAGTGGGAACTCAATAAAAATGGGATGATTTGGAGAAAGTCACCTGAGGAAAGTCTCTTTCCTCAGAATATAAACTATAAATTTAAAACCACTGTGTGAAAAGAGACTTTCTGGGATAGGCTTGCTGCATGTAGTAAAGAATGGATGTAAGTACAACAGCTGAAAGAGCCAAAGTGTCCTGGAAAGTATACACCTACACAGTATGTAAACTAATGGCTGTAATATTTGCCTAAAGATCTTACCTGCTGGAAATCTCCAAGGGAGAATAACCAAAGCATTTATTATAATTTTGGTATTCATTTCACTTTTGTACAGATTCTTACTGATTTTGAAATTATGAAAGAAGAGCAAAAGATAAGGGGATCAGAGTTTGTTGTTTTAGCCACCCTACCAACATTTGCCCCCTGAGGTTCTCCACTTCTTTCTGAAGGTAGTGTCTTCTTTAGCCGAAGACCACCAGGAGCATACTTTTAATTGAGTAAGTAGGATTTCATACTCATTGCAATGAGGAAGAACAGAAACCATGGTGAACCATGGGGTTCCTCAGTGAGGGAACATTAGAAAGGACTTATTACAGGTGATTTGAGGGAGGGCCCAAGGAAGACAGATTCTTTCTGACTTGGGTGTTGTCAGGAAGTGGGGACAATTCTATCATTGGGTATCTCCATAAATCTTATCTACAGAAACGGCAGGCTAGAGTTCAGACTGAAGTGGTAAATGGTAAAGAAGACTTGGCTACTCACATTAGCCTGGAGAGAAAGATATTTGGTATTTTATGGTTTGGGAAATACTCATATTTTTGTTTGTGCTTAGATGAAAATTATAAAGTGGCCTGTTTCTTTATTTTGGTCACAGACTGATGTTGTCTGATATTAGCATTCAGTGAGATTGTTTATGCCCAAGAGGGAAAAAAAAAACATGGTCTACCCATGAGTGCCAGGCCAGCTTCTAAAAATACCAAAGCCAAAGTGCCAGACCTAGTCCCAGAAACGAGGGCTTTTTTTTATCAAGAAAAGCATGAAAACTGCAGGTGGCTCCTACCATGGCAATATTTTCTCTTCTCCAAATGAATCATTCACCAGGCATTGATCCTACCATCAACTGAGGGAGAGTAGTGCCCAGGGGATTTTGCTAATGTATAATCCTGATCTCCTTGATTTTGATCTTTACAGGACTAACAGATAACCTGTAGGTATCTACAGTATTTTGTCAGAGTTTATCTGTGGTCTCCAAGATGACTTTGAAACACATTCACAAAGTTGCTCAATGTGGCCACTTTCTTCCTGTTCACTGTCCCAAAAGTTACTCTTCATCTTAATCATTTTTGAATGAAAAAGATACAAATACTTTTAGCTCCACATACTGGACTCCCTCCCACTGAGCACAGACTAGTTGCCATGTGTACCTACACAGCCTCTACTGCTGCAGTTATAAAGACTATTAGTGTTCACTGGGAATTCATTCTGTGTAATATATTAGGCCACGTTTTACCTTTCAGTTCATTTAGGAATGTCCTCCCTTTGTTGTAGATGATTAATATCATTTGACCACCTGCAAAACATTGTAAACCAGCTGGTAAAGAGGTATAAAGAGCAATTAATTTTTACTCATGGTAGGTCTTCTGAGCAAGACTTTCTGGGTCTTGTATAATGCTGTTGTTTGGACAATGATTAATTAAGAGAACAGAAAATATATTCAGTGGAACAACCTCCTCCTGCTTCCCTCATGTTTCATGATTTGAGACAATTTCACTGTGTGCCCTTCCTATGAAGAGTGAGCTTTCCAATGCTAAGACTCTGTGTTAATTATAGGGAATCTTCTGATTCTCAAACATAGATTGATATGTTTACAGAAATACAGGCCTTGCAAACATAATTGAGCCCTAGAAAGATCTATAACAATGGAGAGAAGATGGGTTAGGTGACGGAGTTGCTTGAAGTTGCAGACTGGGTCTTGGGGAAGAAGAGTTGATTTGCATTGAGCGGCCAGATTGATTCCATTGTAGCACCTGAACGAATAGGAAACTCTCAGTCTTTACCTGTCACCAGACCATAGAAATGAGCCACAGAAAATCACTTGGTCATTTTTAAAATTTGAAGTATAATTGACATACAATGTTACATTAGTTTTGGGTGTACAACATGGTGATTCAACTACTCTATATGTCTGCTGTGCTCACCATAAATCTAGCTACCATCTGCCACCAAACAATGCTATTAAAATATTGTTAAAACCGTACCCCATAAGGTTAATGAAGTTATAACTAGCAGAAAGTTTAAAGTTTGTCTCTCAGAGAACTGTTTCGCTTAATCAGCTATTGTCTTTTCAGACTCCACTAACAAACTCACTATGTCTCTGCAGAAGGCTGGACTCAAGATTGACTGACATGTTCTAGCCTATAAACAAACAAGGCCCTGCATTCCTTACCTGAGATAACAAGCTCAAGACCCCATTCAGAGAATGCCCATAGCCCTCTCTCCTTGTCCTAAGATAACCTCCTGACATCAGGAACTAAATTTTGCCTTGTTCTATAAGTGTCCACACCAAAGTGGACATGAGATATATGTTACATCTATGTTTGCTTAGCATACATGCTCCATCTTTCCTCATGAATAGTCATAAGTTTCCTTGTCCTTTTCATCAATGTACATGTAATCTCAACCACTGTGATTACAAAAAAAAAAACCCCAAAACTTGTCTGGGTGCCTGTGTATCTCAGCAGGTTAAGCAGTTGACTGGTTTTCAGCTCAAGTCATGGTCTCAGGGTCATGAGATTGAGCCCTATGTTGGGATCTGCATTCAGTGTGGAGTCGGCTTGAGATTCTTCTCTCCATCTGCTTCTGCCCATCCCTGCCACACTCTCTTACTCTCCCTCTCTTTGCAATAAATAAATAAATCTTGAAGAAAAAAAATTGTTTTCTCCTCCTTTGGAGAGGTGGATTTGAAGTTTGCCCTCCTATCTCGTTTGGCTGCCTCTCAAATAAATGCTTTCCTTGCAACCTACCTGATGTCTCAGTGACTGGCTTTGCTGTGAATCAGGCAGACAGACTAGGGTTTATTACACCATTGACTATATTCCCTATGCTCTACCTTTCATCCCCACGACTTACTCATTTCCGTAACAGGAAGCCTGATCTCCCACTCCCTTTCATTCATTTTGCCCATCCTCCCCTCTGGCAACAGTTTGTTCTCTCTTTCTGCTTTCGTTTGTTTGTTTGCAATTTTTTTTTTTAGGTTCCATATATAAGTGAAATCACATAGTATTTGTATTTCTCTGTGACTTATTTCACTTAGCTTATACCCTCTAGGTCCATCCATGTTGTCACAAATTGCAAGAGCTCGTTCTCTTTTATGGCTAATATTCCTATCTATCTATATAAACTTGGTCATTTTTTTATCTACCTAGTAACACCATCAAAACAGTTTCAGAAAGAAATGATAACATGGTATATGTTTTTGGTTCCTTCCCATTTGTCCAACCTAGATCTTAATGTCTCCAAATCTTCCTTTTCCATTTCACACTTGCAAAGGGAACTTTATTTTATTTCTTACTGAGGCAAAATGGAATATAACCTTATATTAGTTTTGGGTATACAACATAATAATTCAATATATGCATATTTTATAAAGGGATCACCACAGTAATTCTAGTTAATATATGTCACAACAGAATTAACACCTTTCACCCTTTGTGCCCACCCCCACCCCTTCCCCTCTGATAACCACCAGTCTGTTTTATGTATCTTTAAGTTTTGTTCTGTTTGTTCATTTTTTTATATTCCACATATAATTAAAACCATACAATATTTGTCTTTGTCTGACTTATTTCATTTAGCATAATACCCTCAAGGCCCGTCCAAGTTGTCACAAATGGCAAGATTTCCTTCTTTTTTATAGCTAATATTCTGTTGTGTATATTTACCACATTGTCTTTATTCATTCATCCATGGATAGACACTTAGGTTATTTACATATGTTGGCTATTATAGATAATGCTGCAGCGAACATAGTCATGCATATATCTTTTCAAATTAATAATTTGCTTTCTTCAGATAAATACTCAGAAGTAGAACAGCTGGATAATATGGTAGTTCTATTTTTATAGTTCTTTGAGGAAACCTCATACTGTTTGAATAGTAGCTGTACAAATTTATATTCTCACCAAAAGTGCATGAGGGTTCCCTTTTCTCCACAGCCTCTCCAATACTTTTTATTTCTTATCTTTTTGGTAATAGCCATTCTGACAGGTCTGAGACATCTCATTGTGGTTTTCATTAGCATTTCCCTGATAATTACTAATTTTGAGCATCTTTTCACGTACCTGTTGGCTACCTGTTAAGTTGCCTTTGGGAAAATGTCTATTTAGATCCTCTGCCCACTTTTTAATTAGATTATTTATTGTTTGTTTAATTTTGGAATTGTATGAGTTTTCATATACTTTGGATATAAGCCTTATTGAAAATATGATTTACAAATATCTTTTCCCATCCAGTAGACTGCTTTTTAAAATGTTTTTAAAAATTTTTGTATTTTATTAACATATATTATTAGCCCTAGGGGTACAGGTCTGTGAATTGCCAGGTTTACATACTTCACAGCACTCACCATAGCACATTCCCTCACCAATGTCCATACCCCAAACAACCTCTCCCTCCCTTTTCACCCAGAAACCCTCAGTTTGTTTTGTGAGATAAAGAGTCTCTTATGGTTGTCTCCCTTCCAAACCATCTTGTTTCATTTTATCCTTCCCTACTCCACAACCCCCCAATGTTGCCTATCAAATTCTTCATATCAGGGAGATCATATGATGATTGTCTTTTTCTGATTGACTTATTTTGCTCAGCATAATACCCTCTAGTTCCATCTGCATTGTTACAAATGGCAAGATTTCATTTCTTTTGATAGCTGCATAGTATTCCATTGTATACATATACCATATCTTCTTATCCATTCATCTGTTAATGAATATATAGGTTCTTTCCATAGTTTGGCTATTGTGGACATTGCTGCTATAAACATTCGGGTGCACGTGCCCGTTCGGATCACTACATTTGGATCGTTAGGGTAAATACCCAGTAGTACGATTGCTGGGTCATAAGGTAGCTCTATTTTCAACTTTTGAAGAACCTCCATGTTATTTTCCAGGGTGGTTGCACCCACTTGCATTCCACCAACAGTGTAGGAGGATTCCCCTTTCTCTGCATCCTCACCAGCATCTGTCGTTTCCTGACTTGTTAATTTTAGCCATTCTGACTGGTGTGAGGTGGTATCTCTTTGTGCTTTCGATTAGTATTTCCCTGATATGAAGTGATGTGGAACACTTTTTCAGGTCTCTGTTGGCCATCTGGATGTCTTCTTTGCAGAAATGTCTATCCATGTCCTCTGCCGATTTCTTGATTGGATTATTTGTTCTTTGGGTGTTGAGTTTGATAAGTTCTTTATAGATTTTGGATACCAGCCCTTTATCTGATATGTCAGTAGCAAATATCTTCTTCCATTCTGTCAGTAGTCTTTTGGTTTTGATGATTGTTTCCTTGGCTGTGCAGAAGTTTTTGATCTTGGTGAAGTCCCAATAGTTCATTTTTGCCCTTGCTTCCCTTGCCTTTGGCAATGTTCCTAGGAAGAAGTTGCTGCGGCTGAGGTTGAAGAGATTGCTGCTGGTGTTCTCCTGAAGGATTTTGATGGATTCCTTTCTCACATTGAGGTCCTTCATCCATTTGAGTCCATTTTTGTGTGTGGTGTAAGGAAATGGTCCAGTTTCATTTTTCCGCATGTGGCTGTCCAATTTTCCCAACACCATTTGTTGAGGAGACTGTCGTTTTTCCATTGGATGTTCTTTCCTGCTTTGTCGAAGATTAGTTGACCATAGAGTTGAGGGTCTATTTCTGGGCTCTCTATTCTGTTCCACTGATCTATGTGTCTGTTTTTGTGCCGGTACCATACTGTCTTGATGTTTATAGCTTTGTAATAGATTTTGAAGTCTGGAATTGTGATGCCACCAACTTCGGCTTTCTTTTTCAGTATCCATCTGACTATTCAAGGTATTTTCTGGTTCCATATGAATTTTAGGATTATTTGTTCTATTTCTTTGAAAAAAATGATCGCATTTTGATAGGGGTTGCATTAAATGTATAGATTGCTTTAGGTAGCATAGACGTTTTCACAATATTTGTTCTTCCAATCCACGAGTATGGAACAATTTCATTTCCTTGTGTCTTCCTCAATGTCCTTTATGAGTACTTTATAGTTTTCTATAAAGTACAGGTTCTTAGCCTCTTTGCTTAGGTTTATTTCTAGGTATCTTATGGTTTTGGGTGCAGTTGCAAATGGGATTGATTCCTTAATTTCTCTTTCTTCTGTCTTGTTGGTGGATAGATATGCAACTGATTTCTGTGCATTGATTTTTTATCTTGACACTTCACTGAATTCCTGTACAAGTTTTAGGAGATTTGGAGGGAAGTCTTTTGGGTTTTCCACATAAAGTATCATATCATCTGCAAGAGTGATAGTCTGACTTCTTTGCTGATTTGGATGCCTTTAATTTCTTTTTGTTGTCTGATTGCTGAGGCTAGGACTTCTAGTACTATGTTGAATAGCAGTGGTGATAATGGACATCCCTGCCGTGTTCCTGACCTTAGCGGAAAAGCTTTCAGTTATTCTCCATTGAGAATGATATTTGTGGTGGGTTTTTTCATAAATGGCTTTGATAATATTGAGGTATGTGCCCTCTATCTCTACACTTTGAAGAGTTTTGATCAGGAAGGGATGCTGTACTTTGTCAAATGTTTTTTCAGCATCTATTGAGAGTATCATATGGTTCTTGTTCTTTCTTTTATTAATGTGCTGTATCACATTGATTGATTTGTGGATTTGAGCCAAACTTGCAGCCCTGGAATAAATCCCTATTGGTCGTGGTGAATAATCCTTTAGTGTACTGATGCATCCTCTTGCCTAGTATTTTGGTGAAAATTATAGCATCTGTGTTCATGAAGGATATTGGTCTGTAATTCTCTTTTTTGATGGGGTCGTTGTCTGGTTTTGGGATCAAGGTAATGCTGGCCTCATAAAATGAGTATGGAAGTTTTCCTTCCATTTCTATTTTTTGGAACAGTTTCAGGAGAACAAGAATTAATTCTTCTTTAAATGTTTGGTAGAATTCTCCTGGGAAGCCATCTGTCCCTGATCTCTTGTTTGTTGGGAGATTTTTAATGACTGTTTCAATCTCCTTACTGGTTATGGGTCTGTTCAGGTTTTCTATTTCTTCCTGGTTCAGTTTTGGTAGTTTATAAGTCTCTAGGAATGCATCCATTTCTTCCAGATTGTCAAATTTGCTGGCCTATTGTTGCTCATATGTTCTTTTAATTGTTTGTATTTCTTTGGTGTTGATTGTGATCTCTCCTCTTTCATTCATAATTTTATTCATTTGGGTCGTTTCTATTTTCTTTTTGATAAGTCTGGCCAGGGGTTTATCAATCTTCTTAATTCTTTCAAAGAACCAGTTCCTAGTTTTGTTGATTCTTTCTATTGTTTTTTGTTTTTGTTTTGTTTTGTTTTTGGTTTCTAAATCATTGATTTCTGCTCTGATCTTTATTATTTCTCTTCTCCTGCTGGGTTTAGGCCTTCTTTGTTCTTCTTTCTCTAGCTCCTTTAGGTGTAGGGTTAGGTTGTGTATTTAGGACCTTTCTTGTTTCTTGAGAAAGGCTTGTATTGCTATATATTTTCCTCTCAGGACTGCCTTTGCTGTGTCCCACAGATTTTGAACCATTGTGTTCTCATTATCCTTTGTTTGATGAATTTTTTCAATTCTTTAATTTCCTGGTTGACCCATTCATTCTTTAGAAGGATGTGCTTTAGTCTCCATGTATTTGGGTTCTTTCCAAATTTCCTCTTGTGATTGAGTTCTAGCTTCAGAGCATTGTGGTCTGAACATATGCAGGGAATGATCCCAATCTTTTGGTACCGGTTGAGACCTGATTTGTGACCGAGGATGTGATCTATTCTGGAGAATGTTTTGTGTGCACTAGAGAAGAATGTGTATTCTCTTGCATTGGGATGGAATGTTCTGAATCTATCTGTGATGTCCATCTGGTTCAGTGTGTCATTTAAGGCCTTTATTTCCTTGTTGATCTTTTGCTTGGATGATCTGTCCATTTCAGTGAGAGGAGTGTTAAAGTCCCCTACTACTATTGTATTTTTGTCGATGTGTTTCTTTGAGTTTGTTATTAAGTGGTTTATACGGTTGGCTGCTCCCATGTTAGGGGCACAGATGTTTAAAATTGTTAGATCCTCTTGTTGGACAGACCCTTTGAGTATGATATAGTGTCCTTCCTCCTCTCTTATTATAGTCTTTGGCTTAAAATCTAACTGTTCTGATATAAGGATTGCCACCCCATGTTTCTTTTGATGTCCATTAGCATGGTACATTGTTTTCCACCCCCTCACTTTAAATCTGGAGGTGTCTTTGGGTCTAAAATGAGTTTCTTGTAGATGGCATATTGACGGGTTTTGTTTTTTTATCCATTCTGATACCCTGTGTCTTTTGATTGGGGCATGTAGCCCATTTACATTCAGGGTAACTATTGAGAGAGATGAATTTAGTGCCACTGTATTGCCTGTAATGTGACTGTTACTGTATATTGTCTCTGTTCTTTTCTGGTCTATTACTTTTAGGCTCTCTCTTTGCTTAGAGGACCCCTTTCAATATTTCCTGTAGAGCTGGTTTGGTGTTTGCAAATTCTTTCAGCTTTTGTTTGTCCTGGAAACTTTTTATCTCTCCTTCTCTTTCCAATGATAGCCTAGCTGGATATAGTATTCTTGGCTGCATGTTTTTCTCGTTTAGTGCTCTGAATATATCATGCCAGTTCTTTCTAGCCTGCCTGGTCTCTGTGCCTCCTGGAGGGCTTTCTGGCAGGGTTCGGACGCGAGCACTCGCGATGTGGAAAAAAGTCTGCTGCCAATATAATATTTTTACTATTGTATGTAACAGGCCTCTTGTCCCGGGCTGCTTTGAGGATTTTCTCTTTGTCACTAGGACTTGTAAATTTTACAATTAGATGACAGGGTGTGGACCTATTCTTACTGATTTTGAGGGGAGTTCTCTGCGCTTCCTGGATTTTGATGCTTATTCCCTTTGCCATATTAGGGAAGTTCTTTACAATAATTCTCTTCAATATACCTTCTGCCCCCTACTCTTTCTTCTTCTTCTGGAATCCCAATTATTCTAATATTATTTTGTCTTATGGTGTCACTTATCTCTCAAATTCTCCCCTCATGGTCCAGTAGTTGTTTCTCTCTCTTTTGCTCAACTTCTTTATTCTCTGTCATTTGGTTTTCTATATCACTAATTTTCTCTTCTGCCTCATTTATGCTAGCAGTAAGAACCTCTATTTTTTTTTTATAAATTGATTTATTTATTTTCAGGAAAACAGTATTCATTATTTTTTTTTACCACACCCAGTGCTCCATGCAATCCATGCCCTCTATAATATCCACCACCTGGTACCCCAACCTCCCACCCCCCGGCCACTTCAAACCCCTCAGATTGTTTTTCAGAGACCATAGTCTCTCATGATTCACCTCCCCTTCCAATTTACCCCAACTCCCTTCTCCTCTCTAACACCCCTTGTCCTCCATGCTATTTGTTATACTCCACAAATAAGTGAAACCATATGATAATTGACTCTCTCTGCTTGACTTATTTCACTCAGCATAATCTCTTCCAGTCCTGCCCATGTTGCTACAAAAGTTGGGTATTCATCCTTTCTTATGGAGGCATAATACTCCATAGTATATATGGACCACATCTTTCTTATCCATTCGTCTGTTGAAGGGCATCTTGGTTCTTTCCATAGTTTGGCGACCATGGCCATTGCTGCTATAAACATTGGGGTACAGATAGCCCTTCTTTTCAGAGCATCTGTATTTTTGGGGTAAATACCCAGGAGTGTAATGGCAGGGTCATAGGGAAGTTCTATTTTTAATTTCTTGAGGAATATCCACACTGTTCTCCAAAGAGGCTGCACCAACTTGCATTCCCACCAACAGTGGAAGAGGGTTCCCCTTTCTCCACATCCTCTCCAACACATATAGTTTCCTGTTTTGTTAATTTTGGCCATTCTAACTGGTGTAAGGTGATATCTCAATGTGGTTTTAATTTGAATCTCCCTGAGGGCTAGTGATGATGAACATTTTTTCATGTGTCTGATAGCCATTTGTATGTCTTGATTGGAGAAGTGTCTGTTCATAACCTCCGTTTTTGATTGCACCTCATGGATTGTTTTTTAAAATTTCAGCTTGGATAGATTGTAGTTCTTTTATTTCTCTAGAAAGGGCTTTTATTTCTCGAGATAGCATTTCTCTAATATCTTCCATGCCTTTTTCAAACCCAGCTAGCACGTTCATCATTCTGAACTCTAGATCTGACATGTTACCAATGTCTATATTGATTAGGTCCCTAGCCTTCAGTGCTGCCTCTTGTTCTTTTTTTTGTGGTGAGTTTTTCTGCCTTGTCATTTTATCCAGGGAAAAATATATGAAAGGTAGAAAAAAATACTAAAAGTGTGTCGAAGGCCCCAGGAAAAAGTGTGTTAACCAAATCAGAAGAGACCCCAAATTGTGTGGAGAAGAAAGAAGGTAAAAAGACGTTCAAAATAAATAAATAAATATATAGATAGATAAATATTAGGCTGGTGAATAGAACAGTGCCACCCCCTTGATTTTGGGTGCATTTTGGTCTCTTAGAAGAAACTACTCCCAAAATTTTAGAGATAGAAAAACCTATGCATACACACACACACACACACACACACACAAATAAGGGTAAACATGATGAAGGGATGGGATATGAGTGTAAAGATGAAAATTTTAAAAAAATTCTAAAAAAAGATTTGATAAGATAAGTTGGTTGGGAAAAGAGAGTGGAGAGAATTTGCTCAGGCTGGAGACTAGAACAAAGCCCTGTGCTAGATTTAAGGTATATTTTGATCTATTAGGAGAAGTTGTATCCCACAATTTTTTAGAAGAAAAAATCCTGTATGTATACAAAAAGTAAAGTTAGATACAATGAAGAATAAAATATGACAATAATAATGAAGTTTCAAAATGATTTTTAAGAAAGTTATTGTTAATATCAACTAGTTAAAAAACATTAAAAGAGGAAAGAGTAAAGGTTTAAAAAATCAGAATAAGAAAAAAATAAATAAAAATTTTATTAACTTTGCAAGACTAAAGAATCATGGGGAGCAAACCATGAATTCCACACTTTGCTTTCCCCTCCTCTGGAATTCCATTCTTCTCTTTGATCAGTGAGCTTGGTCTTGGCTGGATGTTCTTTTTTTTTTTTTTTATTCATTTGACAGAGAGAGAGATCACAAGTAGGCAGAGAGGCAAGCAGAGAGAGAGAGAGGAGGAAGCAGGCTCCCTGCTGAACAGAGAGCCCGATGTGGGACTCAATCCCAGGACCCTGAGATCATGACCTGAGCCAAAGGCAGAGGCTTAATCCACTGAGCCACCCAGGCGCCCTTGGCTGGATGTTCTTGCTGATCTTCCAGGAGAGGGGCCTGTTGTAGTGATTCTCAAGTGTCTTTGCCCGAGGTGGGTTTGCTCTGCCCTGGGCAGGGACTGGGCTAAGTAATCTGCTTGGGTTCACTTTCAGGAGCTTTTGTTCCCTGAACACTTTCTGTAAAGCACTGGAGGATGGGAATGAAAATGGTGGCCTCCCAATCTCCAGCCTGAAGGAGTCGAGAACTCGGAGCCCTACTCCTCAGAGCACCGTTGGAAAAAGCATTCAATCACTCCCATCTCCCTGGTCTCTGGTGTGCCTCGAGCTCACCTGGCCTGTGACCAAGCATTTCTGTCTCTGGCACACAGCCCCATTTGGAGTCTCCAAAACCAGCAGATTCCTGCCTCCAGAGAAGGAAGGTGAGTCTCCCCAGATCTGCCACTTGTGGGGCTGCTCAAAGAGCAGTGGCCTGATTGTGCCACAGATCAGTTTAAGGTAACCCCAAGTTGAGAGCTCACTCCTTGGCTCTGTCTCTGTAGCTTGCTTTCCCACTCTAATACCTGTGGGCTCTGCTACACTCAGACACCCCCAATCCTTCTGTGACCCCACGGGACCTGAGACCACACTGTCTCCATGAGGGCTCCACCCCTGCTTAGCCTCTGGAGCCAGGTCCCTCAGTGGAGGTGACTTTTAAAAGTTCTGATTTTAGTGCTCTGTTGTTCCACTGCTTGCCAGGAACCAGCCCCTCCCCCCATGGTCTATCTTCTTGTGGCTTCGAGTTCACTTCTCTACAGGTCCTACCTTTCAGAAAGTGCTCAATTTTCTGTTTTTAGAATTGCTGTTCTTCTTCTCTTCAATCTCCTGTTGAATATGTAGGTGTTCAGGATGTTTTGATAAATGTCTAGCTGATCTTCTGCTACCTGATACCATCTCATCCTGCTACTCCTCCACCATCTTGACTCCTCCCCGCTTTTAAAATTTGTGATAGTGTCCTTCATTGTGCAGAATCTTTTTAGCTTAATGTAATCTCATTTGTTTAATTTTGCTTTTATTGCCATTGCTTTTAGAGTCAGATAAAAAAATTTGCCAACAGAAATGTTAAGGAATTAATTCCTATGTTTTCTTCTAGGAGTTTTATGGTTTCTGATCTTACATTCAAACCTGTAATCCATTTTTAGTTAATTTTTGTGTATGGTGTATGATAGTGTTCTAGTTTCATTCTTTTGCATCTGGCTGTCCAGTTTTCCCAATACCATTTATTGAGTAGGCTCTTCTTTCCTCATTGTATATTGTTACCTCTTTTTTAATAAGTTAATTGACCATATATGTGTGGATTTATTTATGGGCTCATTATTCTATTATATTAATTTATGTGTCTGTTTTTATGACAATACCATACTATTTTTTTAAAGATTTTGTTTATTTATTTGACAGACAGATTACATGTAGGCAGAGAGGCAGGCAGAGAGAGAGGAGGAATCAGGCTCCCCACCGAGCAGAGAGCCCGATGCAGGGCTCGATCCCAGGACCCTGAGATCATGACCTGAGCCGAAGGCAGTGGCTTAACCCACTGAGCCACCCAGGCGCCCCAATACCATACTATTTTGATTACTATAACTTTGTAGTATAGTTTGAAATCAGGGAACATGATACCTCCAGTTTTGCTCTTCTGTCTCAAAATTTCTTTGACTATTTGGGGTCTTTTGTGCCCCATATAAATTTTAGAATTATTTGGTTTTTTAAAATATTTTATTTATCTATTTGACACAAAGAAAGAGATCACAAGTAGGCAGACAGGCAGGCAGAGAGAAAAAGTTGGCTCCATGCTGAGCAGAGAGCCTGATGTGGGGCTCAATCCTAAGACCCTGAGACCATGACCCCAGATGAAGGCAGAGGCTTAACCCTCTGAGTCACCCTAGGTGCCCTAGAATTATTTGTTCTGTGAAAAATACTATATACTGCCCTTTTTTGTCTTTTCTTACAGTCTTTGTTTTAAAGTCTATTTTTTCTGATATAAGGCTAGCTACCCCAGCTTTCTTTTAACTTGCATTTCCATGGAAAATCTTTTTATTTCCCTTTGCTTTAAGTCCATGTATGTCCTTAGATCTGAAATGAGTCTCTTGTAGGCAACATATAGACGAGTCTTGTTTTGTTTCTTTTCTTTTCTTTTTTTTTTAAAGACACATTTATTCAGAGTCATGATCAGACTATTACACTTAGCAATCAACAGCATGGGTGCAAAAAAAAATCTACATTAAAACCCTTTGTTGGAATGCTTTACACTTTCCACAGAACAGAAACTAAAATAACCTGTTATACAATTAGTCACAAATACAGTCCTCGAGTTTTTTTGCCCATACACATGAGTATTGTCTAAAACATGTCTTTTTTGTAGCAGATAGGCCCTGCCACCACTGTGCTTGGCTGAGTTCACAAATCTGTTGTAACCTGTAGCTTCCCTGTCACTTCTCTGGCTCTCCTCTCCTGCTAAGCTTTGTTTCCTGGCAGTAATTAAAAACTTCTGCCACTGACATAGCTGCTGCTGCTGCTGGAACCACCATAGCCACCTTGGTTTCATGGTTTGGCGAAGTATTGGCCTCCACCACCATAAGGGCCAGAGTTTCTGCCTCCAAAATTGCCTCCTTTCATGGGTCCAAAATTTGAGGATTGATTGTTGTAATTGCCAAAATCATTATAGCTTCCACCACCTCCAAAGTTGCTTCCATCATTACCAAATCCGTTATAGCCATACCCACTGCCACCATATCCACCACTACCTCGACTGCCACCAAAGCCACCTCGACCACTGAAGTTTCCTCTGCGACCAAAGTTGTCATTCCCACCAAAACCACCTCCGCGACCACCACCAAAGTTTCCAGAACCACTTCGACCTCTTTGGCTGGATGAAGCACTAGCCATCTCTTGCTTAGAGAGCACTTTCCTTACTTCACAGTTGTGGCCATTCACAGTATGGTATTTTTGAATGACAATCTTGTCTACAGAATCATGGTCATCAAATGTTACAAAAGCAAAACCCCTCTTTTTGCCACTGCCTTGGTCAGTCATGATCTCAATCACTTCGATTTTCCCATACTGTTCGAAATAATCTCTTAGATGATGTTCTTCAGTGTCTTCTTTAATGCCACCAACAAAAATCTTTTTCACAGTTAAGTGGGCACCAGGTCTTTGAGAATCTTCTCTTGAGACAGCCCTCTTTGGTTCCACAACTCTTCCATCCACCTTGTGTGGCCTTGCATTCATGGCTGCATCCACCTCCTCCACAGTGGCATATGTGACAAACCCAAATCCTCTGGAGCGCTTGGTGTTCGGATCTCTCATTACCACACAGTCCGTAAGTGTTCCCCATTGCTCAAAATGGCTCCTCAGACTCTCATTGGTTGTTTCAAAGCTCAGACCTCCGATGAAGAGCTTCTGTAGCTGTTCAGGCTCTTTGGGAGACTCTGACTTAGACATGACGGTGGTGGGTGGGGAGACTTTAACGATGCTTACTCGGCGGCGTCCACGGGCAGAAAGGTTTTGTTTCTTTTTTAATCCACTTAATCACTGTATGTGTTTCGATTGGAGAATTTAGTCCATTTACACTTAAAGTAATTATTGATAGGTATGTACTTATGGCCATTTTGCTAATTGTTTTATGGCTGTTTTATAATTCCTCTCTGTTCCTTTTCTTGCTCCTTTCCCCTATGGTCTGATGAATTTCCTTACTGTTATGTTTAGATTACTTTCTCATCTTTTGTGTATCTCCAAGGTTTTGCATTGTGGTTACCATGAAGTTCACATATGTCTGTCTGTCTATCTTTCTATCCATCCATATCTGTATATCTATCTATCTATCTATCTATCACCTATCATCTATCACCTATCATCTACCTATCACAGTCTAAGTTGGCAGCACTTAAATTTGTATTCTGAAAACTTTACATTTTTATTCCTTTTTCCTCATGTTTTGTTTTTGATCTTTTTATTTTATGTACTTAACTAGTTATCAACTTAACTAATTATCATAGTTATAGTTAATTTTTACTACTTCTGCTTTTTAACCTTCATACCAGTTTTATAACTGGTTAAATAACTACCCTTACTATATATTTGCCTTTACCAGTGAAATTTTTCACTTTCATATATTTTCTTTTTATTGGTTAGTGCCTTTCTTTTCAGCTTAAAGAAGATCCTTTGCCATTTCTTATAGGGCTCATTTAGTGGTGATGAACTCCTTTAACTTTTACTTGCCTGAAAAACTTCTTATCCCTCTTTCAATTCTGAATGCTAGCCTTGCTGGGTATAGTATTCTGAATTGAAAGTTCTTTACTTCAGCACTTTGAATATATCATGCCCCTCTCTTCTGACCTGCAGAGTTTCTGCTGAAAAATCAGCTGATAGTTTTATGGGTATTTGATTGTACATAATTTTTTTTTCTTGTCACTTTTAAAATTCTTTATCTGTAACTTTTGACATTTTAATTATAACATGTCTTCATGTGGATCTCTTTGGGTTCATCTTATTTGGAACTTTCATTCTTCTTGGATATGTTTCCTTTCCCAAGTTGCAAAGTTTTCAGCCATTATTTCTTCAAGTAAGTTTTTGGCCCCTTGCTTTTTTTCTTCTTCTGGTGATGTTATTCTGTTTAGTATTGTCCCATAGGTCTCTTAAACTTTCTCTGCTTTTACATTTTTTTTTCTTTTGGCTTTTCTATTTGGGTGACTTTCACTTCCTTGTCTTCCATGTTGCTTATTTGTTCTTTTAATTTAGCTAGTCTTCTA